>NC_044302.2:24303933-24621933 GCF_004027225.2 Strigops habroptila
CCAACAACTCCTGCTCAAGCAGGGCCATGTACAGCCAGTTGCCCAGGACCATGTCCAGATAGCTTCTGAGTATCTTCAAGGATGGAGACTGCCTGTCTGGATAACCTGATACAGTGCTTGGTCACCCTAACAGTAACAAAAGTGTTTCCTGATGTTAAGTGGGAACCTCCTGTGTTTTCTGTCTGTGTCCACTGCCTCTTGTCTGCCACTGGACATCACTGAGAAGACCCTGCCTCTGTCCTGTTTGCACCTTCCCTTTAAGTATGTATGTACATTCATGAGCTCCTCCCTGAGCCTTCTCTTCTCCAGGCTAAACAATCCCAGTACTCTTAGCCTTTCCTCATACGAGAGGAGCTCCAGTCCCTTAATCATCTTCAGGGCCCTTCCTTAGAAACTCTCCAGTAAGTCCATGTCTGTCTTGCCTTGTGTAGTCCTGAACTGAACACAGTAGGTGTAGCCTTATTAGGGCTTAGTAGAGGGGAAGGATCACCTCCATTGACCCTGCTGGCAGTGGAGCCCAGGATATCATTAACTTCTTTGCAAGAAGGGCACATTGCTGGCTGCTGTTCAACTTGGTGTACATCTGGACTCCCAGGTCCTCTTATCCAAAGCTGCTTTCCAGCTGGGTGGCCAACAGCCTATATTGGTGCCTGGAGTTTTTCTACCCCAGGTGCAGGACTTTGCACTTCTCCTTTTTGATTTTCATAATGGTTTTGTGTGCCCATTTCTGCAGCCTGTTAAGGTGCTTCTCGTTGGCAGCAGGATCTTCTGGTATATCAGCTACGCCAGCCAGTTTGGTATCAGATGAAAATGTGCTGAGGGTACATGCTGCCCCATTAATGAGGCATTAATGAGGATGTTAAATGGGACTGGACCTATTCACCCTTGAGATAGATCTTGATTAGTTACTGACGTCCAACTAGACTTTGTGTCACTGATCACTGTGCTCAGGGTTGGCTATTCAGCCAGTTTTCAACCCACCTCACTGTCTGCTTATCCAGCCCATACATCAATATACATACATACAGGTATCCAGCCCATACAAACTCTCGTTTGTCCCATAACAGGGTCTTATAGGAAACAGTGTCAAAGGCCTTACTGAACCCAGGTAGACAATAGCCACTGCTCTCCGCTCATCTATCAGTCCAATCATTTCTTCATGGAAGTTTATCAAGTTGGTCAAGCATGACTTCCCTTAGGTGAAGTCATGCTGAGTACTCCTGATGATTTTTTTGTCCATAATGTGCCTGGAAATGGTTTCCAGGATTAGCTGCTTCATCAGCTTCCCAGGAACTGAGGTGAGGTTGACTGGCCTGTGATTTCCTGAGTTCTCCTTCTTGCCCTTCTCGAAGGTAGGAGTGATATTTGCTTTCCTCCTATCTTTGGACTCTTCTCTTGCCATGATTGATCAAAGCTTATTGAAAGTGGCTTTGCAATGACATCTATCAGCTCTCTTAGAACTTGTGGGTGAATACTGTCAGGGCCATGGGTTTATGTTATGTCCAGTTTGATTAAGTATTTCCAGACCTGATCCCTGTCCACCAAGAGTACATCTTCCTTGTTCCAATGTCACTGCCTGGGACTTGGGATTCCTGAAGGCTGGTCTTGCTGGTAAAGACTGAGGCAAAGAAGGCATTCAGTGCCTCAGCCTTTTCCATGTCGGTGTAACCAGGTCTCCCATCTCACTGAGCAATATGCCTGCATTTTCCCTAGTCTTCCTTTTGTCACCTGTGTACTTGTAGAAGCTCTTCTTCTTGCCTTTGACATCCCTTTGGTGCATTTGAGCTTTGGCTTTTCTAACTTAGTCGCTTGATGCTTGAATGTTATTTCTGTGCTCCTTTCAGGTTACCTGTCCTTGCTTCCACCCTCTGTATGCTTCATTTTGTGTTTGAGTTTAGCTCATCCATGCAGGCCTCCTGGCATTTTTTTTTTTTTCCAGCACTCTTAAGCTCGAAGGAGCTGATATTTGAATATTAACAAGCTTTCTCGGGCCCCATTTCCATTGAGAACATCCCATGGGACACTTCCAAGCAGATCTCTGAAGAGGCCAAAGTCTGCTTTCCTGAAGTCCTGAAGTGAGCTTGCTTTTCACCCTTCTCCCTGCCCTCAGAATCCTGAACAACATCATCTCGTGGTCACTGCAGCCAAGGCTGCCTTTGACCTTCACATCCCCAACAAGCCCCTCCTTTTTGGTGAGTATGAGATCCAGCAGAGTACTGGATCCTCTGTCACTTGGAGGAGGAAGTTAGCATCAACACACTCCAGAAACCATGTGGATAGCTTGAAACACTGATGCAAGTGGTGTCTATCCCAGATATAGGTTTGTTCTTGTCAAAACCATTACTCCAGGATTTGCCTGGAGACGAAAAGGTGCGTGGAGAGCTCATAGCAGCCTTCCAGTATCTGAAGAGGGCCTACAAGGATGCTGGAGAGGGACTCGTCATCAGGGGCTATAGCAGTAGACAAGGGGTGATGGGTTTCAACTTAAACAGGGGAAGTTCAGGTTAGATAAAAGGAAGAAGTTCTTTACTGTGAGGGTGGTGAGGCCCTGGAACAGGTTGCCCAAAGAAGTGGTGAATTCTCCATCCCTGTCAGTGATCAAGTCCAGGTTGGACAGAGCCTTGGGTGACATGGTCCAGTGTGAGGCATCCCTGCCCATGGCAGGGGGTTGGAACTAGATGATCTTA
This sequence comes from Strigops habroptila, assembly GCF_004027225.2. Lineage (NCBI taxonomy): Eukaryota > Metazoa > Chordata > Aves > Psittaciformes > Psittacidae > Strigops > Strigops habroptila. Next base: position 24,306,621 of record NC_044302.2, read on the forward strand.
AGGTCCTTTCCAACCCGAACCGGTCTGTGATTCTATGAGTCTATGATTTCTGAGTGAACTTTATACCAGCCCTTTTTAAGGAGCTTCAGTTGGTCCTGTTCCTGTTGCCATTATTTTGCTTATAACGAAGAACCGTATTAATTAACTGTCATTTTGTTCTTACCATATTGACATTTCCAAGTAAGTAAAAACTGTAAAAATACATTAGTGTGCAATTTATATAATTTATTGAACAAAGAATAGAAATCAGTTTCTACATAGCTGTTCTAGCATTATCTGTTCTCCCCAGGAACAGGTGACTGCACAATCAGTATAAAAATGAATTAATGACAAAAGAAACTATATTTTACACATTATATGTACGTTTATATAAAATCTGAATACAATGGGATGTGGATTTTATCATGTTATATAAAAGAAGCTGTGTATAACTTGAATTTGACTTTATCATAACATTAGTATTCCTCTACATCTTGTTGAGGGTTTTTTTATGCTTCATATTGATATATCAGAATGTGTTGTAGGCTGCTGACTTTTCTACAGAATTAATCTTAACTTTGATCCCTTTTATCATACTGTGCAGGAGTTCTGAAGAAAGCTAGTGGGGAGCTTTTAATAGGAGAAACTAGAGTAAATGAAACCAGTGTGCTTCCTGAACAGTTACTTCAGGTAGAAGAGGTGAGTATGAAAAGAGTCTTGCACTTTGTAGGGGATTTTCTTTTGTCTGTACACTGTCTGGTAACAATGTAGTCTGTTCCCATGTTCATTATAAACACCTATTGCCATAGTTTCATTGTTTAGCTACTGCAATTAATTTTAGCTGCAAAGTCTTAGTTAAGATGGAATAAAATCTTACAGCATTCATGAAGAAGTGGTTGTTCTTTAAGTTTTAATAACAGTATGGATTTAACATCAGAAATATAAGATACCTCATGACAAAACAGTAAAAAATTGCTAAAATATTATAGCTTTCTTCAGAATTAAATACATTTTCAAATACAGCAGAATCTTAAAAAAATCTATGAAGTTCTTAACATTTGATCCTCAAGAACAAATAGGGATAAGTACTCACACAATGTCCAGTTTCTTTGATGCCAACAAACAACTATGTAGTAAGCATATGCTTACTACATAGCAAGTAAGCATATGCTTACTACTATGCTTTGTAGAATGTATCTACAAGATTAAGTACTAGTCTGGCTCACATTTACTACTAACCGCATTTTTATTTTTGAGGTTTTGGGACCTAAATGCTCTAAGAAGTCTGATATGTTACAGTAGCGGAATTTAATTTCCTTATGGCTCCATTTTAATGCTGAAATCACTTTTTAAAATGTATATTGAATCAGTTTGTGAAACTAATGTTCCTATATCTTACGGATTGCAAAGAACAATATTTTTGAGAGGATTGAGCTTTACTTGACCCAAGATCAAAAAAAAAAAAAAAAGGGGAATGCAAGAATGGGCACCCATGGGGGCTGTCTCTGTGATCACTGGAGTTGATTGTTGGGAGGGGGAAGGGGAAAGGAAGGAGGAGGCAACTTCTAAATTGGAGTGAGCTGGAAGGGCTTCACTTCATAGCCCTTCCTTGTCTTCCAATTTATTATAGCCACAATTTGTTAGGAATCCTTCTATTCTTTTCTCCTTATGGTGGGCATCTTTACTGTATATCTTATGTCATTAAAATATTTCTCTTACGGTGGTGCAATTCTCAATTTGCCACTTCTGGTAAGGTTTGAGTCTGCTGTATGTCAGATGAGCAGTGCAAATTAAGATTAGTGGAAAAGTAATGATGTCCTACTGTGTCTTCTCACAAAACTGCTACATTTCAGATAACTTCAGAAGTCTCTGTTTATAAAAGGCAGGGAACTGTCGTAAACCATAGTAGAAGCCAGGATTGGCTAAAACCTAGAAATCTCTATTTAAACATTTTAATATTTGCTAAATCCAGCTCTAGAGAAGTGATAACTGTTAACTGGCTGTGTTAAAACCAGCTTCTTGAAAAGTTTCCCAGTAATATTCATGGTTAGTATCTTCCACTTGTTGCCTTGCAGTGAAAATTATTGCAGGGTATACATTGCTGGATTACTTGTTAAACTATTGAAAATGGTTATACTTGATTAAGTGCATTCTGTTAAAGATTATAAATGTAAGGATGAAGCATGGCTTTTAAAAAGCTGTCTTGTTTAAATGGAATCTTTTATAAATTTATTACTTTAAAATTTGATGACCAATTTAATATTGGTATGTATGTTCACTTTTCTTGAGTGTATATACTATTTCTAATATGATTTCAAGGCTAGCAGATTTTAAGTTATTCAGATGAATTTCAAAAGGTGATGGTGTCCTTTAATTAAGAACGTTTGTATAAGTTTTAGACAATAAAAACACTTAGTAATGAATTTGGATTGATTATATAAATATGTGTTTCAGCCTATTTTGCTGAATTTTGGCTGGAGAAATGCATTTAAAGACCTTTCTTCTTCTGTGGCTCACTGTATAACAATAGCAATAGAGGATTTTTCAACTAAAATTCTTCAACATGAGCAGAAAGAAGAGTTTTCAGCTGCAAGCTATGCAATGAGTCTTGTAAACAACCAGCAAATGAGGGAGTCCTGCAGAGCAGCCCAACAGGAGGAGCAACCAAAACGAATTGCTAAGGCAGGTATCAAAAGATCTGAAGTTTGAGGGGAGACAGAATGCCAAGGCTCTTTGCCATCTACACTTTGAAGTACTTACAGTACCATTAATATTCTATATCTTATGGAATTAAAAAGAAAGTGAGAGGCATTACAATATGAGGCTGAGCAGAACTTTATACAGTAGCCCATAGTCTATACTTGAAAGAATTTACTTTTAAACTTTGCCGGCATTATTTTTTTCATCCAAAAAGTTCTAAAACATTCTGATTAGTATCAGCTCTGCTACCAAGTGGTTTGATGGGAAAATGCTGAAAGCTTTGAAGCGTAGCTATAAAGGGATTTCCTGGATTCATATCTTTAGACATGCCATTTAACTAATCAGCATAACCAATAATATGGCCAAATTAGAGTTCTTTGATTTGGCTGAAAGGTCATTTATGATGATTAATTAAATTCTTTTTCTAAGGGGATATGTGTTTGAAATTTCTGGGGTTTATTTAGTAAGCTTTGCAACTGTTCTAGCAAATTCAGAATGCTGTTAATGAACGTTTGCTCAAAATAGCACAGAAGCTTTTGGGAGATAATTTTAGGGAGATCAATGTATGAATTTAGAAGGAAATGACAAGTTTGTTTTCAAATTCAGTATTAAGAAATGTGTTTGTATGTCTTTTAAAATATTTGAGAAAATTATATTTGTTTACAAGGAATTAACATTATGCTTTGAATGTACATGCTTTGAATGTACATCTAATGAAATCGTGAACAAAATAAAGGCACTACTAGCAAAGATGTTTTCATTCTTTTCCCATCATATATTATGCAGCTTTAAAGCAAGAAGGAATGAAATATTAATTCATTTACTGCAGATAAACGTTTCTCACCTGTATAACAGACTGAAATGTTTTTAAAGCTGATTTAATATATTTATGCTTTATGCCAATTTCATTATTCAAGAATCTGACCCTAGTGTGTATAAATTAAACAGTGCTTCAGAATACAAATAACAATGCCATGTTTATTTCTCTCAGTTTTGTTCTGACATCATGGAAGAACTTGACACATTGCTTCCATTGGCTCTGGCATGCAGAGATGATTGTCTCCAGGAAATTAGAGCAAACTTTGTGGAGGCCTGCAGCAAAGTGGCAACAGCTGTCCTGGCAAGACTGGAGGAGAAGAGCAAAGATGTGCCCTCCAAAGCTCCCCTGCAAGATTTGTATGCTTCCCTTTCCACAGCAATATATGTCTTTCAGCATTTTACAGTGTATAGCAATTTAATGAGAGAAACGAGCAAAAAGTGAGTTCCTTTGTTTTATAATGGTTTAATTCAAACATAAATAATACAGGGCTTCTTTCCATTTTGGATGATACAGTATAGTGGTAGTTTTCCAAATTACATCATATTTTTTAGCACACTCAGTGTGTGTGCTATTTATGGAAAGACCTGAGTCAAAGCTATTGATGATCTAAAGCATCTATTACAAAACAGATTATTTGTATGTTTAAGAGCTGCATTTGATTTTCAGATCAATATTTTTTACTTATTAAGCTTAAGTAAATAGGATTGTCCAGTGAACTGAATGTTCACTGCTATCATATAAATAAAGGGCTAAGGCATTAATTTCCTTTTCTGACCTTTGCAATAGCTGAATTTTCATAAAATCTGATTTAGCACATAGCAATCTTAGAGGGCAGTATAAATACACATTCCTGTGCTTTTTCCTTATATCATCTGTATCCAGAAATGCGAACAAATACATCCAGTGTAGTTTTAGAATTCATTTTTATTGCACACAGAATGAAAATTAGAGAACATACAAAGTAGTAGTGTAATTTCTAAGACAGCGTTTGGCCAGGGGGGCAATATAGCTACATGTGCTCTGCTTTTAGGAGATTTTGCCTTAAGATACTAGGAATATCTTTATTAGTCCATGTTTTTCTGGCCACTTGTAATTTAAAAGTAGAAAATGGGAGAGACACCTGAACTGATGCAGTTTTCAAGGAATATATGATTTCCAAGGGTTTGTGTGTACTGCTGACCTACTTTCCCTTTGATGTTTTACTCTCTCCTGCATGGAGTATATCTTTGTGAATGGGAAGTTTGAGCCAAAATATTGCCCAATAATTCTACTTATGTGTATTATGAAAGGTTCTTAGTACATGCCTACCAAAAATAATCTCTGGACTCCGTTTATGTTTTCTTTATCACACTCAATGCTGATGCAATTGTATTTCAACCCAGAATCTCCCAGTAACTGAATGACAAATGTACTTTTATCTCAGAAAATACAATGAAGTAATATATTTCTCAGTGATGTGATTAAATGAGAACTTATAGATGAGCAGATATATATAAAGAATTTGTGAAACAAAGGCCAGATATTTTTCAAAAGTAGATGCTAGTTTCAGCCTTCAGGACCAAGAGGAAATGAATGATAGATATCTAATAATCAAAACCATTTGCAGTACTGGGGATTGTTACCTCTTACTGCGCAGCCTTTCAGTCTTTGCCTCTTTGATATTCTCTCTGAACAGACCCCTGTTCCTCGTGCCTGTCCAACAATATCAGGAATTCATCAACGTTCTCCAGTTTCAAGTTACGAACTACTGCGTCAGAGTTTGTGCTACAAGCATTTTACAGGATGCTGAAAGCCACCACTGGGATGACTACAAAGCTTTTTATGAGGTGTGAGGTTAAGTTTACTGTGCCTCCTTTTTACAAAATGTGTTTTACTGATTGCCAGCTCTCTGACTAATTCAAAGCATAAGATCAGCATTATTTTTACATAAAGATTATTGGATTTTACTGCTTTGAAATATGTATTATTGCAGGCAAATGTCTCTGTAGAAATGATGTAGGAACACATAAGCATTTAAATATGAGATAAATCATTACAATGGAGTGTTTGTGTCATTTGCTTAATAAAACATTGTGTGTCCAGTTCAAGACATTTATACAGAACTCAGTTAAGAGGATACTGAGAAGTCATTTTAACTCTTCTTCTTATAGAAAGTGTGAAATATGAAAATGAAAGACAGCTGGTTTTCTCCTGAAAATTTTTAATCTCATTCGTTGCTTTTTTTTTTTAATTAGTTCCCCTTTTTACCTTTTGTAAGTGAAGACTATAACAAAGACAGACCATCAATATAGTTACTTTCAGCATTCAACAATATATTTCTGAAATAAGTACTGCCATTTCATCATTTTGAACTCACACGTCTACTCTTAAACCATAATCCTAATGATTCCGTGAAAAAAACCGTAACAATCAAGTGACTTATTATAATTTTTTTGGGTTTTTTCTTCATTCCATTCAAATGCGGACATAGGCTAACATATACTGTTCAAAATTATTTTCACTTAATTTCTGGATGAAGTGAAAGTATTATGGGCTTTTTTTATCATTAATAACTGAGATCTCTTGGAGACAACATCCTGCTTTTCCTAATATCATTTGCTGTGTGAGAGAATTAGGGTGGGTTTGTTAACAGTTTTCTAGAATTCTTACATGAGAGAAAAGTCTGTGTGATACATATATTCTCCAGATGTAATATAAAAGCTGCTGAGTCGGTGACAGAAATCTGTGCTAGACAGGTGATGCAGACTTTAATATGAGTAATTATCAAAATGCCCACCCCTCAAAGGTAAGTAAATAAGCATTTTACTTTTCTTTGAACGTGAGCACAGATGTCCTGGATTGATCAGAAATTTAGTGGCTTTTGGCAAATGAAAAATCATGACATGATCTTCACTTCACCATATGATGCTGCGTCCTGTTTATTAAGGAATCAATAACTATTCACTGTGGAGGAAACCTAATTGTCAGAAACAGCTGTCTCAAGAAGAAAGGGTATAGATTAGCTGAACAATTTTATCATTACTGATCAGAACTGATGTGTGTAGAAAGGGATGAAGAAAGCTGGTATCTCAGCTCTGTATTGCTTGCAGGACTTGAGGTGGGAAGCATGTAATTTTATGTTATTGCTCTGCTCTTTTTATTGGGCCGTGGGCCATGGCCCAAGGATCGACCATGATCTGCTCAGAGTGCCTGCAAGAGGCACAATGCTAAACAGCTGCTACTTCCATTGTGCTTTTGTCAAATGAAAGAGGTTGGTGTAAGACCTATTGATTGTTATGGAGGCAACAACCTGCTGAAACTCCTAGCAGTGAGAGGTGGCTCCTTCCAAGGTCTAAGCTCTGCAGGAAGTTTGAGGCTCTGCCTCTTAAATCACATCGATCCTGTGGAGCTCAGAGAACAAGAGCAACTTGGAGCCAGGTGCCAGAAGACTTTGTCACTCAAGAGCAGGCTGTGGTATGAGCACCTCCTCTCTCAATTGGAACATACTCTTCCACTTTTGTGAGTTCCTCATTCTTGTCTTGCATGCTTAATTACATTCAAAATGGCAATCCTACACTTCAAGGATCACATAAGTTACTCTTCTTTTTCCCCAATAATATAGGACTTTCAACTGGTATTAGAATATGCGATAGCCTTCCTTTCTATTCCCCACTAATGACATATTGATTAATAAAACTGCTAGACTTACTTGTTATGTAAGTTGTCCAGGAAGAAGCCAAACCCACTGAAAGACAAAGGGAAAGGAGGAAAGGGCAGGAGACAGTGTCTGTGTTTGATTACACAGAACTGCAGTTTCCATATCCATTTATTTGTTTGTTTGTGCAATGGTAATATCTGAGAAGAACAAGATTGGTAGCAAATGGTTATTAAATTCTATAAAAGAATTTTCTGCATTGTAAAAATAAGAATAAATAAAATTAAAAAAATTTTAGATATTTTTTGGATTTTCATAACTGATTTCGTATGCTGCTCACCCATCCTTCCTCTGACATGCACCTAACCCAACAGTGGTAACTGTGATTAAAAGCCTAAAGACCAGTTATAGTTAGAGGGTGAACGCGTTATTATTATAATCACTGTGAGATCACCAAAAGTTCCGAATGTCTTTTAGGAAAGTTAAGCAGAGATTTTATGAGGTACAAGTAGTGAATTGGTGGTAATGTGAGAGCAGTTCCTGTTCAGCACTTGGAGTCTGTACTGCCAGGGAGGGAAACTCTCTGGGTTCAGATACACTGAACACCCACTGTGCCACTGGGCCAGCGCTCCAGCTTAGGCTTTCGAATGGAGCCTTTAGTGTAGCAGACATCTGCTGTAGCTTTGAGAACTTATGTTTTCTAATAGTCAAAGAATAAAGAATTGTCTGTTCAAAGATAATATGGAGTGGCTTATGCAATAAAGCACAGCTGCTTGTTTCCTGGTATGTAAGCTAAATAAAAGCTCACATCTGTTTGTATAATACAAAGCCTACAAAAATAGCAGATGTTTACCAGTAGAAATGGCAACAAATAGAAAAACAGGTCAGAAAAGGGGAACAAATCTTATTTAAATCTTCAGTGACACTGTTGCTTCTGCAGTGGAGGTACAATGCTAGAAAATGGGTATTATTCAATTTACTGCTTTAGATTGAATAAAGCAGAGAAAATGAAGCGTTTTGTGTTTAAGGTTACATAGTTAAAAAATAAAACTCACCAATGTCAGTTACTTAAAAAAATAAATGCCCTACGTTAAAAAAGTCAGTTTAGAATTGTATTTGTAGTTGCTAAGACTGAATAGTTTTGAAAAAAAATTATTTTTTTTTTTGTAAATTGACCATTCTATGATTCTATGATTCTATGAACAAAATAAATTAGCTTCCATTAGGCATTCAAACTAATTATTTTTTACCTGGTAAATTTATTCTGTAACAGTTGAAATGTTTTTACAAAGAAAGGGAAATGTTAGCAAAATGTCTGTGAGGTAGGGTTAGGGATTTATTTCTGGTAAGTTCTACTGGAAAGTACCTCAAGAACAGTCATGGTAATGTGTCTAAGAAACCCGGCCTTACAGAAATGATTCGGCATTTGAGTTATGTAAAGCTATGGACTTATGTTACGAGTTGAGTTGTGAATTAAACTTGTACATTTTTGTGATGATGTTTCAGTATATCATGCCATAATAGTGTAATTTCATTTCATATAAGAAAACCAGAAAATTGTTTTAATATATCCATTATTTTATCAATTTTTGAACAATATAAGACAATCCTATTTTACCTGTGTGGAAACACTTTTCATGTGCTTCATTGTACAAAATACCAGAGTGATTTGGTTTGGTTTCCAGTTGAAATATGCTTAAAACAGTTACAAGATGTCCATGGTTGTATGTATGAAGAAGATTAGGCATATAATTTTCTCTTGAAACTTCTCTGTATTACTGTCGTGGTTTGAGCCCAGCCGGTAACTCAGAACCACACAGCCGCTCGCTCACTCTCCCCCCCCCCCCCCCCTTCCTCCCCCCGCTCCCGGAGGGATGGGGAGGAGAATGGGAAGAATGTAACTCCCACGGGTTGAGATAAGAGCAGTCCCGCAACTAAGGTATAACACAAAACCACTACTGCTACCACCAATGATAATAACGATTAGTGAAATAACAAGGGGAGAGGATACAATTGCTCACCACCCGCCGACCGATACCCAGCCCGACCCGAGCAGTGATCTGGGCCTTCCGGGTAACTCCCCCCGGTTTATATACTGGGCATGACGTGCTGTGGTATGGAATACCCCTTTGGCTAGTTTGGGTCAGGTGTCCTGTCTCTGCTTCCTCCCAGCTTCCCCTCCTCCCTGGCAAAGCATGAGACTGAGAAAGTCCTTGGTTGGAATAAACATTACTTAGCAACAACTAAAAACATCGGTGTTATCAGCGTTGTTCCCAGGCTGAAAGTTAAAAAACACAGCACTGCACCAGCTACTAAGCAGGAGAAAAATGACTGCTATAGCTGAACCCAGGACAGTATCCACCCCTTATTCCATACCATTCACGTCATGCTCAGATCCCACATCTCTCAGCACACCATCACCCCTGTCCCATATATACACATATATATACACCCACACCCACACACAGAGAAAGATATCGTTCCCTAGTCCATGGACCAATCCCTGTAAAATTGCTGAACTCATCCAGTCCATGATGTCAGGCTCCATCTCTTGTAATAGTCTTTCAGGGCAGGAGGGACGGTACATAGTGTTGGGTTGTTGCCTGCTGATGATACCGCCAAACTCATCTGGTCACTGCTGAGCTCGTCTGGTTTCCTCAAAATTCATTCTTTGTTGAGGTGATGATCGGAGGGAAGTCAGGGTCAATGGCTGGCGACCTGAAGATATCTAGCTGGTGGGCTATAAAAGTGTTATAGAGCAGGCAACAGCGTACAATTGAGTTCATTGGCTGTTTTCCCCCAAAATCAAATCCCCTTGAGGTACACATCGGACTTCCCCATCTTCCCGCATTACCCACCAAGTATATCCAGGTCCCTGAGCAAAAGCAACCCCACGAGTGGGTTTGCCTTTACCTGAAGCAGGAATAACCCAGACTGTCTTCCCCAACAAATTCTTTATGTGCACCACAGGAACTTTATCCCCGTCTACAGTACGTAAAAGTTCTGATTGGGCTGGGCCAGCCCTGTTGGCAGATCCCCTACTGTTGACCAACCAGGTAGCTTTTGGTAAATGTGTATCCCAGTGTTTGAAAGTCCCACCACCCATTGCTCTCAGTGTAGTTTTTAACAGCCCATTGTACCGTTCGATTTTCCCAGAGGCTGGTGCATGGTAGGGGATGTGGTATACCCACTCAATGCCATGCTCTTTGGCCCAAGTGTCTATGAGGTTGTTCCGGAAATGAGTCCCATTGTCTGACTCAATTCTCTCTGGGGTGCCGTGTCGCCACAAGACTTGTTTCTCAAGGCCGAGGATAGTGTTCCAGGCAGTGGCATGGGACACAGCGTATGTTTCCAGCCAGCCGGTGGTTGCTTCCACCATGGTAAGCACATAGCGCTTGCCCTGGTGGGTTGGTGGGAGTGTGATATAGTCAATCTGCCAGGCCTCCCCATATTTGTACTTCAGCCATCGTCCTCCATACCAGAGAGGCTTTAACCGCTTGGCTTGCTTAATTGCAGCACATGTTTCACATTCGTGAATAACCTGGGCAATAGTGTCCATCGTTAAGTCCACCCCTCGATCACGAGCCCATCTATATGTTGCATCTCTGCCTTGATGGCCTGAGGTGTCATGGGCCCACCGGGCTAAAAATAATTCACCCTTATGTTGCCAATCCAAGTCCATCTGAGCCACTTTAATCTTAGCAGCTTTATCCACTTGCTGGTTATTCTGGTGTTCCTCAGTGGCCCGACTCTTGGGTACATGGGCATCTACGTGGCGTACCTTCACCACCAGGTTCTGCACCCGAGCAGCAATATCTTGCCACAATGCAGCAGCCCAGATGGGTTTACTTCTGCGTTGCCAGTTGCTCTGCTTCCATTGCTGCAACCACCCCCACAGGGCATTTGCCACCATCCATGAGTCAGTATAGAGATAAAGTACTGGCCATTTTTCTTGTTCAGCAATGTCCAAGGCCAGCTGGATGGCTTTCACCTCTGCAAATTGACTCGATTCACCCTCTCCCTCAGCAGTTTCTGCAACTTGTCGCAGGGGACTCCACACAGCTGCCTTCCATCTCCGATGCTTTCCCACAATACGGCAGGACCCATCAGTAAACAAGGCATATTGCTTTTCACTCTCCGACAGTTCATTATATGGTGGGGCCTCTTCAGCACGCGTCACCTCCTGTTCTGGTGACATCCCAAAATCTTTGCCCTCTGGCCAGTCCATGATGACTTCTAGAATTCCTGGACGACTGGGATTTCCTATTCGAGCTCGTTGTGTAATTAGTGCGGCCCACTTACTCCATGTAGCATCAGTTGCATGATGTGTAGAGGAGACCCTGCCTTTGAACATCCAGCCCAGCACAGGCAACCGGGGTGCCAGGAGGAGCTGCGCTTCAGTTCCAATCACTTCTGAGGCAGCTCGAACCCCTTCATAGGCTGCCAGTATCTCTTTTTCAGTGGGAGTATAGCTGGCCTCGGATCCTTTATATCCCCGACTCCAAAAGCCAAGGGGTCGACCTCGAGTCTCCCCTGGAGCTTTCTGCCAGAGGCTCCAGGTAGGACCATTCTCCCCAGCTGCGGTATAGAGCACATTTTTCACATCTGGCCCGGCCCGGACTGGTCCAAGGGCTACTGCATGAACTATTTCTCGTTTAATTTGTTCAAAGGCTTGTTGTTGCTCAGGGCCCCATTTGAAATCATTCTTCTTCCGGGTCACATGGTAGAGAGGGCTTACAATCAGACTGTAATTTGGGATGTGCATTCTCCAGAACCCCACAACACCTAAGAAAGCTTGTGTTTCTTTCTTGTTAGTTGGTGGAGACATTGCTGTTATCTTGTTGATCACGTCTGTGGGGATCTGGCGGCGTCCATCTTGCCATTTTATTCCCAAAAATTGAATCTCCTGTGCAGGTCCCTTGACCTTATTCCGTTTTATGGCAAAACCGGCCTTCAGCAGGATTTGGATTATTTTCCTCCCTTTCTCAAAAACTTCTTCCGCTGTGTCACCCCACACGATGATGTCATCAATGTATTGCAGGTGTTCTGGAGCTTGCCCCTGTTCCAGTGCAGTCTGGATCAATCCATGGCAGATGGTAGGGCTGTGTTTCCACCCCTGAGGCAGTCGGTTCCAAGTGTACTGGACGCCCCTCCAAGTGAAAGCAAACTGTGGCCTGCATTCTGCTGCCAAAGGGATTGAGAAAAATGCATTGGCAATGTCAATTGTGGCATACCACTTGGCTGCCTTTGACTCCAGTTCATACTGAAGTTCTAACATGTCCGGTACGGCAGCACTCAATGGTGGTGTGACTTCGTTCAGGCCACGATAGTCTACTGTTAATCTCCACTCTCCATTAGACTTTTGCACTGGCCATATGGGGCTATTAAAGGGTGAGCGGGTCCTGCTGATCACTCCTTGGCTCTCCAGTCTCTCCGGGAGCGGGGGGAGGAAGAGAATGCTTCCTTCGTAAGTTTACCCCCCGAGGAGAAAAAAAAAGATATGCAATTGCTAAAATATTTCATTATATACCTCCCAATGTATAGTGGTGATGGCCACGCTGGAAGCACAAACCAGACCAGTTTCATGATCAATGAGTCTATTGTATTACAAGTCATTACCATGAAGTACAGTGAAACAAGAACCTTAGCCCAGGCCCCCCAGCCGATAAACGCTAAAACAGCAAATAGTGGCTGTAAGTAAGGTACAACATGCTGAAACTCTGAGATCAAGCGCAACACGTCTGAGAGCCAAATAATCACCATTGTGACGAGTAGTAACAATGAATGCTTATCACAAATATGATTAAACACACTCTGGTCAGATCTGTCGTTATCTCAACCTTTCGAGCCCCACATTGGGCGCCAAAAAGAACTGTCGTGGTTTGAGCCCAGCCGGTAACTCAGAACCACACAGCCGCTCGCTCACTCCCCCCCCCCCCCCCTCTTCCTCCCCCCGCTCCCGGAGGGATGGGGAGGAGAATGGGAAGAATGTAACTCCCACGGGTTGAGATAAGAGCAGTCCCGCAACTAAGGTATAACACAAAACCACTACTGCTACCACCAATGATAATAACGATTAGTGAAATAACAAGGGGAGAGGATACAATTGCTCACCACCCGCCGACCGATACCCAGCCCGACCCGAGCAGTGATCTGGGCCTTCCGGGTAACTCCCCCCGGTTTATATACTGGGCATGACGTGCTGTGGTATGGAATACCCCTTTGGCTAGTTTGGGTCAGGTGTCCTGTCTCTGCTTCCTCCCAGCTTCCCCTCCTCCCTGGCAAAGCATGAGACTGAGAAAGTCCTTGGTTGGAATAAACATTACTTAGCAACAACTAAAAACATCGGTGTTATCAGCGTTGTTCCCAGGCTGAAAGTTAAAAAACACAGCACTGCACCAGCTACTAAGCAGGAGAAAAATGACTGCTATAGCTGAACCCAGGACAATTACCTTTCTCTCTTCTGCATTAGTTTGGTACTTTTTTTCTTTGTCATAATTTACCAGTTTTTAATATAAAATATACTTCAAATATTATGGCAGAGAAACACTGAATAATGAAAACTCCCAATAAGCTGTTAATGTGGTGTGTGTAAAATAAGACAGATTCTTTTTTTTTTTTTCTTATTGTTATTAGAGGATGCACATCAAACTCTTACAGTGTTTAAAAATCATGGGGTTATATTTCTGATAATTCTAAAATATAAACGCATTCTTAAAATATTTCTCAACTCCATTGTAATTTGTGAAGTGAAGATTCAAGTCTTTGTTCTGATACAGCTTTATTATAATCATAGAATGGTTTGGGGTGGATCATCCAGTTCCAGCCCCCTTACCATGGGCAGAGAATAACAGAATCTTCTGAATAGGTACTAATTGAAATATTTACATGTGATTTGAACGATGTATTTCTTGGAGATGTTATGGATTAACCACTGTGATTTTGACTCCTCTGTATTTAGCTCTGTATCATATTGGGGTGGTTCTATACAGACAATGAAATGTTAATGCCTATGCTGATTCTTCCTAGAAAATGTTTTGTTCCAATGAATTACCATTATAAGATGAAAAATAATCTTACTAAAAAATTCTGAACCTCTCTCATTATTATTTTCATTGTTCAGTTGTTATTTTTTTCTGCTTCTACTACATTTCCATCATATATAACCAAAGTTTTGTAATCATGGTTATGTGTAGCAATTATGAGTTTGTTGAAATAGGCATGTTCAAGTAATTTAGATTATTATTTTCTTTTGAGGACAAAGAAGCTGTTATATTAAATTCCTCTGACTATTATAGTGAGCACAGAATACTGTATGTGTTTTTAAACTAGACTTAAAATACAGCGGGTTTCGAGAATAGGTTAATTAAGGATATAAGAAGTCAAATGCTGTAGTTTGGCTTTGTGCAGAGCTCTAGTTTTGTAACTGAAATTGAACATGAGTTTTCTTGCTAATAAAGATGTTTCACATCTTGTCAAGGACCACTTTTTGGTCATTATGTGCCTGAAACTTTTCATCTATTTCCTTTCAGATTGAATTAATTAGACTGAGAGGAACTAAATTGACATTTGGAAGGTGTGTTTTTATTATTTATTGGTGGTTTTGCTAGGGGGAAAGATGCTCATTCTCTGTCCAGATGTGGCATTACTTCTGCTGTGCTCTTCATCATGATCTATGGACTATTCTACCTCCCAAGACAGCCCAGGAGATTCTTACAGATGTACTAGAGGAATCTTTGTCTATGCTGTCCTCCAGATATTGTCAGGCCTGCCCCAGTTACAAGAGAACACCACAAATCAGGTAATGGTTGTATACTTAATGCACATTTTTAATGGATAAGTAAATCTTAGTTTTCTGTTACACACTGCTTTGATTCAAATTTAAGTGTTAATGGACACAGCAGATGGGATAGACACAGTTTCTTATTTGGATGTCATTTTAATTCAATATATTTTGCATAGATCAGTATACTTGGTGGTCATATACTAAACTGGGCAGAATCGAAGACCTCTTTTGAACTCTTGGTGAAATTGTTCCATAAACTGCTTATTTGGTTTGAAACCCTCATGATAAACAGTGCAGTAGTTGAGGAGTAGTGGCACAACCGAAAATGTGGGCAGCATTGGCAGCATCAGGGTTTGAAACCATTGATTTATGAAGAAAACTCCATGAGTTCCAATAGAATTTGAGTTTTCATAGGGCTTTTCAAGTGAAAGAGCTACAAGGTCATATCAGAACATTTGCCAGAAAGAAGCCAGTGATGCAGAAGGAGAAAGAGATTATTCCTTCTCCTGTCATTTTAGGAAGTTATGAATGTGGAAGTTTTTGTTGGGATTCTTATGGTTTGCCGGAGAGGAGGGTCTCTTTAAGGAATACTAAAGCATGTGTCTCTAGGTGGAAGCTTACCCTGCCTCTGTCCTTTCTCTTTATATGAAATGTTGTGTATTAAAGAAATTGGTGCATTTCCTATCCTGCCCCTTTGCTATATATCTTTCCTATATGAATATGTTCCTGTTTTTAGATTTTGAAAGTGATATAGTCCATGATGGCCATCCAAGTTACAAACTTAAGAGCTTGTCATTTGTAGGAAATGAGAGACACTCTGCAGAGATATGTTCTGTCTGAGCTAAAAGTTATGTGCTCTCATCATAAGTTTCATTATGAAATGGAGCAATGTCGTGGAAGCTTACATAACTTGCACAAGTTCACATTCTTAGAATAGTTGGGGGGGGGGGGGAGTTTTATTCTACATATCAAAATGCCATTTTATATGCTCTATTCCTGCACTAATTTACCATGATTCTGTATCTTTAGGTACAGAGAGGTTTCCTGGAAACTTTGCCATAAATTTCCTGGGAAGTAAAAATACCCTGAAATATGAAAAATATGTACTGGTATAGTTATTTCTTAAATGTGGTATTAGTCAGTTCTATATGAATTTGCTTCAAAATACTAAACAAGAAAGATTTTTTTACATTGTCATTTTGCAGAGAAGCTGTTTTGTTTAATAAGGTGATTCTTGAATTTGTCAGTAAGTAAATTGAATTATCCAGCCATCCACAAATGAAAAAACTAATTTTTAATTAAGGTAATTCAATAATTTTTATCATAGAGGTTTTATGAATTCCTTTATAATACGGTACTTTGGAGGGGTCTTTTCTTCCAATGGTTCTTGAATATTAGAGATCTGATCTGTAATATAGGCAAATGTGTGTTTGCTTAGCTTTTCCAAAAATAAAAAATGTAATAATCCTTAAAAATGCAGATGATCACATATGTATCCATTGGCTTTTAGGTAATGAGGTACTTTTTCAGTCGAACGTCAGTCTTTGAGATTATGTTGTTGTACTTTGGGTTCTTGCTATTGTTTAGGCCAATGTCCCATGATGCTCTACCAGCCAGTACCAGCAGCAGCATTACTGGCTCAGAAATGTTCCAAATCGTAATATGTTGCCTGGCAGTTTAAGTTTTACAAATTGAAGATTTAGTTCACTTATCATCACTTTTTTTTGCACCAGCAGGATTTAAAAATAGTATGAACATTCTAATTATACTTTTGTCATAAAGAAATCAAAATTTAATTGTATTTAGTTGTAGTTTAGAAAATAAGGCGTTCCTGCCTAGTGACATTGTCCTTTGAAAGAGGAAATTTTTGTGTTTTTTAAGTCTCCTCTTGACTAGTGTCAATAACAACTTTTCTATGCAAGTGCTGAATTTTATAGTGTAGTTCATATTTCCTGCACCACTGATGAAAGATGAAAAAGTCCATGCGGTGATTTAGGTATTTTATGTTGTCAGAGGAAAGCTCTACTTGACTGAAATTTAGCACTCTCCTGATATCCCAAATAATGTTATTTTCACTTTTTTTTTTTTTTTTCCTTACAGAACTGATATTGCTGCAATTTTGATGTCCACTGAAGATATGCTCTGGTCAGTTTGCAGCTCTGTTAAGGAGTTTCTGAATCCACATGAAGACAGAGATCTCAAGATCTTTAAAATACACAGCCACTGCAATAGTCTGCTCTCTGTGCTGGCTATTTTAACTTCACCACTGAAGAATTTGTATGAGTGAGTATGATTGAAACACTCAATTTGAGATATAATTGGCTCTTGAACTTGCATGGATATATCTATAAGGTGAATAATGTGTTTAAATACAAATGCAGTACATAATGTTGGCACATTTTTATAACCTTTGACTATTTCTTGATTTGGTCTTGAACTTCTTTTTACAATCTTACCTAAAGCACAATTATATCTTGTGGGATTTCATTAGCTTTGGATCAAGTCCTGTACTTCGCATTTTGTCTGGTGATAATATAGAATGAAGTGAATATCTGGTTACATTTCCACTGTAACACAAACAGTAGAATTTCATTAATAACTACTGTCCTAAATTTGCAATTTACTGTTTAGTTACGGGACATTTTGTTGGAAACATACTGTTATCTGTCTAAAAACATTTACTACTATGATATCAAAGCCTGTGGTAAGGTTTTTGAAGGACTTTTAGTCACTCATACAATTGAAAAGATTTTCATCTTCATACTTTTACTAGTTCAGATTTAGCTACCTAGAGCTTCCAGGTAAATCAGAATGTTTTGCTGTCATCCCATAATGATTCTATAAGTAATGGATGAGCTTTAACTCATCCATTTGGATCCCTTCCATCCCAAACCATTCTGTGATCCTATGATTCTATGATAAAAACTCTGCTGTAAATTTGGTGTAAGAGACAATACAAACTGAGATCACAAATTAAAAAAACCAACAACAAAACCCAAAACTAAAAAAGCCAAGTCCTATTCAACTGGATTTTAATTATTATTCTAAAGAAGAATATTCTAGGTAATACTGGTCGTACAAATAAGAGGGTGGAGACCTCCTGCAATTAAGCTTATTTAAATATTTTTTGTCATATGTGGGCTCTTTTCAGTCTTTTCAGTATTTGTAGGCTCTGAGGAACATGCAGAAGTGGATTATAACTAGATGTTTGATCTTACAAAATGCAGGCTTATGAAAAAATAGTAATTAAGGTGACTCGTGAACAGATTAGGTAGTCCTGCTGTGGTGATAGTAGTGGAGACAGGAATGGACATTGTGGTAGCTGTAACTTCCTCTACTTCTGCGTGAAAGTCCTTAGAATGATGAACTAAAATAAACATGTGATATAGTCTGTTCCTTTTAGCTATTCTAGGCTCCTCCACTAATCCATGTTGTTTACAGATTTCTCTATACCAGGAAAGATTAAAAAAACTGTGCTAACTTGAGAACTCAGTGAGTTTCATAACAAAGTGCCAATCGGGAGAGTGAGACAGCATATTTTGTATTTTATGTAAAATGCTACAGATTAACAACTTCGTCATATAGGTTTCATATTTAGGCATATAAATTTCAGTATCATAATTTGATTTTCTAGAGATCAAGAACTTGACATGCACAGGTTGTAGCAATTCAGTTAATTTACTACAAAGTACCCTGCAAATCATAACCAAAATCTGGCAGCTTTATGTAAGAAGAATTCAAAAAATGCCATATTTTTTTATGTGGTTACAAACCCAATATTAACACTGCAAAACATCATTAGAGAGATGATGCATGCTTTTGTGTAAGTAAAAAGGGGCATTTTTAATCAACTGTGTATTCAGAAGTTCTATTTTCAAAACCTGTAAGACTCCATTGTCAAAAGAATTCTTTTATATAGTGTGTTTCATTACAGCCAATATTTGTTAGTAACCTAACCCAGTGTCCAGATACAAATTAAAAACAGATTAGCTTCTTGAATGACCATATCCAGTTGGAAACACTTTCATATACTGAATTTTATGTTGAATTCCTAGCTCCGCTTTTTACTGAGTTATGGATAGTTCATCATGTTAAGAATCTGTCAATAACAAATTTAAAGCTCTGCATGATTTTAAAGGAAACTAATCCTTTATCAGTTCTGTTTACAATTACAGATGTGTAATCAAAATTTCCATCAGTTAGCTTGACTCTGTATCTTTCAAAACTTTTGTAAAATTAACTGGAGTTGAAATACAGATTTTTCTTTTAAATCTATCATGCTCTCTTTTGGTACTAGCAGATTTCACAACAGGGGCTAGATTTAAATTAATCTTTAGACTGCTCAGGAAAAGTTTTGTGTAATCAGAAAAGTGGTGATGACAGAACATTGTTTTCCAGGAAGTGTCTAATATGATAAATAAAATAGATAAATATTATAAATAACATTTATAAAATATTTATATTATATAGTATTTATTTTTATTTTATATTTATATTATATATTTATTTTATATTTATATTATATATAAATAAATATTTTATATAAATAAATATTTTATTTAATATAAATAAGTTTTATATCTATTATAAATTTTATATATATTTATAAAATATAAATAAAGTTGTCTAATATGATAAATTAGACAATAAAATTATTAGTTAATTTCCAACTTACTAGAGATGCTCTATCAACTGTTGCTTCCAGAGAATTAAAGTTAGTCAAGATTCTTTATTGTGTTATTGAAATGCAATGAAATAGTAAGGGTGCTGAAAAATTAATAATATCCTTAACTTCAAATAAAGCGATTGTGGCATATGCTTTCTCCTTCCTAATTTTGTGATTAAACGTTTTGCATTCTGCTGCCACTTAAAGTTTCTTTTCTGTATGACAAGGCTCGTTAGACCCAGACCTAAATTCACCCATGCATTTTGACTTATCAGTTTTTAATACTCAGTTTTCTGTGCTTCATTTTCATTCACTGTTCTCTGGCCTTCCTGAAGTAGCTTTAGTGTAATAGAAGTGTTGGTTGGAAAGAGTTGCTGGAGGTCATCTAGTCCATCCTCCTGCTCCAAGCAGCACAATCACCAAGAGTAGTCAGACATGACTGTGTTAGCTGACCCATGTAAACCTCCAGAAACAGATTTTACAGCCTCTCTGGGCAAACCGGTTCCATGGCTGCACTGCCTTGCTGCAAAGTGTTGCCTAATATGCAGTGTGAACTTTCAAAGCTGCTGGCTGTGACTTTCCACATCACACCAGCCTCTGCTGAGAAAAGTTTGTCAATGTTCTCTTTGTAATTACTCTTTGGGTAGGTTGCCATTAGATGATTCGATCCTTTAGCCACCTCTTCACCAGTGTAAAGGAGCCTAGATCCCTCAACCTGTCGTCATAGGTGATGCAGTCTAGTCCCTTCCAGTTTTCTCACATCCTCCTTGAGCTGTAGGGCCCACACCTGGGCAAAATATGTAAGGTAAGACATCACGATCTTTAGTTTGCTTGCCATATTCCTTATGTAGCCCAGTGTATGGTTTGCATTGTTTCTAGTGACAATACACTGTTTGCTTCATTTCAACACTGTGCTGCTCATAAACCCCAAGCTTGGGGTTGGGCAGGGTTGGTACTCGGGCAGTCAGTTCCCAGCCAAGGTTGTTACAATTCTGTTGCTAGAGCAAAAAGTGGCACTTTATCTCAGTGAACTTTCTGAGTTTCTGTTGATCCAGTCATGCATGACTTGAAACTCTACTGTTTGTTATGTTACCTATTGTACCCGCTTCCCTCCATTTAGTGACACCTGCAAATGTCCTAAATGTCTGTTGGTGTCTGTCCACTTTTGCCCAGGTTGTTGAGGAACCAGTTGAACAACAGCAGTCTCCAGGATGCGTTCCCCAAAACTACTAGGTTGTCCTGGGTTCAGCTATAGCAGTCATTTTTCTCCCTCTTAGTAGCTGGTGCAGTGCTGTGTTTTTTAACTTTCAGCCTGGGAACAATGCTGATAACACCGATGTTTTTAGTTGTTGCTAAGTAATGTTTACTCTGACCAAGGACTTTCTCAGTCTCATGCGTTGCCAGGGAGGAGGGGAAGCCGGGAGGAAGCAGAGACAGGACACCTGACCCAAACTAGCCAAAGGGGTATTCCATACCATGGCATGTCATGCCCAGTATATAAACCAGGGGGAGTTACCCGGAAGGCCCAGATCACTGCTTGGGTCGGGCTGGGTATCGGTCGGCGGGTGGTGAGCAATTGTATCCTCTCCCCTTGTTATTTCACTAATCATTATTATCATTGGTGGTAGCAGTAGTGGTTTTGTATTATACCTTAGTTGCAGGACTGCTTGTATCTCAACCCGTGGGAGTTACGTTCTTCCGATTCTCCTCCCCATCCCTCCGGGAGCGGGGGGAGGAAGAACGGGGGGAGTGAGCGAGCGGCTGTGTGGTTCTGAGTTACCAGCTGGGCTCAAACCACGACACAGGTGTTGCTATTTTCTTGCTGCTTACCCAAACCTCTGAAAAAAGGCAGGATTTTCATCCCTCAGAATTTCCAATTATCATAGTCTTACTCACTGACAAGGTTGTCAGTTACTCAGTTTAAGTAGCTGGGGTTTTGCGCAGTGAATCTAAGAGTTTCCATCCTGCTTGTGGATTCTGTAGGGGAATCCAATGCTGTTCTGCATTCATTATTTTTACAGAATTAAATCATCCAGGAGAAACAGGCTGGCAATATGCGGTACAACAGGCCCATTTATGACTTCAGTCACGAGACTGTCTTCTGCACCAGGTTGAGGGTTGCTCAAGTTGGAACAAATCTATCCTTGTGGTTTGTTTTCTGTATTCTTTAGTCTTTTGTACTGAGTGGGAAATGATAATCTTTCTATTAGGGAAGATACTAAGAGTAAGGTGGATGCACCTCTTTATGTTTTCATGCTATGAATTATCATATCTTACTTTCTCAGCAGGAAATCAGGTAAATATACTTGAATTATGAGAGAATAATTTTGAGATTCTATTGGTAAAAGTGCTGTCTGTTGGGTAAAGATGTCTGTCATTCAACTGTAAAAACTGAAAATATTTCTCTTAATTTTAATATATGATTTATAATTCATGAAGTTGCTTTTTAGTCATGTTTATTCCTTATACAGAGCTAAATCATTTGAAGTCTCCAAGGAAATACCATTAGGGTACATCTTGTTGGCATCTCATTTTTTCACACCTGCACTGAGGCTTACAAGATCAATTCTCACCTTGTCATACTCTACTGAAGAATGAAACTACTGTAGCCTGGAATCTTGCTTGGTATTAAATACTTTCACAGATGCCATCCGCTGCTTTGAGACTATAGGCAGCTGCTTTAACATAACTTGTAGTCAAAACAAATCTCCTACCAGCTATTATTATACGTCTGTCAGAAGAGTGGTTGAATTAAACTGTCTGGCACAGAGTTGGGTTTTCCTGGCAGGAATTACACAGCCACCAGTGGACACTGAGAAATGCTGGCACTAGAATTATGGTATTATTATTAGACACTTGATTTTTTTATAGTATTTGAAGTTATTCTAGTGTTTCAACTATTTTAAGGCCCTCAGATTATCTCCATTTCAGTTTAAAAATTTGTGTAGAGGTTTTGTTACAAGCCTCAGAGTCCAAAAGCCTGCCCTGTGCTTGTCCTTAGGAGACAGCTAAAAAACCACACCAAGCAAGCTGCTTTAGCCAGAAGTCTCTCAACACTTTAGACACTATCAGTAGAAAAGATGTAGACTTTTTTTATTAGGTTACTCCCCAAACTGTATCTATCGTGCTTCTTGTAGGAAGTTTGCTTTATGCTTTGCTATATTAAGAAAAATATTTCAGCAGATGAGAAACAGTAAGGTGGGGGGTTTCTTCTTTAGTTTTCTCACAATGTTAAAATTACTGTCTTTAAGATAATTATTTTGTAGTTTAAGTTCTCCCTTTGTCTATATTACAATCTCTGGCTTATTTTTAATCTTCAGGTTTTCATGAATTCACAAAGAGCGCAAATTCACTATGTGCTAATCCTGCTCAGATATCATGATCTCATTCCTCCCTGTGAGGGTGGTGAGGCGCTGGCACAGGTTGCCCAGAGAAGCTGTGGCTGCCCCATCCCTGGCAGTGCTCAAGGCCAGGTTGGACGGGACTTGGAGCAACCTGGTGTAGTGGAAAGTGTCCCTGTCCGTGGCAGGGGCTTGGAACCAGGTGAGCTTGAAGGTGCCTTCCAACCCAAACCAGTCTGTGATTCTATGATTCCATGATCATAAAGTCATAGGATCCCAGGTTGGAAGGGACCTCAAGATCATCTGGTCCAACCTCTCTAGGCAAAGTGTGACCTAGACTAGATGTCCCAGCACGCAGTCCAGACAAATCTTAGCAGTATCCAACTCTGGGGAGTACACTACTTCTCTGGGGAGATTATTCCAGTAGCTGGTTGTTCTCATTGTGAAGAATTTTCCTCTTGTGTCTAGTTGGAACCTCCCCAGGAGTAACTTCTGCCATTTACACCTCCTCTTTTCCATGGGACTCCCTGCTTCCTTAAGATAATTTTGAAATCTGTAGTAAATCATTACTTATTATTATTATTACCTTTTTTTATGACTTTTATTTTATTATGACTTTTTTTTTTTAATCAGTAAATTTTTTTTCTAAATAAATCACCCCATCATTTGGAGAAGTTGAGAAGCTATACACCTTTCTTGTTGCATAAGTGTAATTCTCTTCTTTCATCTGGGTCTCATAGACAGACCCAGATATAAGCATGAAGCTACACTTCTAGATAACTTATATGCAGCTGTGAAAAAGAGTTTTTTAAATAATTAAATGACAAAACACAAATGCTATTAATGCCATGGTGACAAAGCACTCTATAAGAAAGAGGAGATTTTACCTTTTAGGTTAGGAGTTTGTGAAGGCTTTATTCCAAAGGGTTTCCATTCTGTCTCTAGTTTTAAATGTTTAGATACACTTTCACTCTTTCTATATCATGGCACGGGCTTTTTTTTTAGTGTCTTCTAAAAAGATTCTCTTGTCCTGAAAAACTCCTCATGTCTTTTCCTGAGGTATTTTAAACGTCCTTCTACTCTTACTGCAATAGAAATACTGACTCAAAAGTGGGAGTGACTTTGAATCACTTCAGAAAGTAAAGCAAATATACCATAAATGAGTTCTGTAGAAGTGGCATTTTTAAAGGTAGTTGCCTTCTTTATATAACTTAGAAAATACCAGACATGATACATAAAGGAACAACCTTCAGGGAAGGAAAGTCATTAAGATGAAAAATTTATAGCCAAGTTACATTGAAAAGTAAGGTGCAAAAGAAGTGATCATTGATTATAGTTAATGGAGGATGGATGTAACAGACTATATCCTCTCTGCTGCAATTGTGTTCAGTGTAAATGAGAGTAAAACGGGAAGAGCCCAAGGGGCATCCATTCTTATCACATTATTGCATCTAGTGATTGCTACAGAATTGTACAAATACTAATACATCTGTTATTATTTATTATTGAATAATAATTAAAGGCAAATACTAGATTTGATGATCCGTTCATATATATATAAAATCATAATATCATTAATTAATAAAAGCAGTTAATTTTTAGTATCAGTGAATTGAACACATCTGATTTTTGCCTCTCACATCCTTTGAGTAAGAGAAGTAATGCAGAAGTGACATAAAACTAGCTTATCTAATTCTTCACTAGTCTTTATATTTGAAAACAGTAGTTTTTTCAACCAACATTCTAGGTCTTACAAGCCAGTGAATTTCCAAAGCTTCTGGTTCAATTTTTTGCCCAGTTTAATCCAAAGTCAGTAAATACTTGAATGTTAATCAAAAGAGAACCATTATAATTTCAAAAGATATTTTCCTTGATTATGATAAAAGTATTGTTAATATGATGCATGTATTATGCAGAAAGAAAAGAGCTATAGAAATGAATGACTGAAGAACAATGCTTATTCAATGTATTTTCAAACATAGTTTGAAAACGTGCTATGTGGGAGTGAAAATATGAAGAAACTGCTTTAACAGTACTAACAGTGCTAGATACCAAGTTTCAAAGACTGAATGTAAATAACATATATTAGACATTTTTAACAGTGCCTAAATAAATTTGCAGTCATGTGTGTGCATATGTATATTAATACTATTTATCTTATTTTCTGTCTTCTATTTGTATGTATTTACTAGTAGTGATCTGAAGGGATTTTCTTCCATGTAATTCAGAAGTATTTTGTTTTTGTCAGGACATTTCTGGACAATTCTGATGAACATCTTCCTCAAGATTTTTCAGAAGTCTTTTATTACCCATTACACTGGTTATTTTGTATACCGGCATCTTGTTCTTCCTTACTGAAGTGAGTATCAAAAGTTGATTGTTGTTAAAGAATCACCAACTGCTCAATACTAATCAAATACTGTTACATTTTGAAGTCTTTTCAACATTTTGAAAAGAGTATATATTAGTACGTGTCTAATTGATATTCTGATTAAGAAAAAACACAGAAACATCTTTTTAAATTCATTGTAAATTTCCCTAATTTTCAAACTTTAAGAGTCTGTAAGAAAGGTCAAACTGAAAGCAGTGCATTGTGTAGTTTTTTGCTAGTCTATTCATTACGTTTGATATTTGAATTATCTGTAAGGTTTTTTGCTCTAATTAAAGAGTGTATAGCTCTTGACAATAATGTATTTCAGCACAGTTGCTGTTTTGAAAGGTTTATAATAAAGAATGTATGCCTCCCTGTTTATGATTGCTGGTTAAAAAAAAAGTTTTGATATATAAATAACTTATTGAAAAATATGCTGCTTGATTGTAGTTGATTCTTTTGGAGATTACTGCATGATTAGAGGCAAAAGCTTAGTTTCTTTTTCTGTGTCACTGCATATAATGACAAGTTACATATGAGACATATGCTACCAGCTGTGCTGTCATTCCCTTTCTAATTTTGAACCTGAAGCACTCCCACGCCAGTGTAGATTCTCTCCTAACCCCTTCACCTCCTCCTCCTCTTCAAAAGTTATTTCCTGAGAGATTTTCACTCTCCATTTTCCTGAAAAGCTGCTTTTGTGAATTGTTATTGTGTTTTCTGAGAAAGTATTTCTATATTTTGGAGGAATATGTTATCATGAGAGTGGTGACCTATGGTGACCTCCCAATGACCAATGTGATGTGGATTTATTACCTCTTACCCTATATACACAGTATCTTCTACCTTGTATATCACAATATCTTCCCTATGATTTTGCCCCATACTACGCCAAACATGCTGATTTCTCTTCCTAACCTTCACTCCTACTACATGTCAGCAGTACTGTTATTTCCTTCCTGGGTGAGTTTGATACCTGCTGAGCCAGAAGCAATAGATGCTGTGACTGAATCAAACTTGTGTGGTTGGCTAACTGGAACACCAAACCGAGTGAATAACTGTTGAATTCAGAATGTGTCCTTTTACTGGCTTGAAATAGTAATTTAAGTTTTTCTAAAGCTTGAAAGAGCAAGTACTTTTACCTCTCAATTGAGTTTCAATGAAATTTGTCAGTGGCTTTATAAGTTATACATGGGTGGAGAGAAAGGAGAAGAGGGAATATAGGAGAGGGAATGGCTACCTGATCAATTGAAAAGGGATCTACTCTATTTCTGGGAAAATTTATACTTCGTTAAGCACTCATTGTAGAAAAGATATTAAGCTTTTTGATGCCCTCCAAGGCCAGTGCTCAAAATTTAAATTATACTTTGAATTATGAGTTTTGGAAGATAACTTCACAAGTGAGTACCCTCTGCTGTGTAAAAGTATGTAAAGGAAATGCTGGTACCATTTCAGTCTAACATAATTCTATTTTTTGGGGTGGAATTAGGATTTTACAGATGATATTTAGGGCAGATTTGTCTTGATAAATAGCATAAAACTATTCCAGAGTTATCCATGTTTTCCCTTTATGAAAAATGAGAAAATATGCATCTTCTTGACCACATAATGGGAAAATGAGCAGTGCAAAAGAAAGCACATCCCTGAGAAGATACAGTTAGCCTGCCTAGTTAGTCCACATATGTAAAGCCATGTACATTGTCCTGGTGATAATGAGTGAAGTATGTTGGTAAAATATTTAATGTTTTCTTTCAACAACGCACCTTTCAGCTGCTCAGAAAAAAAACCAACAAAACAACCAACAAACCAAACAGTGAAACACCCTGTATGTAATGAAGTAATTTGAGGAACATGTTCTGAGGTGTTCTAGTTTTATTACTGGTTTTACACTGTATATTCATGTCATGGAAGCTTTTCTTTCTTGAAATGTTGCATTTGGTGTATTGACGAGACACACGTTTAAATATTGCAGAAAACTAATTTTTAGAGCATCTTAATTCTTCCTGAGTTGTTTTATGTTTTTACTTCTTATATCTAATAAAAGTACATATTCACTATCCATAACAAAATTGGAGGCACAGGCCATTGTATACACCTCCCAGCTGTGGCCACCTAACTTTTAACTGATGATTCTAACCTGCCATAAATGTAGCTATTATTTGCTCTTCCTAAGCTTGATACTTCAAAAGAAAGTTTTGCTAGTTCCTCAAATTATTTTGTTTACAGTTTCACTATTTAACCAGATTTCCTACATTATTTTTCATGCCTAAAAATGCCTACAGTCTGTGTTCTCTTATCTGACTTCTACATCATTGTCAATATGTTAACATTAATTAGTTTTAATGTTTATTTGCTTTTTAAAATCCTGAATTTACCATTTGAGGTCTTCTGGTTTGTTTTAGTTTGTTTGTTGTGTTGTGTTTTTTTTTTTATCTTGGATACTAACCAAAATAACATAGTTGGTTATCAAACTAAATAATTACTGATAATTTATGTTACAGTTCCTTTAGTGGTAATTGTGATTCATTCCTTGCTTCATTTGGAGTTTATAATCATATCATTCACAAACCAGAGTCCTGGTTTTTTTTCTTTTACTGTACAAAACTGATCATTTATATGTGCGATATTTCTATGTACCACCTTTTGTCACTTTCTATGAGGCTAGTCTTATTTTCACTAGTACTGAGCTACAAGGATGGGAGAACATATGCCTCTCCATATGCACGTTACAAAACTTCTCAGTGCATTTATTGGTGCTAGCTTCATGGCTGTAGGGAATGTCTGCTATATTTTATTTTTCCTCCAAGTGAGTCACACCATTGTACATTTCAATTCGCAAGAGGCCTAAAGAGCCAAGAACTGGTGTATATTACAACGTGATAACTTCCCATCTGGTCAATGACAGACAAGTTTTATTTCAACTCAAATATTTTAAAAATGGCATTTATTTCTAAAATAACTTAAAAATATTGTCCTTCATAAATATAATTGACCAAACTTGTCCCTTTTCTTATATTTTGAAAGCAATAAGTGGCCTGATTATATATGGTAACATGGTATTCAAGGGAGAAACAAAATGAAAGTGGCCCATATATTTTAACTGAATTAGTGAATTGTGGAGTTTGCTCTCAGCCACAGCGCTAATTCTAGTGTGAATATAGTAATTGTTTTAATTTAAACTTTAAATACTAACTACTTATGAGTTCTTAACATGCTATTGAGAATTTGTGTGAGAATTTGTATAACTGATCTTGAAAATACAGAAATTAAGATAATACTATGAAGAATGCAAAGCCCCAGTGCTGAAAGTTTGAATGCAGTATGTATTTTAAATATGGAAAATTTATTTTGGCTGCAATTCTATGAAGATTTAAATGTATATGTGTGTGTGTATATATATGTATATTTTGATAACTATTGTTAGAATCCAGTATGCAAAAATATAATTGTGGAGTCAGCATGATATTTTCAGCAATTATATATAGTGTCCCAGATGAAAATCGCAATAGCCATTCATAAGTTTTCATGGCACATACATTACTTATCAACTCATATGTATTTCCTTTGCTGTTAACATTCCAAAGGCTGAGACGTATAAAATCCTCTTTTACTGAAATGATTATTACAGTATTAATACTTAATTATGTGAAGTTTTGACATAATAGTGTGATGTAAAGGTCCTTCTGGGAGATGGGGCTATCGAAGCTTTGTTTCCTTAGGTAACTTCAAGGTTGCCCTGCAAGATTTGTGATAAACTGTTTTTCTGGTAATGGATGCAAACATACCTGTGAGGGACTAAACTGAAAGAGTATATCAGGTGGCATTTTCATTTCCAGGTGTTTTACATTTCTACTAGGTGTATTATCTATATATCGGCCTTGATTGAACAGTGAAGTTCTTGTGCAGTCATCTTTGGTTTTTTCAGGTGTGCATACAAGCAGAGTTGAGTGGTAACACACTTGGTCGAGTCCAAAGGTCATAGAAGTGTGCATATAACAGAGAAATTCCCCTCTGCTAGGACAGCTACATGAAGCCATTTTAGTTCTGTCCAAATAGTTGTGTGTAAATGGAACATAAAGTATATGCATATAAATCCTTATCCTTTCTTGACAGGAAAATCTAGCTCCCAATAAGAAGGCTTTAGCTGATGCTGAAGGTGGTGTGTGTGTGCTGCCAGAAAATGTTTATGCCTATGTAGTCAATGTGTCAGTGCATATGTAGTTTTTACAGCTGTGCATGTAAAATTTACGTTCATAAAAGTTTACACATGCAGTGCATAAACTTTCAATGTTAGCAACTATTGTTGTATAAACTTGTAGCCAGAATGAATAAATACAATGGCTAAACAGCAGCTGAAATTTCATTTTAAAACCTACAAACAATGAAAAATTGAGCTTTCAAGGAAAAAAAAAAAAATCACAACCCAGTTTTGAAAACGTCTTTTTGAAAATGTTTCAAGAAGAAGAAAGTAGTAAAAATCAGTGGGTGATAAACATCTTGCAGGACAAAATTTTAATTTTTTTTCCCCCTCTAATTACTCCCAGGTGCTTCCAACAGTTGTTGTTGGGTCACTGGCTGTTTTCAGAGGAAGCCCTGGAATTTTTTTGTTTGGAAATCTAAACTTTTGCAGTAGATGAAAACCACAAACAGAAAACAAACTTCAGTCTCCTTAGAAAGTAATGAATTTGTACCATGCTTTCTCACTTCTCCCTATTGGCAAAGCAATTATTTAACCAGTCTAATAGTTCAGGTGGATTTTTCAGTATGTGTAAGCATTGGTCAACCTAACGTGGTATCTTGCAACCCCTTTGAGCATTCTCTGTTTTTTAATTAAAAGAGCTTCATATACTTCATCAAGAACACTTCAGAGCTCTTAATAAACAATTAGTGTAATAGTGAACTAAAGACTAATAGCCTTAAATTTATTCAAGCACAAAAAAAAAAAAAGTCCTTTTTGCCTGGTAGGACAAGGCAAACATGGTTCCATGAAAGAGATGTGAGGTTGCTTTGTATCAGTTATAACTTTGGCAGACTACCAAATGTTAATTTGCTTATAGCTAGTTGAGATTAAATGTAATTCCTTCCCTGAGCTGCCTTAAAGTAAGCAAGCATGAAAGCATTTTCATAGTAATCTGGGAGGAATTGACATTTAAGGGAGTTAGCATTACATCTGCACTTTAAGGATGTTAATTTCGTAGATAAATTAACTACATTATTCTCTCTTTATCTTACATTTTGAAAGGACTCCATCAGCCAGAGAAATGGCAGCCCAGGGTCAGCTGAAACTGCTCTTATCCCAGCCATACTGCAATTTGAACTTGCTTTTGAAAACATTGCTACATCATGATTGTCTCTTAGTGAAAATTTTACTGAGAAGTTCAAGTAAGTATTTATGCTGTCGATCCTTATATTAGTGAGAAACACAAATCCATTTTTAACTACTTGAATACTGAAGGAGAGCTGTCACACATTTTTTGGGGTGGATATCAGTTTTTTTGGATATATGTACACACACATACTCCATGTATGTAACTATAACCTATATCTGGTTAGGGAGTGACAAGATTTAGACTTTTGTTATTTTTTTGCAATATGATATATGAAATGTACATAAAAAGTACATTTTTGGGGGGGTATTCAGTTTTTAGCAGGGCATACTTCTTGAATGAGTAAAAAGAAAGAAATTATTATGTTTTCCAGTCAATCTGAGTATTCATAGTTTCAAAACAGACTGTGATTTGATAAAATAGGCTGCTATTGTAAATTCAAAGAAGTCAAATTAAGTTTTAACTTAACAGAGCTTTGATACCATAACTGCTTCACACAGGTTTTTAAAAGTGTGGATTAGTAGTCTGAAAGATCACTTTCAAAATTGTTTCAACAGTGAAAAGCCTCTTAGAGGTTTTGTTGAAGTTATTTTGTGTTTGTCACTGTAAGCATTCTAGAAGTACATTTATATGCTTCCTCTTATTAATACTCTCATTAATGTCACTATGAAAGTAGAACAAATAAAAGAATGGTTCTACAAGTTTTTCTTCTTATTCTGCTAGCACTGTGTTTGAAGCAACAAACTTTATCACAGCTTTTTTTTAATAGCTTTTGGATGAAATAATCATACTGTTGAAAAGCTAATGGTATAATCACGTTTGACATAATTTTGCAGTAGTAGTGAATGAGAGTCTTGATTCCTATCTTTCTTTAGCAAAAGAATTCTCCCTATTTACAAAAAGAAAAAACTGTTAGGTTCACATAATAGTAGATAAAACATAATTTAGTTCTGTCATTTTAAAATGGTCTAACATTTGTCAGGGGTACAACTTTGCTTCCACTTCTGTCATGCATCTAACTGAGAGCTGCACAGCATCTGCTTGCCTACTCAGATACCTGTCATATTTTACAAAGACTAACAAATGTTTGATCAGGATTGTATTCTTACCCTAGTGTTATCCAGTATTGAATTTTACTAGCTGCTTAAATTATCACAGGTATTAAGTGACAGAATGTATTAATCTATTGACTGACCAACCTCCTGAGATTCAGAGAAATATACTACTTTGAATTAGAAAATGTGCTATTTACACAGACTTTATTAATGTAACTACAACATTGGTATGAATAAACTTTCAGTTTAGATAAAGTTGAAACCTGCAATGATCCGTATCTTCTAAATTAATTTCAATGGGGTTAATTATCTAATGATGAAATTATTGTATTACTTATTCCTTCTCCTCTGCAGCAGCTTTGTGATGCTATATAAACTATTATTTTTCCTATGTGAGCTGTTATATGTTAGTACAAGGAAAGTTGGACTAACAAGCCATACCTTAGTACTAGCAATGACAGTTTCGGATTCTTCTGTTCAGTAGGATAAAAGTCTTGAAGAATTGTGTACTCACCGACACTAAAATTTTGCAATGTGTAATATTATGAATGAAAACAGATTAAAAACTAAGTATATGATAATTTTTTAGTTATTTGCTCTAGCGATAACAAAACTCCCTGGTATTTAACTAGATTATGAGAATTTTTTTTAATATGAAAAGACTTCTCACATTTTAGTTTATTTTACACTCAGTCTTTCTTTCTGCCTTTTAGAAACAGGTCAGAAGGCAAAAAATCTTTATAAAGAGGTGCTTATATGTAGCTGTTTTTTGGTAACGATACCTTTTTTTTGTATGGTAGCAATACTTTGGGATAGTTGCAGTAGGCATCGTACAAACACATTTAAGTTAATTGCATTCCCACTTTTTCATATGGTTGTACCCTGGTGAGGGTTACAAATAATGTATATTCCCTGTCACAACAGGGAGTATTGTTGGTATTGACAAAGCTGTCTGAGAAGAAAGAGTATTTTGGGGGAATGCATGTATGCATGATTTAGTGTTGCTAAATATTATATGGTTACCATATTTGTTGACACTAATGAAACTCCATGTATGTAACTATAACCTGTCTGGTTAAGGAGGTGACAAGATTTAGACTTTCATTATTTTTTATGCAATATGGTATGTGAAATGTAGATAAAAAGTAAAATTCCTCAGATATGAAGTTATTGCATCAAAAATACTAAAAGCAATAAATCAGGATATCCAAAACTGGACCACTTATTTGTCTCCAGGGAGTATGGCCACTGGATAAAAGGCAAGTTTGAAAAAGTAGTTGAAAAATTGGATTTGCATATTGGAACTCTATAACTTAAACTACGAGTCTGAATAATGTAGGGGTATTGAATTACAGTTAATTGCAGTTTAATATAATCCCATATAGGGATTTATAGGGGAATATATAATTCCATAGGTCCAATATTTAGAAAATATCTTCTAAGACATATTCTTGCATAGGTGAAGGGTCTAGGGTCCTTTGCTGTGCCTTTGTGTAGAGAAATAATGAAGGTAACTGATACTGTGTTAATTTTCTGGCAAAACAAACTGTTTCGCAATTTTCTTGGTGAACTTTTTTACCAGAATTTCTTTGTCACCCGTTGTTATGAAACAAAAATGGATTATTATGACAAACCACAAATAATAGGGGAATAAAGAAAGTGGTGGTTGCATTATATAAGTTATTGAATCCAGCAGATGCTGATATGAAAATGAGAAGGGTGAAAGTGAACTCTGAGATTTTCTGCTAGACTTGCTGTAAATTCACAGCATGCCAGCAGAACAGTCTGTGACTTCTCATTTGAGAGTCTTTATTTCCAGGAACCAGGAGTTATTCTCTGCATAATAAAGCAAAAAACAATAGCTTGACTGAATTACACTAGCCCAACGCAGGTTTAAGACCAAAGGGAACCTCGTCAGTCAGCAGACACCTAGCCGTTTATCAATAGCAGATAAGAAAGAGGTCACTGAGAAATTGTCAGCAAGGCAGATCTGAGTCCTTCAATCAGTCCTTGGGCCTCATACATACTGTTGTTTAAGAAGAGAGGGTAGCACCAAGTTAATGATGAACAACAAAAAAAGCAATGTATTCCTTTTAAAAAAACCCAAACTTATTCATAGCAATGAACGCATGAGACTTCAGTTGTTACAGAGATATAATTTAATTTTCTATACAGGTTTAGAGTAAACACTGGCATGTGGAGATAAACTGGAAAAAAACTTGCTTTCACAGTAGGACAAGGCCATTGGCAGTTTCACCTAATGTTTTTGGATGGCATAATGCATATTTGAGAGACTAATGTAAGAGGGTATTGTGCAGTTAAACATAGATGATATCCTGGTCCCCACTAAAACTTTGAAATAAGAAATAAGAGCTGATAGTAATATTTGCAAATATTCTGTGATAAGTTTAAGGCTGCAAAACTGAAATTGGACCCAAAGAAATGTGAGATACTTCAAAAAGAGATAATTTAGCTTGCACACCTAAGAAGGGTGAGGAAAGAAGGATTTCCACTGGGAAAATAAAACTGTGTGGTACAGTATCAGCCAACTCCCCAGACACTAATAGATATGAAGAGCTTTCTGTGACTGTGCTTTTATAAACAGGTTTCTGGCAAGAGAAATTACTTGAAACTGTGTTTGTCAAATGGAAAGATGTTTTTTCCTCATCCCAAGTCTTTGCCCCTTGTGAAGTAGCTCTTTAACCACCACAATGTATAGTGTGGAATTTAAAGATAAATTTTAAGCACTAGTTAAATTTTAATTAAATTCAGTCAAATTAATTAAATGTTAGTCGTTTAAAGGTAAACAACACTGGGTTTTCTAAGTTACCCTAAAAAAATTGGTGAAAAGTGGTAGCTTTACCAACTGACCTCACTTAGGAATCAGACTGAACTTTTAGTGACAGTAGTGAGTTGCTACTAAAGAAAAAGTACATTCCTTAAATAACTTACCAGCTCCATTTAAATCTTGCCATTGGCAAAATCTGTACAACAGTTTAAAACTTTCATTTCAAGTACTTAAGGGTCATTATTTTTGTACATCGTTGAAATAACTGTCCTCCTTAGGAGAGCACGAGTCTCTTAGAGGCATTTATATGCTTGTGCAGAGGCAGCTCTCTCCGCAGATATTTGTGGATCATCCAGAATAAGGCTTGTGAGTACAGGCTCCAGAACACCTAGAAGTTTTCTTAGCTTCTTCATGATAGCAAACTGTATCATGGCAGCCTAACAACAAAAAATTAGAAGATTATTTGAAAAGTGGGATCTCCTTAAAGTATCTATCTGACCAGTAAACTTATTGGGTACTGTACCTGCATAATCAATGTGGTAAAATGGTAGAAGGGTTTACAGGTGTGCTGTGCTTCTGTCCGGAAGATCAACAGAAAAGAGACCTTAATCAGATATCCTATTCCTTTTGATGACTTTCCAGTGATAAGCTAAAGAAAACAATGAACAGATTTTATGGACTTTCTGAAATATTGAATAGGAATTTCCATGTGGACTTAATAGAGCCCTGCTGAGAACCACATACCTTCTTTTGACAAAGTGTGAAGATAGACAGTCTCTGTGATATATCTGTGACTGTGATATAGGGTCATACGGGTAGTTTTTTAAAGACCTTTCTGATCTTTAAAAAAAGTAATTTCTGGTAGGAACTTCTTGCTACAGAAGTAGAGCTCTAGAGTGAATACATTTTAAGAGAGTTACCTGTTCAATATCAGTCCTAATGCATGGAGTAATACAAAGGAGGAAATGTGGTCACAGGACTAAATTCAGTATTGCCGTGACAAATTTTGGTTATCAGAATGCCACAGTTTCAGCATACTATCCCATAAAATCAGTACTGGGGGTATTCTCATAGTAATTATTTTTTTGTATTTGGCATGGGTAAAATAGATTTCAGAGAAGCCATTAACCTGGAGACTCATTAATGGAAGGTTCTTCTCAGATAGTTGAAAATAAAATGTTTAGGGAGAAAAAATTC
The DNA here is from genome assembly GCF_004027225.2 of Strigops habroptila. Taxonomy (NCBI): domain Eukaryota; kingdom Metazoa; phylum Chordata; class Aves; order Psittaciformes; family Psittacidae; genus Strigops; species Strigops habroptila. The sequence continues at coordinate 24,342,285 of NC_044302.2, forward strand.
TAAGAGAGTTGAATGAGAGTAAATTACTATGGGATTGGTGACATATATAGGAACAAAAGTAGTATGCTGATTTTATGGGCAGATGTTATAAAGTTTGTTAAAGTGTTTTGCCTTGTGTTGAGCTTTTTAGTTGTCACAAATTTGGGATTTATTGGATTCACAAGTAGCAGCTAATACAGGGGATTATTTGGATTTTACTAGATTGAAATGGGTAGGATGAAGGTCTACATTTCATTCAGGATAGAAGTAATACTATCTAAAATTTCTTTTTGGAATTAAAAAATAAAATAATAGACTTTCTGCCAAAATAAAGTCATATTCAAGGTTACAATAGATTCTAGCTGTCAAGACTGACTGGAGAATGATTGCATTGAAGAGGAGCAACTCTATAAAAGACAAGTAAAATGATCTACCAGAACAGATACAGAAAAAGAATAGAAAAAAAAAGCCGGTAACAGAAAAAGCACTGAGAATACAGTGCAAAGAAGCAACTAATGGAAAGTAGCTGCTGAAAGATTTGGTTCTAAACAGATAAAATATATCCTTTTTGCATTTTTTATATCCTCATCAGCTGCTGTGATTTAAGCCATAAAGAAAGTAGTTTTATGAGCTTTGCAAATAAAAGAACAGTATCAGAAATCACTTGCACCATCTTCAGTTTGTCTTCCTAAATGAAATAGCATGTATAAATTTGAATGTTGACTACCTCTTTTGGTCAAAAAAGACAGCATGACTGTTTATAACTTGTCTGTCTTGTAAGGATTCACTAGGGAGGGAGACGTCTAGAGTCAATAACAGATTTTCTAAATTCAATAAGATTCATTTCATGGCTAAACCAGTAACAGATACGAGCTGGATGAGTGTGATAATGTCAGCAAGTTACTGGAAAGTATTTCTATCAGTGAGAAAGAAATATGGATAAATTACGCTTCCCCCTGAAGATATGTTTTTAAAATACATGATACTACCCCAAAAGGTTAAGTTCAGTATTTTGTCCTAGGAAGGTTCATTGTGACTGGTTAAGACATAGCTGTTATTCACTAGGTACATAATTGTCTTTTAAGTATATTTATTAATGATATTGATATTTTAATATATTTTGATATCCTCTGTGCATATGGAACATTATACTATATGGAAATAACAAACAGCAATTTTCTTTAACAGGTACCTAAGTATATAGCCATATTTATGTATGGATGTAAGTCCTGCTAAAATGAAAAAGAAGCATCTCCTTTGAGCTACCTATAGGAGGTTTAGATTAACTTCGCAGGTTAGCTTTTGATACTCAAATGCAGTGAGTGGAAAAAAGAGAAATATGTAGAGGTAGGCATCAGTGGGCAATAAGTATGATGCCTATCATATAAATACTATTCTTACATGATGATTAATAAGAAGGCTGCATTGGAATTCAAACTAAGATGAATATTTAATGTTATGACAGGTGAGCTAAGAAGTGTTAAAGAAAAATTCTAAGGCAAGAGAAATCTACGTACCTTTCTGTAGACTCCTAATTCATAATATTGAACCAGCTATACTGATCAACTTGATAAACCTTTCAGCCAGCTGACTTTACCTTTTAAGGTCCCTTCCAACCTGAACTATTCTATGATTCTGTGATTCTATGATCCATGCCAGTTTATTGGACAGAAAATTCATTTCAGCTTGAGCTTCGAAAGGTCAGATATTCTTGCAATGTGGGCAACATTTACTTTAGGGTAAAACAAAAAAAAAAGCTAAGGAAAGCTTACATATCATGTTATGTTTAGCCTCAGAATGGTTTCCCAGTGGATTCCTGAATATCTTTGCTGAAAAGCAGAAGACTTGTATTATACACTAGTTATAAGAAGATATGTATAAACCCCTACAGAATTCTTTTATACTTCTTTCAATTTATCTAAATTTACTGGTAGAACTAAGTTGATTAGGAAAATTATTATGAAGTTGTGACTCAAACTTTCCATGTGGCATGATCATAAAACAAATTTAGGCTTAATTTCATGTCATAAGGCCCTTTAAACAAAGCAATAAAGCCATTTCCCATCATGTTCTGTAAAGACAGTTTATATAGTATTTAAAATCTCAGCAAATCCTCCTCCCTAGAATTTGGTTAAATTAATTTTAAAAAATCCTAATAGTAATATAGTCAAACTTCAATTCAAATTTTCGTCTCACAATTTGAATACCTCTGTGTTTTCCTTTTTGAACTGCTCTTTCTGCTTTTTTGTTTCTTTCTTTGTCACATCCATATTAGACAACATATCACTGGTTTGAGTGAATTAGTGGAATCCATTTGATTCTTCACTCTGAAGCATCTGGCATTGGAAGGTCTCTCAGCAAAATATGCCAGCTCACTCAATTCATAGGAAGAAAAGCTGACTAAAAAGAAAAAAATCTTATTGCTGATCTGTCTCCTGCCTCAGGGAAGAAAACCCACAACTTGTTGGTTATGAAATCACTGATCTTATTTTTCAGCCTTCTGCATCCTATGGGCTGTTTCTATCATCAGGGTTGCATGCTACTCAGGCTGAATGGTTTGCAGTAATGTGTGAATTAGATTCTAGGAATTCAGAAGAGAGTAAAATGAGGTTTTTTAATTTTACAACATTCTCAAGTCATTCAGAGCTGGGTGGAGAGCAGCAGTTTTCCACTGTGGTATATTTTGAAAGCTGTTTGAACCATTAGAAAACACAGTTTAGAAATTTAGTCTCTCCCATCTTTCTCTTGCATAGGTTGCTAAGTTAAGGGCAGCCAAACTGTCATAAACCAATGACATTTTCAAGCACTATTTTATCTAAATTTTAGGTTTGCAGTCTAGAAACTTAAATTAAAAGTGTTTAATTGGTTCTGGCTCTGGTCATTTGTTATGACTGTTAACATCAAAAGTATTTTCCGCAAATAGAAGGGAAGCTGAGGTCTTCGGCATTAGCATAAGTCAAAGCCACTGAGTTGTATTGGTTCAAAGACGTTTAAATACATTGTTATCTTTCAGCTGGGAGAAAGTTTTATAAAGATTATGAATAACAGTTAGAAATACGTGTTATGTGAGCTATTAACCACTCAACTCTATGAAAATCACTAGTTGTCTTTAAAAACATACATATCTGTATCTTAGCAGGGCTGAGATTTTGTTTCATGGAATTGATTTCTCCTTAGTTTCATCTTATACTGAAAAAAGAAGACAACCCATTCTGCTACTGTATTTTATTTAATAGAGTTCTATTATTTCATGTGACTAATAATTAGTCACACATATTGATAAGAGGAATTAAGCAGTAACAACTTTTTGACTGATTCTACAGAAATAGTACAATTTAATTCTGATTAATATTTAGCAAATAATAAAATTCCAAACATGTACTGTGTTTTGAATTAAATAGTCATATTCCATAGTTTGTAAACATGCTTCAGTCTTTTTTTTAGTGGCTACATATAATTCAGGAAGACAGTCAAATATCATTATGCAGAGGAAGATCAGGTTTCAGTATCTGTAAGTATTATTATTGTTTGAAATATTAGTAAGATACAGTTTGCAGTTCATTTTGACTAATACTGTCTATTACCGTGAACTTGAATTATTTGGAAATTATCGTAACCGTGGTTCTGTTTTGTTTTGAAGGAAATGAAGTGTTGAATCGTCATGAGCAGAGTTTTCTCTTAGAACAGATAAATACTAAAGAGCCTACTCTGATTGAAACAATCTTTACAGTATTGTCTTACTGCACTTTATCACCCAAATGTCTTGGCATTGCTTTTGAGACCTACATGGAAAAAGAGCAGTTGTGGAATTGCTTATACAATATGACAGGTATTTTATGTAATAATATTAAGTATTTAAAATCTCATGTTAAGCCTGGTCAGGTTTTGGATATATAGTGCGTATTATTTTTCCCTTAATAAATCAGATGTAATTATGGTAGTTTACTTCAAAATTATAGTATAATCAAAGTCTTTTGAGCAATTGGCTCATAGTAGGAGTGGTGAAAATTTTGAAGACAGCAGAGGTTATGGAGCAGTGTGGTCGACCAGGAGCCTGATTTCCTTGTGTCTGCCTTACCAGCATGCTGGCAGCAGATCCTTTCTGTACCTCTTTATCAGCACAGATTTTTTTTCTCTGTGCATTTAATAACTCCAGACCTTTGCCACGATTTAAAAGTAAGAAACGATTAAAGGAGAGTGGAAAAAGAAAAGGAAGGACTCCTATTGAGGGAGAAGTAGTCTGATGGGCATATAGACTCCACTGTCAACAGGCAGGCAGGCTCCTAATTTTCCATGGAGTGGGAGAGCTGCCTTCACAATTAGAGCATCTGACGCTGCCCCCAAGGAAAAGCAGTATTCAACCAGAGAAAAGAGGTGAGGTTTAGAAGGATGATCTTGCAAATGATAGGTAAAATGCAGGAAAGCTCAAAAGAAAAGAAAGGAAGAAAATGGGAGAGTGTAAGAGGGGATATAGAATTATGAATATCACAAAACAGGAAACAATGGTGGTAAAACTGCTCAGGTACTCCTCAGAGAAAAATGGGATTTCAAAAAGTAGCAGTCTATCGTGTAAGAGAAAGCAAAAAAAAAGAAATGTTGCATGGAAGCTTCCAGAAAGGCCATGCAGAAAAGAATGAAACTTAGACCAGGAAAAAGTACAAGCAAAATAGAGGAAAGGACCTAACACATCAAAAGACATCCTGCAGCACTCTGCCTAACAAGTGCTGCTCCATGGCAATGGTGAAACTGCAATTCTCTGTGGTATTAAGAATGTGGAGAAGATTAATACTTGTTGTAATGTCAGTAACTGTATTTAGGATGGTCTATTTTCAACATGCAGTCTCTGATTATACATTATGTCTCTGTTGATGACTGTCATTTATATGCATTTTTGTTTCAAAATATCTTTTCTTCCTTTGCTGTTCCCTAGTGTAACAGTTTGAGTATCTAATAAATGCAACTTCATTAATATTATGGAGACAAAGAAGTAGAAAAAAATAGGTATATCTATTTGCCTCATTGATGTCTAACAAGTAGTTAAATGTATTCCATACGAAAAGGAAGAGGTCAAACTAAATGTTTAAAACATATTGAAGGAGAAAGGGGGATGAAGGAAATAAATTAAATTGTATTTTTGACAGTACTGTATTAAGATGGTACAAGATGCTATGTTGTTTTGCTTTATTTTCTCTAACAGGTCAATAGGTCTAAGTTATTATGACTCATAATGTTGTTACTTTTCTTTCCATATGAACTCTGAAACACTTCTTCCTGAAACAGATTTACACAAATGACTACACTTACTGAATATTTAATAATTTTTCCTTCTGAAGTTTCCAGTTGTGGTGAGTCGGAGCCAGAAGTTATCAGATGCTTGAAGTTGACTTTGATTAATTCAGTCAAGGGTATCGTGAAGCAGATAATTTCTTTGATGCATTCATGGGAGGCAACAGAAAACTATGGAACATACCACCACAAGCAAATAGTGCCTGAAAGTTTACTGAAAACGGTTCCAAAGGAATGGAATTACACTCCTCGGGAAATGAAGAGAAAAGAATCTGGGAAATGTGGGTGAAATTTATACACTGTTTTATCAATTTGTCATAAACGCTTGTTACCGCTTTAAGGAGTATGTATCAAAATTAAACAGAGTTCGTGAATGTTGCAGTTTGACAATGAATAAAATTATTTCCAAACATCCTGTGGTTTTTTTTTTAAAGTACTTGGCATTAAAATTCAGTTATTCTTTCTTGAGGCTTACACCCATGCATACACAAACAAGCTTTTTAAAATAATCAGTATTGTAGTACTGATAATAATAGTACTGAAAATATTTTTAGCATCTGGCAATAGTAAGTTGGGATTCAAGGTGTAGTAAAGCATAATGTCTACACTCTTGTCTTAATGGCTGTAACCAGTTCTTCTCTAGTTATCTTTTCAGTCAGGACTGTTTAAATTTAGATACATGATGTTGACTGAAACACAGCAATTTGTGTTTGAATAGTGCTGAAACTGTTATAGAATATGATGCTGCTGGGTTGTTGAAACAGTTACTGGAGGAAGAGAAATAATGTATGTAATAGGAGATCTTTTGAAGATTAAATGTAAAGTTGATTTCCAGTATATACTTTCACGGCCTGCAGTGCCTAAAGCCTCCATCATTTCAAAAGGGTAACTTTTGGAAACATTTCACCATAAATTTATTGCCACCAAAATATTACCTGATTATTTTCACTACAGTACCATCACTGCAGTATATTCTGGCATAAAGTTTTGAATATGTAGGTTGCATGCAAGCCAGGGCATCAATCCATTCTTTCTTTCCATATATATTCTCCTCAGCATGTTGAGGCACATTTATGCAGTGTGCTTGCTGCACTCTCACTGCAATCTCACTTTAATGTAGAACTTGTATGGCTATTTTAGGCTACCAGTAAGCCTGAACTGATATGTAAGCTGAGAAGTAAGGCTCAGACTTGGTCACAAGTTAAATTGGCTGTCTGACACCTAGGACAGATCTAGGAGTTTGGGGAGTTTGTGGGGTTTTTTCTCTGTGTGTGTGGTTTTGACTCTTTTTTGTTGTGTGTTTTTGGGGTTTTATTTTAAGAAGTTGACAATACAGTTGCAATGAGTCAGGGGTTTTCTTGTTTCGTCAGGGTTTTGTTTTGGTGGTTTTTTAAAACTTGACTCCGTATTGTGGATCACCTTTTGGTATATTTTTTCATTTGGGTTTTGAGCCCCATATTTACTGTAGTTTCTTCTACTTTTAATACCTGGAATGTTTAAAGTGCTGTGCTATATAGCATGCATGCTTATGTGAAAATTGATAGACTAGAGTTTTGTAGGGTTGATCATAGAAAGGGATCAATAAAACTAAAGAAAAGATAAGAAAACTACAAAAAATAAAGATTAAGAATGTATGTAATATCCTGAGATACTTAGTGCTCCATTCATGGAGTTGAAAAAAAAATATTACACTACAATTTCGGAAACAACTTTTTTACCATTCAGAATACCTGGGTGTTGTCTTTTTCATTTATTCTGTAATAACTGTGCACAGCAGGACTAATTATTGAGAGTCACAGTCTGAATTCTAAATTTTATAGGTTCTCTAGTTTTAATTCATGTTATTGTTTAGATTTTGTGGGATTTATGTGGAGGAAGCACAATAGAAGTCAAGCTATAGTGTTGAGTACTTAAGCTTTTTACCCATTTTCAGTACAAAAGAAAGTTAGAAATTATCGTACAACATTCAGAAGCATGCTGTGATAGAACTAGAATGTTAATGTTAATCATATCTTCTTTTCTTTCTTTTTTTAAGGCTTCACAAGGCTTGCAGCTCAGGCAGTATCTATTGTAATCAGCAAGTTACCTACAGTGATTGCATGTTTGCCTCCCCCAGTTAAGTACTTCTATTTTCTGGCTGAGAGAAAAATGTCAAGAAACTTTGCTGAATTGAAGAAAGCTGGTCTGCTTGTCTGGAACTTGATTGTAATTATATGTCGGATATTTGAGGATGGAAATACTGCAGAACTTTTAACAGGTGCAACACTTGACAGATGGAGCAAAGAAAAACTCAGTTTAATTCATGTGTGCTTAGAAAGTATTATGGGAAAACAGAAAAGTGGTCCTAAGCAAGTGATCCAGAAGGTTATACAAAGCATTGAACAGCAAAGACCAAACTGGATTGAAAGCCAATTGCTGAAGGCAAGAAAATTGAGCACAGACTGGTAGGAAAGTAGTATTTTTTCAAATGCTATGTTGTTTATTTTTTATTTTATTGCTGTGTTTATGGCTCTCTTTCAATTTAATTAATTTAAAAAAAAAAGAGATGAGTGGTGATATTAAATTGTTTAGTTCTTAATATTGGTGGCTTTATAGCGTATTTTTGCAACTTAATTTTATTGGTGAAACAGTAAACCATGGTTGTTTCATTGGAAAAGTGTCTTCATAGTACTTAGAGATTTCATATTGTCATGATGATCCAAAAATATGGACAAATTAGCTGGTGCATCTTTCAGAATGTGAACAGATACGCTGACTAGAACGCACCACAGTGTATTTATAAATTAGTTTTGTTACGGTGATAAAATTAACAGCGACTATGAAAAGCTTTCAGTGTTCATGTGTGATTAAATAGTAAGCATACTTCCTTTTAAAACACAACAAACCCTGAGGGCAAGTAGGATATAGCAAAACAGGACTAAGAGAGTACCCTGCTGTGCCTTTCTGTGGAAATATCAACCTTCCCTGCAGATTTAATATTTAAGTCCAAATGTTTAGAATCTTTATAATGATTTTTCAAGAAGTTGTGTACATGTGAAAGTGGTTCTAGTCCAGTCTGGTTTAATGTTAAAGTCATGTACCATTCTGTAAAAACACTGTTTATCAGCTTTCCAATATTAGATTTATTGGAGTTACATGACTTACTGAATTAAGTCGTTGGCTACTGAAAGTAAGACTGCTTTTTTAAAATGAATATTCTTGAAGGTTGCAGTTGTTGCTGTCCTGACAGTAATTGTCCATACAAACAAAGGATATAGCAGTGGTAGGTCAGAATCACCGATACCAGTGAACAGAATTTCATGCAATTCTTGAAGGGACAGTATCGTGTTTCTACAAGTAGTCAGTTGATATGAGTAGCACTAAGTAATAATAGTGTCACATGAATGCTCAGTGACATTGACCTTTGTAATATTTACATTTCCATTTAATACTAATTTACAAGCTCTAATTCAGTAATTAAAAGATTGAAGCCAGATGCCAGTGGCTGAAAGAGTCATAGAATAAAAAACCTTGTAATGATAATGTCTAAATTGATACTTAACAGAATGGTTCTGTTTTATAATTTCTAATGTCACTGAGAGATTAGGTATTTCTTTAAAAATACAAATGCACTGTAAGAATATATTGTGGATAACCTCTAAAAACTAAAACTTTAGTATTTGCACTCCTTCTGAAGCTAAGAATTTTAAATCAATAATATATCACTCTGTTTGCTTTTCTAACATACTGCAAAAATGCTGTATTAGCCATGAAGTATCAGACTGCGAGAAATGAATGTGCGGAAATGTTTCCTGTATGTCTACAGTGTCAACCAGTGTGAGCACTAGTTTGTGACTAGAGTAACTAATTTTAAGCTTAAGAAACTGAAGAATGCATTACCTGCTCTCCAAGTGAGCAGTTACAACACTAAGTCCCCTGACTTCAGTGGGATTTCTGCAACAGAAATCTAGCATAAATGTTATTTTTCCATTTTTTATTCAAATATCATGAGTCAATTTCAGGGAAAAAATATCTTCGTAATAAATAGCTGAGATATGCAATGTGGAGGTATAATCTTATTATAAATGCAAATTATAAAATAATATATTAAAGCTGAAATTCGAATATCAATTTAAGTAGTGGTCACATAATCAGTAAACTAAAAGCAGATCTTTCAAGAGACTTGTGATGTTTACGTGATTTGTTTGAAATAATAATGATTATATTTGAAAATCTAAGTTGGTGTAAAATTATGTTCTGTATAACCTTTTAATTATTAAAAGATTTTGTGGGTAACTGTATGCACATGCATTTATGTATAGTTGTTTTATAAATGTTTGTAAACTTTTAATAGATACAGGGCGTGGAATAATATAAACCCCCCAAATTTCAAACATTTATTTGCAATTCACCTACACAGTTGTGGAATCATCTTTGAAGTGCACTAGATTTTTATAAGCAAAAGTCTCGCTTGATTTTCTGTTACATTATTGTTATCAGGACTGCTAGCTACATAAGAAGTGTAAATATTACACAGTTTCTTCCATTGTGGCAAACAAATTAAATTTAGTTTTTAGGAAGATGTAAGAAAAAAAAACTTCAGTGAAAGAAAGCGGCAGTTGCACGCATTGCCTGTCTTGTACTTGTACTGCCTGAAAGCATTAGTATTCATTAAAATAACCTTCAGTTTATGGTAGCACCAGAGCTGTAAAAAGTCACGTTAGATTCTGAAGAACACCCATCCCGAGAAGAAATGTCTGTCTTTGCAAAGTAATTTGTCGAGTTGAAGATTATTGTTTTTCATCATGGTGACCCTGACTTGGCTGGCTGGGTGCATATACAGATTAAGATGAATGCAGTTATTCCTTGGCTGAGGTCTGCCTCTTTCAGGGCACATTCTTCCTAATGACATGATGGATAGGCAGTCCCAAATCCAGAGAGGAACTCATTAATCATAGCACTGACTGAATCCAATCATCTGCTTCACCTGCACACTGACAGACAGGAAAGGATACAATTTGGGCACTGACACTGATAGACTCCTTTGTCAGAGGTCCTCAACTTTTTCAATGTCAGTCATGAAGAAGTTTGGAAAGAAATTCAGGTTATGTCTGTATGTGGTATCAAAAGCAGTCTTAAGCGTGCTTTAATTTTAAAGATCAATTTCTTCGAAGCTTTTCTGTAAAATACACCATTATAACAGAGTATCATTTACTTCCATTCAGCAAAGAACAAAATTATAGTTTGTATTTTGAAACTATTTGCTCTGTAGGATATTCTGAAGCTGCATGTGGAAGCAATATCAGCTTTAATGTCCAGCAGCTATATAGCATTTAAGCGTGCCTGCAGGTCAAACAGCAACTTTCAGCAGAACTAACTTTATAATCACTACACACTTGACAGTAAACTACAACATACAGCTGATCGTACCAAAGTATATCGGAGTTTTTTGGATTTACTTCTAAAAAGTTAAAATATTGTGCTTTTTTAAATTCAGAATGCTTCTTTGGTAGAATTTAAATTAATTCAATAATGACTGTAGAAGGAATAATATATTCTTCTTGGTCTTTCAAGTTCTTGACACATATCAAGGTGCCAAAATATACCTGTGTCACAACTCTCATATTTGGGGACAATAATTCTTTTAAGTACTTTTTTTCCTTAGTATTTTGTCAGTATACAATGCTAAGCTGGTAACATGTTTGTATGTAGAGTGAGCAGTCTGACAATGGTCCGAGTTTTGCATGCATATTTTTCAAGGCATTTTGGATGGTCACCTTCAGATTTTTTTTGGTAGCAGTTTCACACAAATACTTTTAAGAAGAAAAGCAGTACATGGCAAAAACTGCAACAAGTGGCAAATATGTACCTTTGAAATGGTTACCACCATACCAATGGGAAGAAAAAGACTTCAATGTAAAACTTCTAACCCATACTTAGAGTAATGGCTACCTTTCTGACATATTAATTAGGCTTTGATATGTACAGCGACAGGCAAAGAAAAATGTACAAAAGAATGTTTAGTTTTCATTTTTCACATTAAAATAATTAAATTTTGTATACTAAAAATATGTTATTTAGCATTTATTATGTATTTGTATAAAGGTTTATTAGATGTTTATATAGCAACATTTGTTTTGTGCAAGCCAAATCTTCGTGGTTTTTTGCTGACTTTATATTAATATTTTGATATTTATAAATTTAACTTAGGAATATCTGCACTTTTTCTATATTCTAGTGCCTCAGCCACAGTAGGTGCAACGTTAGAGGAAGAAGATATTGGGTTCACTGAGCAGAAAATAAACATGATGGTCCTGGATATCTGCCACAAACCAGGTGGCAGCGAGTACCTGAGGCAAATTTATCACATCATCCAGCTCAATGAGGTAAGGAAACGGCCTTTTTGCCGAGCAATTAGGTGTGTACTGGCCTGAGGCAGCGTCTGTCGGCAGCTAAGGGTTAGTCAAGGAGGTGATAATGTTTCTTAAAGTCAATATGAAATCCTATACAGTACTGTAATAGAATCCATTCAGTTTAGGCTTTTCTGCATTTGTACAGAAAAGAATACTTTCTGGGAAACAATATGGATTTTATTTATGTACTTAAACAGTAGTATGGCTCATAAACTTCCTTCAGATTCATACTACAGGCCTTAGATACATTTTAGGAGTTTGAACACAGTAAAAAAAAAAACAACCCACACACCAAAAAAACCAAAAAAGCACAAAAAAACCCACCAAAAAAAAAAAAACCCAAAACCAAAAAACAGCCCCCCACCCTGAAACCAGCAAAGTTATTGAAAAATTGGCTGTTACAGGAAGTAAAATTAAATGTGGTAAATCAATTCGCCTGATTAAAAAAACAAACAAACAAATCAACCATACGGCTGTTCTGAGGAAGTGAATGCATCCACATGAAAACCTTACTTAATCTAGATAACTCTGTTCAATTAAAGTGCTTTCGAAATTACAGTAAACAAATTCAGATTTGTTTGCTGCACATGGAATTTGGGCAATGTGAAAGAATTATCTCATTATTTCTAATGCTGTACTAAATTGCCCCAAGTTACCAAAAGCATTCTGATTTCCTACACTGAAATAAACACAGGTTTGCTTAAATTGTACGATAACACAGATCTACACAGCTTAATTAAGAAAGTTCTGTTTATTGGCTTTAATTACTAAATTACTATTCCTTGAGTGCATAAGCAGGTGCTGTTAAGATCATTGCAAGTATACAGAAGTGTTTATAATAAAATGCAAAATAATGCAAATATAGGCATAGGCCAAGATTTTTCTTATTTAAAAAAACCCAATTAGACAGCTATGTCAGCGTGAAGGCAATAGAAAGCAGCTCAGTACTGGCACTGTGCTTCTGAAAATCACATCAACTGTTTAGCTCCTAAGTATAGTCTAAAAAGCAACCTTTATGCATCTGCATTTGGAAGCTTTAGAAGCAAAGTAAGCAGATATGTAGAGATGGCAACCTAGTATTAATACAATACAGAATCTTTTCAAGTTTCATCTCAAACAATTAAATGAATTAAAATGTTTCAGGAAGTGAAGTGAAAATTATTACTGTAATACAGTTCAAACAAAACCTTTTCACCTGGAGCACATTCAGGATTACTCTTACGGAGTGAGGAAAAGATGATGAGCAAGACCTCCAAAAACAGAATATAATGCAGTAGTTAGGGCAGTCACCTAGGGGACAGAATATGCAGGTTTAAAATCTTCACTCTGCCTTGTTTAGACCAGGGAATTGAATATGCATCTCCCACATCCGAACTAACTCCCCAAACCGCTAGACCATTAGCTACCAGCATGGAAGTCTGTCCTTTTCCCCTGCTGGAGTTGTTTCGCCTTGTAGAAATTGCTGTAAAAATCCATTCTGTAACTTCCAGGGTCAAAAATAGAATCATAATCTAGCTGAAGGGGTAGAATGCCCATATCAGGTTCTGGAGACCCTGAACAAGATCTGGCTCCTGTGAGTATTTGGTTATTTATACAAAGTGGAGCAGTTCCAATAGGAGGTAAGAGGCTGAGAGAATTAGGTGAAAGAGGGACTTTAGCCTGACTTTCCGCATCCCAGGTGTCTGTCTTTGAGTTTCTGCAGCTAGTAAGAGCTTGTTAAATATAGAATGTTTCTCAGTGGAAAAAAAATGTCTTGTTTTTGGTTTGGTTTGGGGTTTTTTTTTAAAAAGAAAAAAAATCCTGACCAGCTTGAGTCACAGAAGGATGTAACCATGTTACTTCAAATTGCCTTTGAAACCATTAGAAAACATTTTAATGCTTAGCATGGTATTATGGTAATGCACTTTTGAATATTATTTTTCACAACTTAAATTAGGTTTAGTGCGCCTGACTACCAAAAAATGGACTTGATTGCTTGTTCAAAGGTCCATCCTTTAGTTTGGAGACTCCTTGGACTATCCAGGGATAGTATTCTTAAAATTAGTTTGAAGATCTTTATGCTACACCACTTAATAATTGCCTGTGAATATAGAATAAAATGATGAGACAGAAAATTGTTGTTCTTGATAATTTTCCTTAGAAAAATAGATGAAAAGGGATATTGTTCTTAGAAGCTGTATTTGGAAATAGAGCTATTATGTTATAAAGATCTATAATAGATACTGTAGAACTCAAAGCAGCCTACTGTCCTTCATGTATTTATCTGAAAGAATAATATTTTTTAAAAGCATTTTTGACTAATGGCTACCAAAGAGAAACCAACTCTCCTGAGCTGCCAGGCTCAATAATATTCTGTCTGCTTGGTTTCATGCCCAGTCAATGATAGTGAGGATATACCTCACAGGTTTAAAAACGTGATTTCATTTCTCTTTTCACATTTTTGAAATGTGACTTTTTCAGGGACTGCAATATGCACTGTACTAAAGGAGTTCTTAAAGTAACTCATTTACCGATTTTTAATAAGTCTCTGTGTCAAAACATAAATCCACAGTATTCCAAAGACAGAAAAATGCCTGTACTGGGAGGTTAACTGTCCACCACTCGAAATGTTCAAACCCTAGCAAGCATGTACAGCAATTTCCAGTATCTTTACTAAAAAAACCAACAGCATCTGCTTCTGCTGGCTCTGTGACACCCAGAGGGCTTGGTTGCCCTAGAGATGTCTACGGATTATGTGAATATGTGTGTATGGAAGTCAGTATATTTAGGAAAAATAGGTAAATATATAGAAGTAGATTTTAAGTAACCCTCTTCACCACAACTTTAAAATCTTCATGGCATGAAGTCATGAATGAATGAGAAAGAGAACACACTTTTTTTTAGGCTGAAAAAATGCAAGTAAAAGAGTGTGTTTTCACAGATGGATTACACTGTTGTCTTAAACCAAAAAAGCTCTGACTTTAGAGCCTTTTTGGTTTGGTTGGAGTTTTTTGTGGGGGTGTTTTGGTTTTGGTTGGTTGAGGGTTTTTTGTTTTGGGATGGGGTTTTTTAGTACTTTTTTTTTTATTATTGGTTTGTTTTGTTGTATTTTTTTCATATTTTCATGTTTTTTTCATTCATTTTCACAATCTCATAATTGTCTCAAGCAGTCCTGACCACTGGCTGCAATCAGCAAAGTCAAACAGTCCTGTTTTTAATCTTGCCCTTGTCCTTTTCCACTCCGAGGCCCCCCTTTGTACTAGAAATCCCCCTAGAAATCATAGGGCTTGTTTATGTGGCTGAAACCTTTCTTTTTTTTCCTGGCCGATTTCACAACATACGCTTGTGCCAGCACGAGGGAGAAACAGCTACAGTCTATGTGGATTGGAAGGGAACTTGTGCCTTTCAGGCCAGACCACAATTGGATCAGTTTAAACTGATGATGAAATTATTCTTTCAGAAAGACCCACTGAGGAGCACAGGGTGCTGTGGCAGGTAGCTTACATGCTCCCTCACTTGCCTCAGAAAATCTTTATCATCTCAGTAGTACTGCAAAGTAAGAGGAGCATTTGCATCCACCTGTCTTAATGAAGGCTCACCTTGAGTACTTGCTCAGTGTTATGGTAATCCTATCATTATGGACTTCATTTTAATAACAATAAACTGTTTAATCACAGTAGTCCTTCCAGCAAATAGATCTGTAAGTGTTTCATTATCTAGCTCTTGGTAAAATGGCTCTATTTAATCAAAACACTTTATTGGCATGCAATGATGATTTATTTACATAGTAGTTCAAGAAGTGAAAACAGAAAAGATTGTGGCCAAAATAATCATGCATCTGTTACAGTATAGTTTCTAAAATTGCCATGTAAATCATAAATGACTTCTAGTCTTTGAATGCTTAAACAATTAAAAATAGCTTTTAAGAGTGGGAGAATATTTATTTCCTGCATTTAAACAACTGGTTTGAACATATTCATCAAAGAATTAATTTATAGTCATGTAGTAACTATTTAATGCTGTCCAAAAATAACTTTATATATTTGTGTGTACTTTACCATGTAAAAGAAATCATGTAACAGCCATCTTACATTATAACAGCTCATAGAAAACATTTGGTTCTCGCTTCCACATATACCTAACATATATACATTAAATGAGTACTGAGACACATAATTTGATGACAGTTTCAAAACAATAGCTTATATTATTCTAATTTGCTTCAGTTGGATGAATGTTCATGGAGGTTATTTATTGTTTGTTGTAAAATGGTGCTGCTCTTTAAAAAGGTTTCTATTTTGTAAGAGATCACTTATTCCCTCCATTAATATAAAGAACTTCTATCAAACACACTGTGAAGTTATTTTAGGAATTTTAGGAAAATTTCACTTAGAAAGCTAGGAGGCATATATTGTTCTGTGGTTGGTTTTGGTTTTTTTTTCTTTCTAAAAGGAATATTTGAAGGAACAACTATCCTGTGAGAATTCTTCTGAAGATGGTGTTACCTCCAGTCAATGCCTGCCTTTGACACTGAAGGGCAGAGAAGAGCAGCCTGTCTTCAACCCTTTCCAGGCGTACAGGGAATCTTGTGCAAAAGTGTTCAATCAGGTCTGTGAAAATTTGAAACCTTGGTTATAGTATAATTTTTACTTGTCGATCTTATTATGATCATGATAGTGTCAGAGGCTGAAATTATGGAAATGGAATTAATTACATGTGTTCACATTTGATGAAGTGCAAAGGAATATTATTACTCAGGAATCTAATGAGGGCACCCTCTACAATAGCATGGTGTTCAAAAAGCCATTATTGTCTTTTTCTTTCGTTAGAATTATTGCATGTAAGATCAATTTGCATTTACTTAGGCTTTCTGTATTAGTTCAGTATAGTGAAGGAAAGCCCATTAGTAGCAATAACATTTTTACATCTGTGTAATGGTACATAGGGCTAATCTTAGTCCTTTGAAAAATCATAGCAAAACGCCAAGTGCACGTATAGAATCTTCCTGATAAGTTTTCCACGGAAGTGCTGAATGGTAAATATAAAAGGTGGTTTGGAAATATGGAAATTTAACAGAGCAGTGAGAGTGAGCAGGAAAAAAAAACCCACACAAAAAAGAAGGAAAGCGTCCATTTTTCTGTTCTGCAGAAAAATATGCAAAGGATTATAATTTACTTATAGAAATTAGTTTCCTGATAATCAGTTAAAGAAAATAGATATAGTGGCCTAAATCTCTGTCAGAGCCCCCACATGACCAATTTGTTACACAAAACAGTATGTAGTTTCTGACAGCACTTGGGCACTTAAAAAAAGCCTTACACCATCATTTCTCACATCTTCCTAATCCATCATCTGCACTTTTGATTTTGCCCCTCATTTCAAATATTTAAAAAGAAATGGTATTACGGTAGCACAAAATTCACTTTACAGACTTGTGGTAGAAAGATACTTTTTTTTGGTACAACTATAATTTGAAATTACATAATCTTCTTTTCCAGTTTTGAGCATTTGGGGCTATTTCAAAACAGTTTGAAATATTTCAAAACAGTATTGCTGTAAAAGGTATTGTTTGGGGGTTTGAGGTTTTTGTTTGGTTGGTGGTTTTTTCCTTACTTGTTTAATGAATGCTCAATTGTTGACAAGTCGCAATAAAAGTTGCAATAAAATCTACTGAAAAAGTAGATTAATAGCAATTTCACAAGGCTTCTCACTCCACTGGAGCATGCTTTAAATTTACCTTTAAAAAAAAAAATCTATTAGTGCCTTTATGTAAAGCTTAAATTGATATAATTTAAGTGGCTACAGAATCACTTATTCCAATTTGAAATGCAGAAAATATTTTACCATGCCTCAACTCTCAATTCATTAATAGCATGGTAGAATAAGACCTTCAAGTAGTGACGACTCAGGGCAGAATTCTTCTGCTACTTGACAGGTTTGCAGTGCTCTATTAATCAACAGATGATAAGGGATAGTTCATATTAAATTGCTTTGGAATTTGTAAACTTTTGGCACAAAGTCTATTATCTGAATATGGAAAAGTATCTTAAAAATAAAAAGGAATATATCATCAACCTTAAAGTACCATGTGCCAGTCCTATTGTTGGCAGTGACAGACTTATTTCCTGAGTTTAAAAATATTCTTAAACAATATTGTTCCCTTTACCATAAAAGTGCACATTTATTTAGTGACATGAGACTGTCTATTTATAACATACTGGTCAGAATAGCTCAATGTCTGGTTTCCTATGAAGACCATTACCAGTGCCTGTAGAAGATGCCAGAGTACTGGCAGGTAACAATTGCGCTTCTCGAAGGATATGTTTCTTTCTAAATTCGTTTGTTACTGGTTGGCAACTGCCATGAAGCCTAGGAGTTTATAATCCATGCTTAATTTACGATATTTCTTTATTGCAGCTAGAGGTGTTTTTAATACATCAACCTACATTTTACTCTTTTATAAATTCTAAGTCCCAACAAGCTACTGGTTTCACAACATGGTTTGTCTATGAGTTAATTATGTATTGCTTTTTAAAACTTTTCTCTCAGAAGAGCTTTCTCAGTGGAAGATTTCTGAATTTTTTTTGAAAGCTTTATCAAAAATAATTTGTAGTAAACATTCCATGCATTGTTTATTGGCATATGGAAAAATTGCAATACATTAGGGTGGTTTACTTTTCTCTTCGAAAGTTTGACTAATTTGTCCTTATCATGTCAAATTTAGCAAGATACTTAATCATAATTTCTATGAATTTTACTGCTCCTAAAACAAAGGCCACTGAACCTCTATTCTGAGATCAACTCTAGCATTTTTTTATTAATTATATGTAGATTTCTTACCTTCCAGCTCTATAGTTCAGTAGCTGATTCTAGAAAGTGTGTCATTTCTGTTAACAATTTAGCCACTTCATTCTTACATTCCTGTAAAAAACTTGAATAATCACCATCTGGTCCCAGTAACTTGTTGCTCTTGATTTTATCAATTTTTCCTGACACCTCAATCTCTGCCAGTGCTGCTGCTCCTCTATTGTCTAATAAGATTGAGTCTAGGCTATACAACACCTCAACAGTATCAACGAAGAATAATGCTACAAAGAAATTATTTTCCTTTCTTGAAGTGACTTTTTTTAAACTGCCTTTTTTTTTTTTTTTTTAATCACAGAACAAATCAGTCAGGTGGACTGAATTTTTATCTGGTACACTTATAAATTTTCATATTTGCTTTTATGACTGTTACTACTGCCTGTCTAGCTTTTTCTTTTTATCCCTCTTGGTTTTACAAGTACGTCCTCCATATTTATTTATCTAATTTTAATTCAGTGTAGTGTATAGAACAATTGCCTGTTTTCTCCTCAATGTTGTTCTTCCCCACTGTTCTCTCAGTTGATATTTTCCCCTTATTTCTTGTTTATCAGATGTTCACTGTTAATTTGTCATTCACTTTCCACTTTCACACTATATTATTCCTTCTTTAGCCACCCTTGTCTCTCTTTCTTATTTTGTATTTCACCTTTATTTTTCTACATTACTTTTAAGTGCACGCCAAAGATGAGGGTTAGGGGGAAAGTTAAATTAAAAAGGAAGAGAATAAAATAAAGATGGAAGGATTGCACTGATTCTGCTCTCCCAGAAGAATTGTGCTGTCTGTAAAAAGAGGCTGCAAGATACAGTTTTTTATTTAGATTTATTTCCATTATTTTGACTTGTTTCATCTTTTTTTTTTTCCCCCCCTTAAACTACTCAGTGCTGTTTTAGTGTTACAGAAATAATTTTTTAATTATTTCCTTGTAAGAATGTTGGATTCTAATCACTACTTGACCATTACTGATGAAAATCAACACTATGCAAATGGAGTTACTGTTTTGTAAACATAAGAATGTTGTGTGTGGTCTTTTGTCTGCCCAGCATTATTGTAGATTGCTTTTATTTAATAAACAAGCAATATGGAGTTATATTTGTTCATATTGTCTAGATTTGCTGCTGTTTATAATAGCCATCTGGTGACTGGAGTGCCTTACAAAACAGTAGACGAGTAAACCATCACTCTAATTACAATACAGGTTACATTTTGAATTCTAGCTATACCAAGTTTTTCATAACAAACTTTTTGCTGACAGCAGAAAATGTAAATTGCAGTTACATAAAAGTTGCCAATTATTTTGCTTTTCAGACAAAGAGTCAAGCTCTCAGACAAAGAGAGACAAAGTGGTTGGGCAGAATGCCATTAACAGTTGGAGAAATAACGGTTCAAAAATGGATGTATCTTTTCATAAATAATGGCTACATCCCCAAATCAATTTATAAATTAGTTGCTGTCTTATTGGAATAAAAAACATCTTCTGTGAACATGATTGATATCATCTGTCTAAATCCTTGTTCTAGAACCCCTCCTTGGTTAGCGTATCACAGCTGGGGCTTTAATTTACTGATCATATTAACATGGATTAATAACTAACAATAGCCTCTTGCCATGTATCAACAGTCAACCATTACTGAATGGAACTGGGATTGGTCAAAGTTGCTGCCAAGTTATTTGGGACTGAATCAGATGACCTTCAGGATGCTGCTAGCACACAGGTAATTATTTGGCAAATAATTGCACTTCCCTATTGTCTTTTTAACTTTGTAATAATACAAATATGTTTTACTGGAGAAATTATAAATTTATTTTTAAATATTGATTTTTTAAATTGAGATACTTTTTGTCTAGTCTATTTGATCCATAGAAAGATAGTTTTCAATTCCCATTTTGAGGTACCTAGTATAATAGTGCTTTTAAAAGAAATTAGTATCTTTTGTAAACCTGTACTGCACAGGCAGATTTCAGCTGTAGAGCACAGAATTTAAAGGATGTTTACTCAAGTTGCAATGAATCTTATATTCAACTGGGGGCATGACAAGTGTAGCTAGAAATAGAAAGTGTTTCCTTAATAGTTTTTAACTAATTGAACTTATTTTAACATTTTAACATTCTCTTACTTGTAAAATGTAACTGCATAATTGATAAGCAGCAATATTTAGTGCTGAATTGATACTTGTTATATTTGGAAAATTGTAGGTGAAAAAAATCAATGTTTTTCTAAATGTTTGCCACTTATATCCTTGTGAAAACTGGAAAACTTGTATCTTGCAAAAAAGTTTAACATTCCATTCTTAATTCCGAATCCTCCTGATGATATCTGATATGGTCATATCAGTCATCTTTTAAACTGAAACGTTTCTCTGTTTAGAAACTAGAGTGACAGTTTCAAAAGTGTGAGAATTTGTATATGAAAAATATTTTTATGGATATTTTTATGCTGTTTTCTCAATTTATTGCTGGCAGTCAGTCTTAAACATTTAAGTCTTCATTTCGTGTATAAAATTTGTACAGTCTGTTTCTAGTCATCTTTCTTAATTTTGCTATGATTAATTCTTTCCCCACCCAAATTATTGTCTTCCAAAATCTTAATATAGTTGCCCAAAAGGTGATGCTTGTGAAAATGTGCCATTCAGTTTCTGTGTCCTCTGTTACCCACTACCAGACGGAATATAGGTCCTCATGGACTTTCTGGTTTGTACCAGTAGAGTAATTTCTATGTTGAATGGCAGACAATTCAATGCTTTTTTTTTTTATTTAGTTTTTTTTCTTTCTCTGGTGGTTCTGCTGAATGCTAACTCTTGGCCTTCATTAAAAATAAAGTGGTTTGCCCTTTTGAAAGAGATTCTCATAGAAAGTCTTAGATTCAAGCTGATTCTTGAACTTTCCCTTCATGTTGATGTCATCACTGTGAGCCAAAGGGAGCACAGAATACTGCTGTGATTTGCAGAGGGAACATTTTCTGTGAATGTTTCATCTCCTTTGATATATTGAAACATATTTCATTTTTCTTTTGCTCTTTTTATAGAGTTTTGAAAGAAGTCATGTATATGCCTTTGTATATGCCTTCTCTGGCTTCTCTGTATTTCACGCATTTGTCATATCATCTATTGTTGCTATTTATTTATTTATTTATTTATTTATTTTTACTCAATAATTGTCATCATCCTTCCTAATTTGAAAATGTCTCCATTCATTGCCATTCTACGTGATATGGAAATTCTAATCTAGAAATGACATTGTGCAAGCCATTAATGATTAACTCATCGATTTATTATTTAAACCATTCTACTTTAAAGACCAACAGATCATTTAAACCCATTGCGATCATTAAGTAGAACTGTTAATCCGGTATCTGCCATAGTGACCAGTGTCTCCAACACAGCTTGTGTTTAGGTGACTTACTTGTTAACACAGCTTAAGTGCATCTGCTCATGTTTTCCAGCTGGCTACGCCAATTCTAGCTGGTTTCATGGCTACTCAAGCGTTGCTGTGACTCAGGTGGGCCCTGTCTTTAGGTGGTTCTCCATGCTTCTCCTTAAAATTGCATAAATCTCAGGAATTAAGGTTCAAGCTGAATGGGTGTCTGATTATTTTGACCTCCTGTTTATGAGGGACATATTCTGTTTCCACTATTTGCCTTCTGAGATGTGTTAAACAAAACTAAGGACAGTAGTAGTTTTTAAAAACACAACCATCAGTTTATAAAGTGGAGTGCCAGCATACTTTAATTACTTCTTTCTTTAACACATGCTAAAGCTTTCACTTACCTGTTACTTCTGTGTAGGCAAAAATATTTTTACCTATTCACAGTGATATTGGGGTCTATTTGCTTTTATTTATATAATAAAATAGATAACTTAATATATTGGATATTATATTTAAAGAAAAATGCTATCTGTTGCGTATGAAGTAAAATAAGTATGCTCTGCTCTCTCTTTCGTGGAAAAAAGAGTGACAATGCTTAGGGGACTCATTTACAAGGGAAATGCTCCCCTAACCTAGTTAGGGGAGGGGGTATTGGGAACATTGTCCCAGAGCCAGCAAGTGGTAGGCAAATTAATTGGTTGGTGGTTAGGGGAAAGTAAAAGACTTTCTAGGACTGGTTAAAAAGGGAATGAATTGTTGTGTACTACTAATTGTTGGCTTCACTTGAACATGTGAATCTAATCCATGCATTCCTATCATCCTGAAAGCAAAAGCGTTCAGTACATTTTCCAGATGAGCAGTGTGGATAGTTAATGATATTATTTTATTTCAAGGCTATCAAATATAGAATATTGTCAGGAGAAGCCTATTAAAGTTGAGCAGTAAGCAGTAACATAGAAAACAATGTTCATCCCTATTTACAATTCATACCTTTAGAATCTGTGAAGAAGTTTTCCTTACAGGAAGAAAAGGGATCTATAGATAGATTCCTTTCTAGTTTAACTTCTGATTATTTTTATTTCTTTTTATGTACAGTTTGAGCTGCAAGAATAAAAGTTAAAACATACTTTTCAATTATACTTGAAATAATCTTTTAATAATAAGTCCATTAACACTCAGCTAAATTATAGTACTTGATCTACCCAAGTTTTTGAAAATGTCTTGCGTTCTTCCACAGATACATGCTGCTTTTTCAAATCTTGGCACTTATTTGTACATTCTTAGGTATTTCAGTACCAAATACAAGTTTCATAGCCATAATGCGTACATTAAGGCAAGAAGACCATGTGCATTTAGTTATTGTTTAATTCACAGGTATCTCAACTTTTAATCACTTTCCTGCTCATAAAGGAAAAATGGTTATTGTCTGGCTAAATCAGCATGTTGAAATTGTTTCTGCAGTTTAATCAACTATTTTATCAACTGTTATCTCTTCTTTTTAACTGTCTGGCCACTATCTCTGTGCATATCATCACTTTTGAAAATACTGTAGTAACTGTGGTGAGTTGATCCCAGTCAGCAGCTAAAAGTGTCCATATAGCCGGTTGCTCACTCCCTGCACAATGGGATGGGGGAGAGAACTTGGAAGAGCAAAGGTGAGAAAACTCAACAGGTTCAGAGGAAGACAGTTTAATAAGTGAAGCAAAGCTGCATGCACAAACAAAGCACAAGAAGGAATTCATTCAGTGCTTCCTATCAGCAGGCAAATGTCCAGCCGCTTCTTGGAAATCAGGGCTTCATCTCACATAGTGGTTACTTGGCAAGGCAAATGCCATAACCCCAAAAAGTCCCTGCTTTCTCCTCCTTTCCTCAGCTTTTACGGCTGCACATAACACTCTATGGCATGGACTATCTCATCGTCATTTTGGGTCAGCTGTCCTGACTGTGCCACCTCCCAACTCCTTGCAAACCCCCAACCCACTTGCTGGGTGGGCAGAGTGGGAAAAAGAAGAGGCCTTGGTGCTATGCAAGCACTGCTCAGAAGGGACAAACCCAAAGCACAGCACCATACATTACCCTTCTATTTTATGTACTCTTCTTTATGCTGATATATAAGTAAATACTTTCTGATCATTTATTTTCAGAGAAGTATCTCAGCAACATGTACATAGTTATAAGGTATTAATGTTTTACTGGATTTTGAGATGTGACCTTCCTTCCATAGTTCGGCAGGACTTCCAGGTGCACTGTATACATTACTGTAGAGAATAACTACATTCCACTCACTGTAATTATAAGAAACAGCCAAGACCTTTTTAATAGCACATGAAGCCATTCTCCAATGTTGCAGTAATTTGGTGTTCTGAGGAGGAGTGGCCAGGATTTCCTCTTTTGCTCTGAGCGAAGTTTCACAGAGCACTGGTGCCAGTGCAGGGCAGTAAGTAGTGATTTGGCTGGAATGATGTGGAGTTGCATGTGCGAGCAGGAGCACCCTGGGAGCTAGAGGAACAGACAGTGAACTCATGACTAGCAAAGCCAGTGACACCCAGGTGTAGATCTTAAGAACAGGAAACATCATAGCAACTGAATAACTGAGAGGGGAATGTGTTGATTTACCATAAAGGCATCAGATGAGACATAGTACCAAGTTAGAGAAATTATACAAGTAAAATCCTGTATTTGTTCAAGTGGGTAAGAAACGTCATGAAAAACATCTAGACTGGAAATTAGAAGATAATTTCCAACAGATAAACCAGTGTAGCTCAAGAGGAGTTTTCCAGAAAGTGTTTGCACAGTGATATGAGCTTAATTAGTTAGGTTAGACAAGTTGTTTACTTCCAGTCATGTGTACTCTCAACTGCCCAGCAGCTTCCCAAAGCAGAGTATAAAACCTGAAATGGTTTATATATTGGCTATAAGGAAACTACTAAAAATTAGTACATTTATTTTCTACTAAAACTGGTTAAAATATCTAGGCTTTCTAGTAACGTTTGCTGCAAAATACATTTTCACATTCTTCAGACTCCAGTCTCTTTCTTAACATTGTCCAGACTGCATTCTGTCTGGGAACCTACTGGGCTGTTTGCAAGTGAAACTACTTTTTAGGAATAGGAAGGTAAAGACTATCCTTGGCTGCCCCAAGATAAGAAGATCCGTTTATGATGTGGAAGCTGATCTTGGACCCAGTGTCTCTCTTTTTTTGAAATCCTTTTGACTTCATTGGGTAAGGACTGTCTATTTGCCTTACGCAAGTACATTTAATATAGTGGTGGCATTTGTTCCCCATATTAGAGTTAGGTGATAAAATTATATGTTTTGCCATTGATTAAGTTTAATAAAACTGAAATTAAGTAAAAAATTCTTGTTTAGAATTTTGAATGATTGCAGGGCAAAATCTGCATAGCTTTTGTATATTCTAGTGGATACACAGACACCATCTGTTGAAAATGGTAGCCATATGGTGAACTATTTATAGAAAATGTTTATATTCATTGTGTTGTTGATTATCTAGATATCCAGAAAATGGTCTTTTAAAATCCAGTTTACCAACACACAGAAAAATGTATTATGTGGTTTTGAAATTGAAAAGAATGTCAGCAAACTGCATGCGCTTTGCTATCTGGAAGGTTTTCTTTTTATCCAACTCTACAAAATCCCAAGTCTGAGAAATGAGTGAAAATACCCCGGGTATGAAAAGATAGGAACTTCTGTAACAATTTTCTTCTTAGAAGAAATGAATGGTGGAAGAGCAGTTACTGGCATGATGCCGAAACAGAGACCATATCTGTTTGGCAGACGATGCCAGTGTTATGTCTAGTGTACTTTCCGATGTGTTAATCAGTCTGTCTTCGGATCTGCAGATACTTCTACACCTTTTGTGTCCAAATTGCTGGATATTGGAAATCCATATTGTTGTTACAGCTACAACTATTAATGATGTGGTGGTGAAGAACTGAAATGCTGTTAATACTGCAGTAATCACCATCGGCTTGGTGAAATTATAATGGATGCCCTTATAATGCATGTGAGAACGGATTTTCTAAAATGTATGGGAGGCTACGAAAGACAGTATCCCATTGTTCCTGTGTCAAAAGATGCAGGTGAATGGTATTAATCCATTATTGCACATGTCTTGATTGATCATAGAGTCAGGTTTAAACCCTAATGCTGGATGTACCAAAAAAATAAATAAATAAAAAGAAGGAAAAAAAGCCACTGATTTTGACCTTTCTGGATAGGCAAGGACCCTTTTCCATAAATGAGTTGATCAATAACAAGGTATATTTCACATTTGTCAGCATAAGGATTATCCCTCATCTGCATATCATCTGCTGACATAGCTAATGAAACTGTACTCTGACCTTAAAGGATCTGTCAGAAGTAGGCTTACTTCCCTGTCTGGCAGTTTTAAAGCACTGGTGGCAGAACATAGATCAGTAAGCAAGAGGGAAGACAGCACCCTGTATTATGTACTGTTTCAATGCCACTTCAGCCACTATGATGTATACAGTTGTAGCATGAATTTCTCAAGTTAAGTGAGGCTAAAGGTGAGACTTCCCGTATGCAGTATGCTTTAGTCTTTCCTGGTTGTTAGCAGTCTCTCTTTCCTGCAGACATGTTGATGAATCCTATGAATAAAACAATATTCTCCAACAACAATCTCCAACAAAAGATGCTAAAAAGGAGGGTTACTGCCATATCCCAGTAACCTTACTTAATATGAGCTCCTTTTTAATACTTGAAAGTCCTTTGTGATGAAGCCTTTGCCTGCATAGGGTATGGAAATATGTACTTACCAACTCTCTTTGAATTAATAGCTATAAAATTGTTTAAATGAGGTTTCATTCTAATTTGATGCTATTTCCAGTGCTCAAACCTGGCCTCTAGAAAAAGAAAAGAAAAAAAAGTATTGGTGATACATGTTTTGCATTTAAAAGTGCTTAAGCACAGCTTATTGGCAAGAGCACAGGCTGGTGAGCTAAACCCCATTCTAATAATAATGTCACACTGTATCTTGGTTTCCCCATTTAAAATTAGGTAACATTTGTCCACATTTATGTCCTTTCATATATTTTGAAAATGTATAAAAAAAGTTTGGAAAAAATGCTAAAGGAATGCAAATATATTATTGTTAACAATGCACATACACATTTATTGTTGGGATTCACATTCAATTTTTTTTTTTTTTTAGTATATATCTTTTCTTCGTAAGTAGATATTTTTGTATACTGCAACCACAAATTGTTATTTGGAAGTGTGACACTTTGACATTTTATGTCACTATGTAATTAGCCTGGTGACTGGCATCCCATGACATCACTGACTTCCCTTAAAAATAGATACTTCCTTTCATCTGCAGATAATTTGCCTTCCTTTCAACTTTCTCACATCCTCTTGCTCACTCAGGATTCTTAAGTGGAGAAAATCATGGTTTTTTTCCTATCTGTTCTTTTCTTCCTCCTCTTTCTGAGCCTTTCTGATCCAAGTTTTTGTTCTTAATAGATACATAGTGATCATAAGTATGTACAAAACCTGTAAATGTGTATTAATGCATGCAGAGTACTGACTACTCTAATTGTACTCAGTGGCTTAGTTATTCATGTCATCTATAGGCTTTTTGACACTCCTACAAAGGAAGAGGCTACGGGACACAAGCCAACGAGCTAAAAGTCTGTTTTGCCCACCAACCCATTGTTTCTTTATTCTGCTTCTTTTAGTTGAGGGATTTTCACAAAGTGCTAGTAATGCAGAGTAATTCAATTTCTATACAGGGATCTCAATTTCTTTGCAAGCTGTAATGAGTTGAGACATGCAAACCCTCTGTAAGGTAGAGGGGGAAGTATTAATATCAGAGTTAAACAGGTGGAAAATCTGGTCCTGCAAGTCACCTTTAAGGTTTCTTCTGCACTGCAAAATTAGTCTGTAGCAAAGCCAGGAGGAGAACCTAGCTCTTTTGACTAAAATTTTAAGAGGCAAAGGTGCCATATAGTAGCTGACCTGTGGGAACTCTTTATGTGCAGAGCCCTGGGTGGCAACAAATGGGAGATGGCTCAGCTTTAGTTACGCTTAATTGCTTAGCTAATTTGAATTACCTTGCAGTCTTCTTAGAAAGTGATAAGCCCATTACTTTTCTTCCAAAGGAGATGGGGAACAACCGTATGCTTTCTCTTGTCCTTAAAACAGTTGCTGTTGCTGCCACAAAGTACTGATAAGTAAGGACTGGTGGCTGCTTCTGTGTAGATCAGACCTCCGTACCTGTAACCACTCTCTCAGAGCTACAGCTTCCCCACACATTACTGGCTTTCTCACATGGCTTTGCTACTGAACTTCCTCTGGCTCAAACTGATTCAACAGCTAACTGCTTATGAATGGATGACAAGTCACAAATATCTCATTACCTTTTCCCCAGGCCCAGATGTCAAAGTCAAACAGGCCTTGGAAGTTTTAGAATCATGATACAGTTTTGAAGATCCAGCAGAGCTGGGCCATTTCCCATGTGCTCTTAATGGGTTCTGTGATGAGTGACAAGTAGTCAGTTTAAAATCTGTATAGACTCTGTGAATTGGAGGTTTCTGATGCTGACTGATAACCTGGCCCAGAAAAACTGTTTGTTGTATTGTTTTGTGTTGGGGTTGTTTTTTTTTTTTCCCTGTAAACTTCCTTCTGGGATCTAACGACAAAATTTAGCCTTTGTGAAGAATGGGAAACCATTATGTACCCTGCATCATGTAGCAGAGAGTGAATTCAGAATTGTCATTCTCATAGTTGATACTGGAAAATGTCATTGAAGAAAGCTTTTTTATGTTAGTCTTTAGATTGACAGGTTATGACAAAACTGCATTCATGTTGCTTGAATACATCTTTTGTCTTGTTTTATGTGCTTTTTGACTTGTCTAGAAAATGACATATTGAGTTTTTCATTAGCCTTAACCAGGTGTGATTTTCTTTATGGAAGATACCTTGGTAGGACTACAGTTGAAGGCGAACAAACCAGTGAAGCTTAGAAAGGCCATGGCCCTTCTTCAGATGGTAGCGATGAATTGAAAGACTCATTAATCAACAGCCAAGTCACAGGTGTGATGGCTTTCCTGCAAACTGCCAACAGACTGTGAAAGTCACATCCAACACATGAAACTGCTAAACTAGACACATCTATAAACATTATTAAACTTGTGTCTTTCTATTTTAGTTTAGAAACACAACCCTATCATGTTTTCATTGTTGTTTGGTTTTGTTGTTTGTTTTTTTTTTAAGCAAAAGTATTTGTTTTCGAAGAAATACTACTCAGTTTAGAGAACAAAAGAAAAACATGATACTGTTTTCATATTTTGGTCATATTAATACAATAACAAGTTCATTTAAATGGACATGCAGTTTTGATTGCAATGTTAAATGTAAATGGTATTATACATTTTTGTACACATAAAGTGCATGCAGAATCTTTAACAGAAAAAATGAATACAGGGATTTTCTGCACATAAATGAGTGGTCATTTTTTTCATGATTTTCCAGTCCTTTCCTCTAGTACAAAAACTATCTGGAACAAAGATTCAGTTATGCTGTAGTGCTGCAATGTAGACAGTAATAAAATGTTTAAAATGAAATGAAGTTTTTATCATTTAATCAACCTGCACTGCATTTTTCACCTGCACTGATGGGAAAAAGCCCATAATAAGAAGCAAAAGAACGAAATCTCCATATAATTTTTCTACGTCAATTCTTCCTTCTGTCGATCCCCTGGAATGAAGGAGAGTCTAGTCAGAGGTCTTATATCTCCCCATTAAATTTTTTGCCCCAGATTATCTTTAAATTGATATACTTCCTATAAATAAAAATTAATTTTACTCTGTCAAAGAGCAATGAATATGAATTTGCTTGGTTTTTTGTATTTGCTAATTCCTTGCTTTCCCTAATTCTCATCTTTTTCCAAATATGGATGCTCAAGATACTAAAAATTCTTTTTTAAAACCTGAAGCAGATGAGAACAGTGTCCACCTTCATCTGAGATGAGGAGTTTCCTCAGATAAGTAGTCTGATCTTCTGTTTCCCTTTTTAGCACATCTGTCTCAGTTTTGAACTTCATATCTAGAAATTAATTTTAATTTGCAGTCCATATTCTCTACTTTTTTCAGCCTGGATTGCCAGCTGTAAAGTTACTTTCGTCTTACTCAATTTAAGTCAATGGAACTATATATAGGTATAATACCTGCTGGCTCAGCAACACTGTAATGCACGCAAAAGGCAAGGAAGCAATAGTGCTGCATTTATTGAAGTAATAAGGTATTATAATAGTGATGTATCAAAAGTGATATCTGCTTTGCCTTTACAAGGCTCTGTAAGCAGATACTTGAACATACCTGTCTTTAAGAGATATCTGTAACAGATTTTATCTGACTACTCAATGTAGTGCTACTGCTTGTTATTGGAGGGCTTGTTAAAGTATATACAGCTGTCATGTCATGTCACCCATTTTAGAAAGAACTGTTGTAATTTCATTTTAACGGCAGTGTATTTAAAAACAGATTTTACTATTGGGATCAGGAGAATTGTATTTTGTTTCAAGTTTGACCATAGATTATTGCCTGTATTTTTTAGATTATAGCCCATTAACTTTCTGCTGTTGCTTTAACTCAGTAATTAAACACCCCCACAAAAGAAACCACTTTCTAGAATAATAAAGAAATGATCCCTTTTATTGTACTAATAAAGACTGTGACAGCTGAATTTAAGTACAACCAAACTCTTCCCACTAATGTGTTAATGAAATTATCAATAAAAAAGTATAATGATTTCTTTTGGGATAATTACATGAGTAATTTAACAGTACATTTGGATAAAAACTGAAAGCATTTATGTGATATATAGTTAAACCTCTCTAAATGGTATATAGAAAATCAAAGGCTTTCTTATTGTCTTTCGAATACAAAAGAAATCTTTAAAAATGCTAAGCTTCTCTTGAAAAGTAAATTTATTTTTTATTTCAATCATATTTTCAACATTGCATTATTTATTGTTTCGTATGGAGTGGCTGTCAGATCATGCTATAGAAACAGCATTTTAAGTACTTACTAGTCCCAAAGTCAGTGCATACACAATTGTATGTTCTCTAGCATAGCTCAGGGAAAAATGGTTGTTGTGTAAGAATTTTTGATACAATATTTTCAGAATTTTAGCAATAAGAACCAATAGTATTTGTATAGTAAATACATTAATTTGGAGAAGAAATATATGACAGTGACCTTACAGGTATTCTGTTTCAAAAGTAATAAGCCACGATTTCAAATGTAAGCTGACTTTCCATTAATATAGTAATATGGTGTTACAGACCTTTGGTACCTTGTTGGCTCTTTGCATGCTGGTAATCAGACACTGTGAAGGCCCCATGGACAGAAATAAATCTAATCTGGTAGATGTTCCTTAATTCCTTTTTTTTTTTTTTTTTAATTTAATTTTTCTTTTTTTTTTTTTTTTTTCCCAGAAGAATGATTCTTTTCCAGCATGTTTCTGCTGTGCTGAAGCATCTGCAATTCACAGAGGGAAAAGTAGTTCCCCAGTGGGCCAGGCACAGTTTATTTATTACTTTCATTAAGTCATAGTCAGCACCTTAAACTCATCCAGAGACCAAGGGGCTTTCATGGTGGTCACAGAACATCTGATAAGCATATAATCCATTCATTAAGTGAATTGATGCTTGATACAAGTGTCATTTTTGTAGTTGTTTTATATTATAGCCACAAGCTGAAACATGTTCACCAGCTTTCTCTTTCCACAACCCCCCAGCGTGGTCTCAGAGAAACAAGCATAAGCTCCCTGTTCACAATAAATCAAACATATGACTTGGGCTAATGCCAAGCTCATTTTTTTTTTAGATCCAGCTTCAAATCTACTCAACATTAGTTGAAGCATCAACCTATATTAAGCAAAGTGAAAGACACATGATCATATGTCTTTCAAATATAAATAGCCAGTGCCGACAACAAATATCTCTCTCTCTTTTCTCTTTCTAATACTCTCCTAAATGTTCCACGTGTGCCTTGAAGATTAGCAATAACAGAATGGCGTTTTAGGGGATTTGAAACATGAGACCTCTCCAACAAAAGTAGAAATTACAACTACTATCAGACACTGAAAAATTAAACACACTCTCAAAATTGGATCTATTAGATGTACAGAGAACAGTTTATTCACTTTTGCCAGTATCTGCAAACAGCCTAACAATGTCTCGAGGAGTGAATGTAGGTGACAGATAACAGCAGCAATTCTCTGGACACTTGTTCTCCATCTGTCATAAAGAGATCGTTGACCTCTGTCTATCTAAAATTCAACCCAAAATTGTCATAGATCAAGGTGATATATGACATTCAGATATTTTGAAGTTGGGCTCAAAGATCATTCTCCAGAATCATGCCTGAAATAGAACGGTTTAGTACTAACTGGTCTGAGTTAACCAGCTTCAGGCAATAACTTCCTGAGCAAGAAAGATTCAGTGACAGTCAGATGGCAAAGCGTATTACTGTATTATTTTTCCACCTGGAAAGGTAGGGAGCCTAGAACAAGGTTTGTGTGATGAGGCTTTCACAGTTTTTATAGTGTCTTCATTACTGGTAAACATTTCTGGTAGAAGATTAACAGGTTCTGAGGTGACTTAAGACCATGCTTAGGTTTATTTTACAGCAACATAAAGGAGTTGCTCTAATGCTTTTAGAAATAGAAAAATTGTCAATTTGTTGTTTATTTATACTTAGATCAGTGACAATTGAGTTTCCTTTGCAGAAACTATGCTTATTATACTATGATCTTTTACTTTTTCCATCAATTTATTTTAATTGTTTTTGCAAGTGGTTGTCCAGACCTATTTAAAAAGAAAATAAACATTTCTTCTTTCAAAAGAAAGCAATCTTACTACTCTTTGCACCTCTAAGAATTATCAGAAAAGTCACGTGTATTCCTCCCAGCCTTGATAAATTGCTACATTTTTAGGCTTTCAGTTTAAGGTCTTTTGACCTTCAGTCATTTGGTAGTAGCTAATATGTATCATCTACTGAAATTGAGTGATGTATTTTTTCTCTCCTGCAGAATATAGAATTGCACTATAGTACAATCCCCATTGCTTAGTTCTCAGCTGTTTTAATTTTTATTACAGCTTAATCTTTAATTAGATTATAGTAACAGATTTTCCTTTTATTTGCTGTGCAGCTAATTCTTCCAAAAATGATCCCTGAAAGTACTGAAATTGTATTTCCAAACCATTTACCACTATATTATTGGATCATTTCATATGAAAATATCTAAAATCATTCTAACTAGCATTCTCAGTGACTTTATCTTCCTGGTCTGATTCTTTTGGGTAATCTGTATCCTTTTTTGTAAATCTGGGTTTGGTATGATAGCTCTAGAAACATGTGTACTCTAGAGGTCTGTTCATATAATTTAAAGTAGAATGGTTTTCCCTTTTGGAAATTTGTTAGATTTATCACTGTATGTTCATCTTTTTCATCTTTTCAGCATAACCTGTCTATTCTATGTAGTTTATAGGTGAGTATTTGGTCTCCCAAAAATATGAACCATTCCATTACGATTCTGTAGTATCTTTAATACCAGGACGAGGGGTGAGGTTGAATGTCTTCCTTTTTCTTCCCCGAGTATGTGTAGAGATTCGTTGAATATGGAGAGATGGCTGCTTCATTTTCCAGTTCTGTTTTTTATACTACTCCTGAATTTACTTTACTGGCTCTACAGCTCCTACCAATCCTAAATGTATTTTTCTTCTTTTTGTTTTAGCAGTCTCATTTACAATGATTAGGAGAGAACTCTTTCTTTTTCATAATGGCCTTTTCATGACATTTTTCTACTGTGTTTTCTTAACTTTGTCAAATTTAGTTTTCTCATTTTAATCTCTTTGCTGCCACATGCATAATTTTCCTACATAGGAATTAATGAGTAATTAATCTTTTTATTCCAACTAAAACATAATCCTAAAACACCTTATTCATATCGTAATCTAATGAGTTCACTCTGTGAATTCAATACAATAACTGGAATTTAACATGTTAGACTAGATTGCCTGTTTGTAGTTCTAGGGCTTTAGAAGGAGACTACTTGGAACTAGCAGTGTTTCTTTGGCCTTGTGTTTGTCTTGTGGTTGCATACTGTGGTCTGCAAACAACCATTTGCCTGCCCCACAGAACGTGGTCAGTATCTTTTCCACACAAATACACTGAAAGTATAGGCTATTGAAATTTTAATGAAAAGTTGAATGATAGCTTTTATGAGGGCCTAGTAGGTATTCTGAGGGTACAGTACTCTTCTGTTCTGTAAAATAAGACAGTAGTGAACTATTCCGTTAAACTATCCATTAAATCTAGCTAGTCCCAAGAGCGGATTTGAGATGCAATTTTTTTTTCTCATTTTATTCAGTTATCATTTATTGGAAATCATTCTTGAATGTCTATAACATCACTACATTATCTGTTCATATAAGTACAAAGGTATGACCAAACAACTTAGTGTGTTAATGGTTTCAGAACAGTGAAGTATTTAAGTGACTATTTACTCTGAGGGAGCAAAATAGAATTTAAAGCAGCAGTGCTCTATATCTCAAGGAATATATTTTGAAGTGCTTTATTTTAATCTGAAGAAAATATTCTGTTGACTTTTTTTTTTTTAAAGAAAAATATTTAGTAATATATATTTAATCCTTTGGTCATTGTATCAGCTATCATTTTGTAATGCTAATTGTTAGAACAAGTGAAAAGTAGAGTTTAAACGGCATACTAGTTCCTCCCATTGGGCTGAGAATTAGCAAAGTCATGGTTTCACAAAGTTGATCTCAAATATACCTGTGGCTAATGTAATAAAGAAATTAGAATGAGTTTTTCCTACTCCCCTGAAATAGAAAAAGGGATGAAGAAAGGAAGATATTTTTTCTGTTGCTTAAAATACTTTTCTCATAGGTTATTGACATGACAAGTAATACGACAAACATGTAGAACAGGCTTTGATATAGCTTAATTAATTTTGAAAGAGCTGGAGTGTTATAGGGAGTGTGCACCCTGTGAACTGAGTGTTGGTGGTTTTTTTCTTTAACGGCATTTTCTCAGCATTCAATAATGACATAAAAATAAAGCTTTTATATCTTCTGAAGCAGACATGTCAAGTTCTTGGCAGCATCTTATAACTGTGAAAACTAAAGGTATGCTTTAACTCTCTGCTGTTCAGGATCTACATCGAGGTCTTTTGAATGCTTATTCTTCTCTATAGTTTTAAATGCATGGGAGAATTTGATCAGTGTCCTTTTTATATTCAAAATGAGCCAGCTTCTGTCTTGAAAGTGTCTTATTGTCATGATGTCACCACATCTCAAGATTTGTGACCTTTTGCTCCATATGGATTCGTGGTAGACCTCGTTGTGTTTTTGCAGACTAGATTGCTTTTGTCCTCCCGCTAGGGGGTATCAAAGCCTTTTGGACTAAAATTTTACATACTAGTAGGTTAGTAAATAAATAAATAAACAGAATAAAAATAATATAGTACCCAACAGCAATTGAAAGCACCCAACAAAGAAACAAACCTAAAGTTTATATATAATAAGGACCGCCAGATGTCGCAAAGGCATCACTGATGAACTGTTTTTTTATCCAAAATGTGGCACTTATATGGGGAATAGTAGTATTGTGTTTGAGAGTTGCAGAGGCCATAACAGGTCAGTGAAATGTCCTTCAAACATTTGATTTTTACATTTGAGAATAGGCCAAGATGAAAAGATAACCACATATCTGACATTGACGTTACTACCATTTAGACAACCAATGCAATTGCCTTAGTCAGTGGGATCAATCAGACCTTTATTACTTTGAAAACCACGTAAAAGATTTAGGTTTGGGTTTTTTCTTATAAATATAAAGGTTCTGAACATCATCAGATCACAAACTTCTAAATGTAAAATTATTATATGTGTATAGTTTTATTTTTTCCTTGCTCTTTTAAAAGTTGACTACTATAAAAAACATTAAAAAGAATAACAAGTAGTCTTGAAGGATTTGAACTGAGTTGAACAGTATGCATAAATTGGCAGTTTAACAAGTAGAACTTAGAAACAAGTATTCGATGATTGATTTTTTATTGAGACAGAATGAGAATGATAGTGGATAAAGTGATTTTCCTTATTGAGAGAAAATATAGTGTTTTTCAACATGTCTTCAGTATGAATGGGAGCCCTGTCAAAAAACCTGAGCAACACATAATATCTTTTAAAAGGTAAATTAACATAAGTATATCACTTAGTTTATGGATCAAATTTTACACTTGTCAGTTTTATTCATAATGTCATAAAGTTTATATTGTAAAGATAGTGTTATTACCTTTGTTATGTCCTGGAAAAGCCTAATATTAACGGAGTTCATTGTAGAATTTGAAGTATATTCAGCTGAGGAAATGCCAGCACAGAAAATTAAGTCCAAAATATGTATTCATGTGCAGATCTTAGTCAAATCCTTAGTAATTTTAAGTACTTGAAATACATTATTCAACAAGTAACCTGCTGTACGCTTACGTTTAATGAGCTCTGCCTGAGTACACAGAAGCTGTCAAGATAAAATATGGAACATGCATCATTCTAATTCAATTATGATTATTCTTAAAAAATAAAATAAATGTGTGTCTGTGTGTGCTTGTGTTGTACATGGAAATGTGCAATCTTTATTGTTAAGATTGGATTTGAATGTTTTGTATGATTCTTGCTAATTTCTCTGTTTCTCAGGTATATGTGTACACACCATGTAAACACACAACATATAAATACATAAATTATGTTTATTCAGACATTGAAGATGTTCATAATTGAATTTCTAGTGAATGTTAACGTGTATACTTAGCATACATTTTTGCCTCTCCCTGTTATACATAAAAAAAATATAGTGATATGGTTATGCATATACATATTTGCATAATTGATATTAAACAAGTTAAATAGGCCCTGAACTTTCCTCTGACTTCAAGTAAAATGCTTGTTGAGAATTGATGTGTGGAAGGAAGCATGTCTTTATCTCTGATTATGCGTTTGATGACATTTGTCTTTTATAATTGTGATGTCAGAGGAGTTCTTAATAGAATAGGCAGTTCCCAACCTAATAGACACAGTTGTGTAATATTCCACAGATACCAAATTCTTTAACTCTACTTTTGAAATCTTTGAGTGACAATTGAGGGTTTTTTTTGGTTATGGGTTTTTAAACTGAGATAAATTTATATATGTGTGTGTTTGTGTACTCTGCTTATAAGCTACATACATATGGAATACTTTGCATTTTGTTCTAAGACTTTATGTATATTTAACCTTTAATTTAACTAGCAGGTTGTAAGATTTCCATAAAAAATAGATGAGCTTTGAACTCACTGAATGTTATTGGTGTAGCACAATCAATCATTTCTAAAGGTTAATGGTGTTAAAAACAATGAGAACATATGTCTTATTTTTAATACTGTTATATTAGTAAAATTATTTAGCATAGATAAGGAATTTGTGTCCTGTTCTTTGTGTTGAATCAGGATTTACAGTTTTTGAAAAGCAGATTATAGGTTTTGTTATCAAATTTGAAGGGGGGGAAAGACAAATAAGTATATAAACTTTTCTACAATGAATAAGATAATTGATGATATGGTACCTAGGGCATCTTTCTAGAGTTAAGTTGATCTGGAATGTATCATCATCATTTGAAATGTTTTTACATTTCTCCATCCTGTTCTGCTATCTTTTAATAAAATACGACTTATATAGGTGCTATCCTAATTATATCATACATACAATTCCTCAATGAAATAAAAAGTCAATACTTGAATGACAGCATGGGGTGGGGCACAGGATTTAAAATGGTAAAAACCTGCTGTGGTAACAAAGACTGAATCCATCCCTATGTTGCGTAGCTTCCTGATCATATCTTTAAACCTGATAGTAAAAAAGAATATTTATTTGTTGCCAAGCTATTGTAGAGTTTATTTCTGAACTCAATCCCAATTATCAAGAAAATTACATCCTCTTTATCTCACAGACGTGTATACTGCATCATAGCATATTTAGTTATTTGGTACTATAATATTGTTACCTTGCTTGAAACACATGGTCCCTCTTGATAGACAAGAAAAAAAGTGAATCCATTTCAATAAATTAATAGGGATGAGAATCCCAATCCATCGTTCTTTTCAGAGGTTCACATACATTGTAATGAAATGCATTAGGAGTTTTCTTCACTTGAAATCCAAATGAGACCCATTTTGGCTCACACCCTTGACAGTCTCTTTTATAAGCACTGCTGTCTCCTGCTCATGTGTGGGCTTAGTAAAATGCTTCTTTTGTAAGATGCACAGAGACAATATAATGCCATGAAAGACGAAGGTGTCAAAACACAAAGTTAGAGGCAATCTAATCAATGCCTCCTGATTTAGCCTTTGAAGGCTCTCTTCATTAAAACTCTTTAATTGTGAGGCTTATCTTGAGGTAGAGCTGTTACTTAATATTTTTCAGTGTCATTCTTTGGACAGTCATTTGTACCTTTTAAACGTAATTTCAATATTCATTGTTTAGTAAATTGGATGCCTTGTTAGCAATAGTGGTGGTATGAATGACTTGCATTCAAGTGATTGAAGGTAATAGTGTATAAATGCTTGGTTCTCTCCCCCTGAAGTTTAATGTGTTTTATTTCTATGTATGTCATTATAAAATATATGGTTTTCATTATAGGTCTTTTTGTGTTTATGTGGAGGAATGCAAGTTAGAATATTTTAAAATTATGAATAGAAAGACTTGTAGCTGAATCTTTTTGAACTTTTGAAAATTTTCAGATTCAACACAAACATAAATTCTGTGTAAGTGGTGAAAAATGTAATCTCAGATTATATTATTCTAAATAAATTCTGAAAAAGTGTAAGTTAAAAGAAGATGGCACATAGGCCTTATCTTCACAAATTGTCATAAAGAACGTAGTGGTTGCTAGAAAGTAACTTTTTGAAATCAGTTGAGAACAAAGTGCGTCTGAAAGCATATAATTTCTAAAATGCTTTTAGAAGAAATACTTTCTGCCTGAAAAGTGCTAACATAAATATAGTGAAAGCCTAAAATATAAATCATTGGTTTTTTGTGAGCCAGATGACATATTCTGGTTTTTAAAAAGATATATAGATATATAGATGTAGTTTCTGTGTGTGTGTGTGTATGTATGGTGAATTGTGCTGTACTACCACGTGCATATGGCTGTAATGCATATATGTGCAATATTAGTAAATGCATTTTCATATTGCAGTATTTGCTCGTAGTCTTATTAAAATTTTGAAATATACTGGAAAACAAACATTGCATGTTTTTACAATCTCTTATACAACTTGTATCTATTTAATGTCTGGAATATCAGGAAAGCTAAAACTATCTATCTGCTTTTTCCCTTGTTAAAAAAAAAAATTTTACATGTAAAAAAAGCAAAAATATGAAGACTATAGAATTGATTTGAAAATGGAAAAAGAATTGAGGCAACTTTGACCTGATTTTTAAATGACGAGTGTGGTGAGTACAGCTGCTCTAGCTTAGTAATTATTTGTGATAGGTTGTTTTTGAGTCCCATATGTATAGGAGCTCCAGGCCCAACTACCTCATTTGCTGGAACACAAACAGATTCTTCCAGGTGCTGAAAATTAAATTTTAATATATTATTTAAATATTAAGAGAATTACAGTTTCAGTAATTTTACTGCTACAGCTGGAGTGCAAAGTGTGCCCATACACTGTAGAGGTTGTTGTGTAGTCTACCAGAATGAAAATTCCCATTGGCTTTAAATACTTCCAGGGAAGTAAATGTTTGATGTAAAGATAAAAACATATTTTTTTTTATACAC
Source organism: Strigops habroptila (assembly GCF_004027225.2). Classification (NCBI taxonomy): domain Eukaryota; kingdom Metazoa; phylum Chordata; class Aves; order Psittaciformes; family Psittacidae; genus Strigops; species Strigops habroptila. The sequence continues at coordinate 24,382,028 of NC_044302.2, forward strand.
TGTATTTTAAAAATATTGTGTGGATCTTGACCTATTTATAGACTAAGATTTTAAAATGTTATATTGCCGTTTATATAAATTCACATTATAAAATGGAAAAAAGCTTAAGAAATAGTAGGAGAAAACTTAGTTACCACTGTGCTGTGGGCTTGAGTAAGACAACAGTTCCAAAAAGATGTTAAGCAGATGGTTAAGCTAAAACATGGATTTAATCACATTGATACCAAGCTAATATATTTTCTGGATCAAAGTTCAGGTGTGTAACTTTAGTGCATTTAATCACCTGGAAAAAACATGTTGCTGAATTGGGCATCTCAACCCTATTTCACGATTTAAGAGAAATATTGGGAGCTAACTGACCTGCTTACACCGATTTTTTACCCTAAGAAAATTAGGCAGGTTATCGTAAAAAGCTAAAGGAAGTTTTAGATAAGTTGTAGGAAGGTATAATTGCACTGAACTGAAAATACCATAAAATGAAATACATTTTTAATTCTAAGAATTTTCTGTGATGCCCATCCCTTCTGTTTCATCATTTCAGCATACTTTTAACTATCACTGGAATGAGCAACAATATCCAAGTTCAAATCCAAGCAGACATGGAATGCTTTTCTGAGGTTTTTTCATTATTTTGAAATACTAGAACTGAAAGTGTACCCTGCAAAAAAACCCATTTCTATTCTACTCAGATTAGCAGATAGCACGCTCATCACTAAGGATGGTATCTCCTGTAGTTCTGCAATCTGCTAATAAATATTGCAGTCCAGAATCTTTTTTAATATGACATCAGAGAATTCATTAACTTACTGATTTTTCATTATGCATCAGTAGAAATCGGTAGCTCATTGGAAAAACTTCAGCCTAGCACAATACTCTGTTTTATCAAGTGAACTTTTATGTTCGCTTTTTAAAACCCGTCTTGTTTAAAAGGGCCTTAAACAGGACTGTGTTGTCAGCAATCTGCATTCGGTGTTACTTCTTTCTTAACTGTGTGACTGCTGAAAGGTTGTTCAGGTGAAATTAATTCAGTTATGGATTTAAGTTCTCCACTGATTACTCTTTGTAAAGGGAAATTCTTTCCATTTGTTTTGATTATAGTACTGAATATTGATTGGGATTCATTTTAATAGTGAATGGATCTTTTATTCCATTGTAACAAGATCATCACCCCAGCTCTTGTCCAAAGTCCGTCTCGCTAAATCCATTAATCTTTGGATTAGATGATTTTTCTGAAAATAGTATAGGCTGTGTAGTCTTAGTACAAGGTCATGCTTAAGGCAAAAGTTATAACAACTTCTAAAACATTCTAATCTTCACAAAATCATTTTGAAAAGAAGTAAATAGCAGTGCTTTTATTTTAATTATGTAATTGTATTTCACGATGTTCACAGTTCCTATTACAGTAATATCTTCTACTATTTTTAATAGTTATGGAATTTCTTCAGTTGGAAAATTCAAGATGGAACTGATTTAGAACAAAACACCAATGTAAAATTAAAGAAATTAAGTCCACAAAACAGAATCATCAGCATGTGTCTCGTAAGCTTTTACTATCTATAAATCTAAATCTCTCCCTTATCCAGTGCCTTACATTTTTGTTCAAAGCATCCAATCCTGTGTTGCATACATGCTGGTTTTATTTTGACTTTTACTATGGTTTAAATATATTTATATCTGCTAAATTAAAACATAATTTTGGTTTATGAATAGCCTTAATTAAGCATCCACATATTTTTTGTAGGTAACACATTGGTTTCACTGATACAGAATCAGTCCCTAATTTTCCATCCTATTTGAAATATCTTTCAAGTATAATGAACTATTGCTGTTAATAGTTAGCATAATGTATTTTTGAACTGTTCTTTTGACTGCCATAAGGTATTTCTTCTCCTACTGAGAGATTCTTTTTCTTGTAAAGGAGGAGTATGTGATTCAGACTTACGAAACATATATGCAGACCTATATTCATGAAATAAATTATGACTTCATGTTCCTTTTCAGATCCAGTCTCATGTGCTAATAATGTTACTGGTGGATTTTGATTCATGACAAGATAAATATACGTGGTTTCAAAATTAGATTGTTAAGGACCGTGATGGTGTGTTTATAACAAGGCTTGAGGGAATGTGGACCCCTCTGCATTACCTGGTGGGATGTGTGCTCCAGTCCTATGACACACAAGTTCCCACATCTCTCCATAAGGCTGCCTGCAGCCTAGGAAAGGCTCTAATTGTTATCCAGTCAGATGGCTATATCCTGCGATTTGATGAATACTACTAATGAAGATAAAATAAATCACATTTTCTCTTCTACATTGTTCACTATTCTTAATATTTGCATTGACCAGAAGTTATTTGCCTTGCTAGGTTCTCTCTGGTAAGGGATGCTTGGAAAGATAGCTACATCAGCTGTTGCTTCACACTGCATGATGTTGTGCAAAATATCTTTTATTTTTTCTGAGATAAAGCAACCTTTATTTTATTAAAAATACAGAACTTATAATTAAATATGCTATCAACAGGCTAGGTATTTCTATGCATAGAAGTATAAAAAGATTGGTCATGATAGAAAGTATTATGCTAGAGATTTCTAAAACAAGCACTACTTTATTAAATTGAAACAAAGTGACTGGTAATGTCATTTATGTCTCTTTTTAAAGTAATAAAATAAAAAATAACTATGTTGGGAATCTGGTTTAAGAACTGAAAGTGGATTATCTGAAGCAAATCCAGAGTCTAATTTTGTAATCTCACCATTAGAAGACAACAAACTGGTAAAGCAGAATGCTTTGCTCTTAAATGAACTTTCTCAGCAGCCTGGGACATTCCCAGACTGAAAGTGGGGGTCTAATGAAGACAATGACAGAATTTCAGTAGGACCATGATTTTCTCTCAGGTGACCAAGTATTATTGATTATTTTTTTTCTGTTAACATTTGATGTATTATTAAAATTTTCTTTGAAATTGTAGTACATATTTTAAATGTATTAAATTCCTTACATGTAAAATAAGCAGAGGAAGAATGACAATTCAGAAAATACAGAAAGGATTTTTTTTGCTTTCTCTTCCCAATATGCAGCATGTTGAGAACATAAATCCATACACAAGACTCAAAGAATTAATAGAGCAGAAGAGGTTTTTAAAGTTTTTCTTCATCACATTGTGACTTGTCTGTGTGATTGTGACCCTGAGACTTCGTAGAACTATCATCTGCTCGCAACAACTGCAGATATACTGTAGATTTTAAGTCAAGTACTTAAAACATAACCTCATTTCTGAGGGAATTGTCAAATTTTAACATTTAACTGAGTTTTCCTGAATGCTGCGATATAAGGGATTGACCCCTCAAGATTGAACAAGTCTAATTGGAAGAAACATAAAAGATGATAATATCAATGGATTTCAGTGTAGGATAATTATATGTTGAAGCAGAACGCTGAAACTCTATTACTGCACATTGACAGGCAGTATCTGAAAAGGCAAAGTCAGGAAGCTAATTTCCAGGGAAAATAATAGTAGACAGATTAATATGAAATATGTATTTTAATTACAAACCATCGTAGCCTAATCATCAGAAGCCCTTTTTCTTCTTTTTTTTTTTTTTTTAATTTCTTTGGGTTTTTTTTTTTTTTTCTTTTTTTAAATGTTATGTATTCTTATTCTTTCCTTGTATTTCAAATGAGGCTAAAGTAACTAAAATCCTGGCATTCTCACATCATAAGGCCCTACAAAACTTATGTTCAACATCTCTCCTTTTTTCATGCTCAGTAATTAAAAATGGCTATGGGCTTTTTTCATCCTTTGAGATTTACCAACTGCTATAGCGTTTGTAGAATTATTTCTTCACCTGCTTTTACATGGAATAACCAAATATCAGAGCAGCTTGAAGTACTTGAAAAAAAAGTTTACCTCTAGGCTTCTTGTCTTCAGCACATAGGCAGCTATATTACTGTTCCACCATTCAATTAATTTTGAAATCCTAAGAACAAAAGTCATTAATAAGTCTTTTGTCTTGGATAAAAAAAAGAGAGATTCCTTTTTAGTATTTGTATGTCATCATGCCAGGCCTAGAAAATTAGCCTAATTTATTATTTAAAACACTGGTGGGATTCCTAATTGCATTCATCATTAGATATGACACGTTTAGAACCGAGAACCATATCCAGTGAGAATTTTCCAGTTTGAATTTTGAAATAAAAATATTTTTCAAGAGATCTCTAGCTATCGCTTGTTACTATGGCAACAGCCCTATTTGTCTGAGAGCTCTGCCCGCTGCCAATGGGAGCGTGAGCAGCGTCAACTAAACATACAAATACATCAAAGACAAATTCATATGCTCAATCTGATCAGCTCAATTAATGTAAGAACAGAAGCTGAAGGGGGTTAAAAGAGGGCATCCATTCAGGATAGATGAAGCCTCTTTTAGCAGAGTATATACGCCGGCCTTTTGGGGGAGGAATTTAGCACACTGTCAAAAACATTATCAGAAAAGGAAAGTACTAGGCCTCCTACACCTAACAGATATGAAGCTGTCAGACAAAGAATAGCACTATTCATTAAATGACACTTATTTTCTCCCACTTTACAAGAATACAGTGAACAAAACAAGCAGGGGAGCAGCTGAGAGAGACACTTTTTTCTTTTCCTGGTGATGACAGACATGCAGCAATTATGGTGATAACTAAGGAATACTAAACAAGAAACCAGGCTCCATTCTGTTTATCACCTAAAATTTTATGTTACTAAATTTGCATGCGACTCTTGTTTTGTTTTATTATTTATGTCTGGGACAAATTAGATCCTTTTGTTTTTAACATGGTGCTTTCAGTTTGGTGAAGAATGCCGCTAAACTATATGCATTCTCCCGTTTTTCTTGTTAAGTGGCCATATCAAGTTGAAGTGCTTTTGAAGTGAGAGAGTTTCAAAGCACAACAAAACTGCTGTTACCAGTGGGGGAGTAGGGGGAGAGCATTAGTATAATGACAGGTATTGTGTACTGTTTCTGTGGCACTTTGAAGGCAGTTAGTGAAAATCTCCTCTAATTCTCACCTTGGCTTGAAGAACATGGTAGGGCTTTCTTACTTATTTTCAGTGTTGCTATTTACACAGACCTATAAAATTAGTAGGTGTTGCGTTAGTTTTATTGCAGATGGAAGTGAGCGGGAAGTCACGCAAGGCTACTGGCGTTTAAGAATCTTACACTTAAGCCATGATGATCTGATTTAAGGCCTATTATCAATAGTCTGCTACTTTTATCTGCATGATCATGGCCTGATTGATACTGACTTCGTAGCCATGTACTCCCTAATATCCTGTCAGGCAATGCTGACAGCTGCAATGAAAGAACAATAAATGTGGGGCAGCAGTAATGTAAAGGTCCAGCCAGGCTGTATGAAAACTGATAGCTGCAATATTGGCTCCTATGTTACCACATATACCAGCCCCTTTGAGATTTTCTTGGTGAGTGAATTAAAATGGTCTCCTGATACATTGAGAGAGGGCAGGGGGAACGTCTTCACTTAAAACCCCTGCAGATCACTAAAACCCTGCATTAAAGTTGATGGGTAGACATAAACTTACTTCAGAAAAAATCAAGAAATGTTTCTTCTCTGAAAAATGGAAGCATGAAAATTGCAGTAGGTATTTATGTACACACGAGTACTTTAATGCAATAGCTTAAACTTTTTGGTGGGACATGTTTTTCAAGTACTCCAGCTAAGTTTTTGAACAAACTTTTGATTTTAATGTATTTTTATATGTGTTCATTATAATGCAGTGAGAGATTTTCAGTTTACAAATTAAAATTCCCTAAACTTATAACTATTGCTTTAAGACAATTCATAATGACTTGAACCAGGCTTTGATTTTAGCTAAGACCTGTGACATACTGAATTGAGTGCTTTTTTGTTTTATTTTGTGAATGTATGTGGATGTATGTCCTCTATTAACTGAAGAAACTGGTAAAATGAAAATAAAATGACCAGTATGTAAAATCTCAATAGAATATTATGTTTCCATGCCTTTTGTTTATAGAATGTTTGTGGTGTCAAACACTTCAAGAAACTGTAGGCCGAACAACAATATCTGGCTTGTAAAGACACTAAAATGTGTGTTTTCTTACATTCTCTACCCTTGTTACCAAACAAATAAATAAATAACACTCAGGTGTCAAAACCAAAATCTGAATACAAGTGCTTGCATTTGATTGTTATATTGTTTAAGGATATATAGAAACACCAAGGCTTCCATCAAGTTCAAATCCTAGTGTTGTGAAAATTAAAAAACAGGTTCCTTGCCTCAAAGACACGATGATCCCTGTTATAAATAGTTCTTGTCATAAGAAATACGTAAGAGAACTACACTCCTTTAGATATGTATTTAGTTACTTTAATATCTTTTTGCTCTAATTTGGCTCAGAAAAGCATTTCTATTAACAAAAATTAAAATTGTTGCATTTATACTTTCATAGTGAAAATGCTAATACATCTGTCCATGTTTGAAAGAAAAAAAAAAAAGGTTTGTTCATGTGCTGTCATTTAAATCTTTCCTAATCTTGATACAATATATTGAATTAATGTTCCTTTTGCTGAGATCAAAGGTCTTTCTATGTGTTCATGTGCAATAAATTCAGAGAGGATTTCACAGACTGCTAGTCAACCTGCACTAGCTGCATGCATGACCAAGTTTGCTGTAGCCATCTTGCATTTAGTACACACTGCAGAAAATGTGCATGATTTATGTTAGTGTGGGACAGTTTGTGTGCTATTACTAACATCTTGAGTTTATGACACACTGATTTCTAGTTTAGAGAAATCAAATTTTTTGAACATGGTAAAGTATAGCATTTACGGTATAATGATATAATAATATTTACATACCTCTGGTAATGTGTAGATACTTTATATGAGTGTGCAAGAAGTCCAAAGGAAGAATTAGAAAGTAAAGTATTTCCAAGACTATGTACAAATACGTAATTTGCTGATCAATGAAACCATAAGGCCAACTCCCCCTATCCTTAATCATGAAATTGGGTTCTTTGTCTGTAGTGTGATTAGTTGAATAAGGAAGGCACATGAAATGATTTTACTTAAATGCTGCAATGGTGGTCTTTCTGTTACATTTGGATAATCAGTATGCAGCACTCAAGTTTCTAAAACAACAAGCTGCTTTTCTATTACTGTCATTTGGTAAAGCATATTCTTCTACTACCTCTTTCCTTTTCTGTAAGTATGGGCTAATATGCCTTAATTTGATAATAAAAAAAAAATAAATATGTAAGAAGTGAAAGAAAAAAAACCTCAAAAACTCCAGTTCTAGCCTGATATCTTGTACAATATGCCAGGAATCAGCCTGAAGCAAATTTTAACATTCACATTATAACTTTCTGAAAGTAGGGATGTATAATGGGAACACTGACAGACCCTGAATGACACTTACATTGACAGACAGTAGCACCACTAGGCACCCATAATTAGATCTTTTGTGTGCATGCAGTTAGCTAAAAAATGCTCACTAGTTTATTAGAAAAACTATTTCAAAATTAATCATCAAAGGTAAGTTGTGTACTGATGATGGAAATGAAAAGCAGTGCAAAAATAATGTTCTTAATTTTGAATTTGTTGTGACAACATCTGTTAGGTTTTTATTTAAAGACACCAGATTAACTACAGCGTTCATTCAAAGATATCCATCTGACACAACTCATCAATATAATGAATTTACGTTTTGGAACAGGGGCTTTACTTTTTTCTTGAGTAGGTGATACTCAGTATAGGGAGTTTTGGCATGTATCAAACATGGTACTGAATTATTATGTTGCTAAGATACATGTGCTTTTCTTTGGCATAAGTTCTTATGATAGTTTTGGCATCTTTGAATTCCTGAATATTTTCAAATTTGCACAGGTTTGCAATAAAATACATGTGAGTTTAACTGTGAGCTGATGTATTTTGTAGAAACAAGTTGCAATATTTATTTGTAATGCTCCTGTATTCTTAAAAATACAAAAGCTTCTGTACTACATTTATTAATTTTGATTACTTTTATTCCAGAAGAAAAATTTAGATTGTGATAATCTGCATTTGGATAGGAGCAAGAAACGAATTTTCTAATTTTTCTGGTTTACAGTTATTTTTTATAGTGCTCCCTATAACACAGACAAGTTCAGAATGTTACCTGAAAATCACAGTTCAAAGCAGAAGGCAGTGTTGTGAGTTTATGTGTTGTGCACAAGAAAGAAATACTTGTTTTTATAGGATTATCAAAATTAATAGTAGGCCAAGAAAGTATTTTGTTACATATAAGATGTAATGACATAAACTTATTGCACACTGGAGGTCACCCTTGCTACTCCAAATTTTTTTATGTTTTTCTAAAAAAAAAAAAAAAAAAAAAAAAAAAAAATGCAAGCAGCCACTGTGTCTTTTAATGTTCATGCTGAGCTGTTTTAAATACTTCAAGTACATGTTTGGGATTGTGTTAACTCTTTAATTGGTTGAGCAGTATGCAGTGTAGGTATAGACGTTTGGTAAAACTTTTTGGGGTATGTGTTTATCTAAAGTCCCAAGCGGATTCTTTAGCCTGCTTTGAAACCTCTGCTACTGGCAGTTGCTTTTATCACTCTCTCTAGGAAACCTAGTTTAAAGCCGGTCCTAGGACATCTAGCTAAATTTTCACTACTTGGCTAGATTACCATGAGGACCCACCCACAGCTGTATGGTAGTATTAAATTACCATCAAAATAACTATTATGTCCTTAGATAGGTACAATTAAATGTTTTATTCAGTTGATGAGCAACATGCAATTTTTACTGTTTATTAACATAAGGACAGAGTTGAAAGCTCTTGAGAAAGCCTGTCCACTGTAGCCATAGGAGTCTCAAAGGAGAATTTTAAAATTAAATCAATGTCTTTCTATTTTCAGTATTTTTCATGACAGAAATCTTCATATATCAGGATGAAAATGGCATATTCTCCAGGTTATAGCCAAGCAAGGTCTTAAACTGAGAACCTACCACCTACAAGAGATCAACAACAAAAACAACAACAGAAAAAAAAAAAATTAAAGCAAAATACTCTTGTATTTTGAGAGGCAGGATTATCAGTCACAGAAAAATCTAAAATCAAGGGAAATCCAGCTTATTCATGTCTAACAAATCTAATACAAATATTTGCTACTAAAACATTGTGGAGTATCTTGCATTAGATGAGGTACAACCCTTAACAAATACTGATAGACAAAGCCCCGTACAACTTTGTGAAATTCCTTGGTGCTGTGTGGCAAATGTTTTCACTTTAGGGAGTGAGACACACAAATTCAGGCTAAGAGAAAGTCAGATTCCTCCATGGTCTGACTGTGCAACCTGTTCGCTGAAAATACATAGCGTAACATAGGCGGGAAAAACCTGCCTGGCCATACAGCATACAAGCTGCTTTACTGAATCAGAATTCATGTGCTTGGTACCAGTATCTTGTCTCTAACAGTGTCTCCTTCCAGTGACTTCAGAGGAAACTGTGCCAGATTTTAAAATAAGCTAACTGTGATTTAATCATTGTGATGTTCAAGATTATGACATAGATTTTGAAGCTTACTGGCCTGTGCTCATGACCAGCAGTAATAGACTTTCATCAGGAACCGTTGTGGTTTTCCAAATTCTTTTTCATACTTGATACTAATTTTTCAGGGAACTATGTTTATCGTACTAAAATATATATACATATTGGAAAATATACTTTACTGGAAAACCTTGTGATTTTTTAAACAAAATCATCTACGTTTTGGATTCTTTGTTAGGAAGTAGGGACAAAGTTGCATTCTATTCCCAAAAATTCCCCCCAAAAAGTGTCAGCCTTGGTTGGATGCACTCAAAGAATTAGCTGCTCTTTCCTACCCTAGCAACTTAGCAGCTCCCCCAATGCCTGTCATGCGATAGCTATGAGTGCTGTGTAGCACCATTCCTCTCCAGGGTGTTAAGTCTCATAAAGAGCAGATTGTAGTCTCTACAGACTTTTCGTGAGTCTCCGGGAGGGCTAGCCAAGACCAAAATACTCCCCGCCCTTTCTCACATGCAAACCCATGAAAGGTCTTTTCTCTTGCTTTTCAGACAGAGCAGAAAACTAGCATTCTACCAGTACCACTGGACAGTACCCTCTAGACTTCAATCCAAACATGAAGAAATACTTGTCCACAAAGAACTTCTAGAGTAAACAAAGCATGTCTTATAAATTAATCTACAATAAAGGCAGTCATTTGTCTTTCCTACTACAGGATCCTGTGGACTTTCCAGCTGGAGATATTTTATCACTCAACACCTGTCATCCAGACTTTTCATGCTGATGCTTCCACTTTGCAAGAGTCTGTGTGAAGGATGCATAGGAGCTGAATATCCCAATTCTGTCTTCTTAATAATAGTGGGTGAATTCTAGAAAGGGTCTTACTGTCACTGGGAAGGCCACGTAGAGAAAAACAGGCCAAGGGATCAAAGTAGACCCAAAGTATTAATTTGCTTTTTATTTGCAGTAGTTTAAGCCATTACTTTAAATCATTCTGCCTAAAAATCTACATAGGATTGCAGAAACTAAAGGGTTATTTTGTCATACATTGGGCAATTATTGTAGCGGAAAAGATTTCTGTGATACCAATTGCCCTCTGCTATGTATTTCAAACTGTATTTCTTACATCACTTGCCAAAATGCAATTTCTGATATATCATCCTGTTTCCTAGTTTCTGAAACAATTATTTCAAAGTTTGAGTTGTTTTTTCTCATTGAAGTGGTTTTCTCTACCAAATTCTGGTTGTGTTTTACTACTTTGTTAATGTAGGTACTTACAGGTAGCAGTGCTAAACTCTAATGATCTGGCTTGTGTATAGTATCATAAATCATTTTGGTTAGAAAAGTCAGTCCTTTAAGATTATCGAGTCCAACCATAAACCTAACACTGCCAAGCCCACGTCCCTAAGTGCTACATCTACACATCTTTTAAATAGCTCCAGGGATGGTGACTCAACCACTTCCCTTAGTAGCAAATCTGAACCTCTCTTGAGGAGTGAGCTTCAGATCCTGCAGACATATCTGGAATCCAGGAGCCACCCACAATCAGGAGGAAAAGCCATCACTGCCGACAATGGACATGGACAGAATAGTCTGAAATAACTTAGGAAAAATGTGTGGCCAGCCCCACTCAATACACTTAGCCAGTAGCTATGTATAGAAGAAGCTTAAGCTGTAGCAGGGACCTCAAGCACACAATAAAATTACTGTATTTAAGGCTTAATACCATAACCTGTAACTGCCAGCATACAAGCAGTATAAGGAAAATGTTGTCCTTTCCTTTTTGGCTTTCTGCTAACTTACCACAATTCACAGTTTTCAGTAAAATATTAATTCAGTCCTAATTTGTAGCTGATGGGTTGTAAAATAGCATAAACATGGTTGCGCTAACAGGGTAAAATTTTACGATGAATTTACTGTGTTGGGACGGAACAATGAAGTCACAATTCTGAAAGAGACCTGTAAACATTATGTAATATTATCATCATCAATTAGTAAAAGATGCCTTTCCAGTAGCTTCAACTGAACAGATAATAAAGAGGTGGAAGATGGGAGGAGAATTTGTCATTGACAGAGAAGCAGAAATGCACTCCTTCCCACCACTTCCCCAAATAAAGACTTTTATTTTTCAATATTCTGGCAGCACGCCAACATGAGAGAGTCAGGCTTTCCAGCTGCCATTTCAACCAGTCCAGTTAATTTCCTTGCCAAAATGATGTAGTAGCCCAGTCAAAGCAGTCACAGTTCAAACTGTTATTTCAGAAGAGTCCTAGAATTTTGAGAATGATTTTTTTTCGCTTGACTTAAACCAATAAACTTAAAAAAAAAAAAAAAAAAAAAACCAAAAAAACCCAACAAAAAAAATCCTAAAAGAATGCATTCCTAAGATGAGATTGCATAAGATATGTGGAAATGTGATATTTCAATGTATGAATTTAAATAAACCAGTAGTAAAATTTTTAGTCTGTAATTTCTTGAAAACTGCATATACGTTGAGATCACTGAGTCATACCTAAAACCAAAATGAAATCTGTGAAAAGTAATGCAATTAAATAAACTGTATTCAAGACACAGTCAGCCTGTATTCTCACTCAGTAGAGATGACAGATATAAATAATCAGTAAAAATTCAGCAAGTGGAGAGGGACACTTCATCAGGGTCTGTAGTGATAGGACAAGGGGTAATGGGTTTAAATTTAAACAGAGGAGATTTAGTTTGGATATAAGGAAGAAATTCTTTACGGTAAGAGTGGTGAGGCACTGGAACAGGTTGCCCAAGGAATTTGTGAATGCCCCGTCCCTGGCAGTGTTCAAGGCCAAGTTGGACAGAGCCTAGAGCAACCTGGTCTAGTGGGAGGTGTCCTTGCCTGTGGCAGGGGGTTGGAAATAGATGATCCTAAGGTCCTTTCCAACCCTAACCTTTGTGTCATTCTGTTTCTATAACCACTAGTGTACCCATAGTATTGAAAACAAATCAGAGTTTAGTTGTAGATTTCTAGAAAAAGTGGAATGACAACATAGAGAATCTTCATATTCCATGACAATATGGTCTCTCATCTTAAGAAAGCTTCTGACATACTTATGATGTCTTTATAAGTAAGACTTACTGCATCACAGCAAGGAATAATAAGAATCTTATAGCAATATGAGTTCTGGTTTTTTATGATAATGAGGAGAAATGAAAATTTAAAGTGATGTGTTATGTGTTTCTCATGGTACTTGTCATTTTATGATGCATATCACATTAAAAAGCTATGGATGACATCAAATCCATTTTCAGTTATTCTGAGTTCTCCCTTCATACTAAGATGAAAAATCTTTAGCCAATATTTGAGTAATTACCAGTCTTTATAGTCCAAAATTTAAATTATATTTTTCTCAGTGATTAATTGTAATAATTAGAAGTAAAAATTTTCATGTTAAGTAGACAGTAACTCCCTTGCAACAGAATGGAGCTAGTCAATGAATTTAAGATAATAGAAACTTTAGTAATAAATCGCAGATGTTGAAATAAGATAAATTTTTGCTGAATGAAGAAGCTCATGAGGAGGAGGTAATGAAAATGCTTAATAACAATGGAAGTGGATTTCATTATTACCCAGTCTGTGTGGTGACCTACATGGTTATTTTTGAAAAAGAGTCTATCATTATAAACACATAAAAATACGAAGAAATTAAATATGAATAAAATTCCATTGTCATTGTTTATGGCAACTAATCACATAAAATTTATTGAAAATGCTGAAGGTGTTATACTGGTACTTTTATTCAATATGTGAATAAACCACTTGTATAGGTAACTTTTAGGTTAATCTGGCTCTAAATTTCACAGCGCATGCACTGTTAGTACTTAAAGATTTCCTGAATTTTTCGCAATATTTTACTCCTCATCTAGAACATCATGACTGCAAAACCAAGATGTTTGAAGAAAACTTAAGGTAGTACATTTTAGGATGCAAATTTATACATTTTAGGTCTTTACAGAGACTGTTTTTTCTTTCTCTTCATGACTCCAGTGTAGGACAAAGCTAATATTTTAGTGTGCATTTCTGTTCCAGATATGCTGTTTCTAAATATCCTCATTCTCTGACACACCAATAAATACAGGTAGTTTATTACACATAGAAGTATATATAAATGTAGATACTAATTATAACAATGTGGTATCACAGAAGTGAACTTTATATTTGCAGCAATGGTATTTCTGATGATCTGTAGCTCCTGTGGGAAGGCATTTTGCAGTCTCAGACTAACCCCAAGAAAGCTTTTTTCCCTTTTGTGAGAGTTTCTTTAGGTCAGAGGACTACTGTCTAGCTTTAGTCAGTCTTTTAGGTAGGCTGCTGACATCTTTTTAATATTTGAACAGACTTTGAACATCACTTAAACTCCAGGGGAAGCCACTGTGGCAAGTGGAGGTGTTCAGAGTTAAGAATATACCAGCTAAGAACCTTAATTCTAAGAATGCACATCTTGTTAAGGAAAAATGCACTACACTAGCCAGTTTTTAGAATGAAAATGTGTCCAATTATTGCATATAGCCCAGCCAAGAAGTAGATGTAATGAGCCTAAGACATCAGCCATTTCTGGATAACCCTGTACTGACCTCCTAGCTGACCCTGCTTTGAGCAGGAGGTTGGACTAAAGACTTCCTAAAGTCTCTTCCAACCTGAATTTTTCTATGATCTTATGGTCATCTACCAGGATTGGAAGAAGTTTCCTAGCAACAAGAAATTGAAGGTGTTAGTAATGGTTGAAACTTAGTGTTAGGGAAAAATCCAAGACTACTTCTAATCTATGAATTGAATTGACCAATATTATGTATGTCTCCCTTCAAGCAAAGGAAACTGTACATTCATTGTGAATCCTTTGAAATGCTTTTTCTCTGCTCATCTGTCATGCTTTTCATTCCCCTTCACGCAGCTCGCTCCCTCTTTATTTCTGATCTGATTTCATCTATCGACTGGCTGGTAGGTGATATTGATATGGCTGTAAGTGGTGATGGATAGATAGCACAGTAGCATCATCAATATACGGCCGGTCCTTCGTCCCGTGATATTTCTTCCAGATCATTCAATGGGTGCATTGTTAAGTTTGGGACTTGGTATTTTGTTTGGCAATAGAGGGAGGCAAACTGAGGAATGACATACTCCATTTTAGTAAGTTACTGGGAATTCATATGTCTCACTTAAGAGGGATAGCCATTATTAATAGTATTAAGAACTATGGCAATAACATTAATGCTGTGGAAACACATAACCTCTATCCAGCAGTAGAGAAAATGACACGGCAGTGCCCCTATCAGCTCCATAGCTTGTCCCATTTGCACTGGGCCTATAACATTATTCATTAGATCCATTTCTTTTGGCTTTTCAGTAAGCTTTCCAGGAGTTTGTTTGGCAAAGGGAAGGTTAATGGTGAGCAACACTAACATGAATTAGTGTAATCTCAATGCGTTTTTGCCAAACTTTCATTCTGGCATTCGTTCGTTTTTGAAAAAGAAAGGAAGCTTTTTTTTCCTGAAGTAATATGTTCACTATTCAAGTCAGTACTGACAATTGATATTTATTACTCAGATTTAAGGCAGAAAGACACTTTTTGAGATTGGCAAATATTGGACTGAAACCCTTTTGTTGCACAATGCTACATGAAGAGTGAATACAAGGAATTGTGAAAACATAGATCATAGAAAAACATTTTTTGAGAAGCCTTCCTCAATACTCTTTTACTATTCTACTTAGAACAGATTGAGTTTCACATAACAGTGGATGTTTGGCTCTTGCGCAAGTTGAAACTTGCTGCAATTGATAAAAAAAGTATGAATAACTCCTTGATATGGACCTTCCCAGATGCGATGGAGGATGATGAAAAATAGTCTTGGCCTATAATGAAGCTTCAACACAGCCTTTGAGAAAATGACTACGTTCTTTCTTTCATGTTCTGCTGTTTGTGCACATTTTCTTTTCAATGCAGAATATCAGTAAATAAAAAAATACCTGCTTAAGAATTGCTGCAAAATATGTATTAAGCAGTTGAGACTGGTGTACACAAGTTGCCTTATTCAGTACGTTATTCCTTAGTTTATGGGCTTAATGCTGTTTAGCAAGCAAAAGAATGTGTTGGAATCAGGGATTTCTGGTCAAGCCAGAATAACTAATTGATTTTCTTGTCACGGAGGAAGATAATCTTTGGCCATTATTTTAGTATGAAAATAATCTGTTTAAAAGAGTGGCTGGATTATAATGTCCTGAATCTTGGTATCTACAATGAGCATTTGCTCTATTCAGCTGTCTGCTTGTTCTGAGCCACAAGTTAGTTTATAAAGCTGTAAGAGGCCAAGCAAGGAAATAAGAATGCACATGCATAAACTTCTTGAGAAGAACTGTTTGCTTGCAAAACCAGACCACTCCTTATTCGTATTCTGACTGCCCATGGCTAAAGATACATGTGATTTGATCAGTGATTTAATATTAAGGATCTGAATACCTGCTTTACATGACCTGCATGATTTCATATAAAGAACAAGGCGTGGAAATATTTGAGCTGTATAGAAGATGCTGGAAGTTCTTCTGCCTTTTTTTATTTCAAAACATTCATAGGAACAGTTTAGGTTAAAATATCTGATATCTCAACCTGATCTTGCTGCAGCGATTTTACCTTGGTTGTCTCAGTGTGAGACAGTTATTTCTTGGTTCTGTAAGTCCCTCCTAGCCAATGCAAAGGTATTCAATAAGTTCTTGAATAATCAGCCCAATTTCTGTTCTGCTTTTCCTATATGATTGTTCTGCTCTTCATAACTGTTGAATAGTAGTCATGGATCCAACCAATTTTTACAATTTAATTGAAGAAAATTAGAAGTTTTTACTAGCAAAGCATTAAAATAGTGCATTTCAGTTTGGATTGCAAAACGTTTAACCCGAACTTTTCATAAAGTCCTAGATTAGTTTTTGGAATTCGAAACATTCCTAATGAAGGCTTCATACTTATTCAGGTTTCTGTTATGACTTGTGATGTTGCCTGTTCACTACAGATTTAAGTATGTCAGGTCCAGAAATAACGTTCTTTTTCTACCCAGAGTGCTACCAGTCAGTCTTCTTGTTTTAAGAATCATGCCTATGTTCCTGTCATTAGCCAGTAAAGAAATTAATAGTGTCTTAATGCCTTACAGAGTAGGTTTCAGAACATTTAATTCTTCTTTAACTTTTATATTGTTAGGCTATTCCAATCAAATCAGAAATATCAGAGGAATACATGTCTGCAAACTGTTAATATTAACCTGCTTGCACAGTGCAGAAATATTTTGGGATGGATGAGACTGTCTTGAATCATGATAAAAAGTTCAAACAGCCTTTACAGAAATCAGCAACTTTAAATAACTGTAATTTTAGCATGAGATAGGAAACTTGCCATGAAGCTGAATTCCATAAAAAAACATACCATTTTTATATCTTGCAAAATAGTGGTTAGTATGCTGTGGACAAAAACACATATATGTGCCAGCAGTTTTTGTTTGAGTGGGGTATTCAATGTCTTGCTTTTTTCTGTCTTGACCTTTACACAAACTCTTCTACACAGTTATAGATTCATTGATTTCAAATGTTCACCTCCAGTGCAAAATGAGGGAAGGTAAGCAGCAATATCTTTGGGATCAACGAGAACAAGTGAGAAAAAGATTTAATTATGTGGACTGTCCCAGCTCCGCTTTTCCTTGCTAGTAGGAGTGGCCTGCAATCTGTGCTGCAGGTGGGCACTGGTGGCACATTTTTGCTTTCATTATATATCTGGTGAACAGTTCCTCGGTTTTATATTGCATATTTAATAGCAATATTAATAACAATATTAGTATATTTGGTAATATCTAGGTGATTAACATCTCAAGCACATGATCTTGTATGTGACCCCAAAGTTCTGGCATGTTTAGATCTCGGGTTCAGATTCATTTCTAGTGCAGGGTCCTCTGAGAGTTATGAGCTGACTTGTTTATTCCTGGTTTGATCCTTTTCTTCTCTAATGTTTCTACAATCGTAATGGTGCAGGGTTCAGACATTCAGAAGCAGTCAGAATATGTTTTCTCTTAGCCTGTCTGGATGGATGTTTACTTTTGTTTCTTACCCCAAACCATATTGTCCTTTCCTTCAGCCTCTGTAGAACTGTTGGTTGAATACTGTGTCCCTTTTTGCTTCATGTGAGATATGAAAACATGTTCCTTCTCATCAGGAAGCAGTGACTATATTATACGTACAAAGATGGATATGTAGGAAATATTCATAGAAGACAGCTGCAAGCTAAAAGATGTTACTCCTAGATCAAAAGTTTCTTGATTACATCACCGTAACCAAAAGATCAAAGATAATGTGATTTAATTTGATCACTGAGTCATCCAAAGAAGCATGGAGCTCTATTGGCAGTTTTTCTGAGGTAGCAGATTGCAGTTGGTATTTAATCAGGATAATTATTTTAAAATAATGCCCATAATAACATTTTAAAATATTAAAATAATCTCTGTGGTTTCCTAGGGTTTGATGGAATTTAACCATCGGCATAATGATGTTTTACTGAGGCTGTTGCTAAGATATTTGCAAGCACCTCACTGACGGGTGTAGGTGTGGTGAATCACCCATTCAGCACGCAGCTCCCGTTCATTCATTCCCACGTTGTCACCTCCCTGATTTTGCATAACCTATGCAGTGCTCTGCTGTCAATCAACCTTGGTTTTGTACAGTAAACTCTCTGGCTCTCTTTTGACTTGAATGAATGGTCCCATTCATTCACATCATACTTTTCTGCAGATACCGTTCTAAAGCAAGGATCAAGTGGTTAGCTTTTAAAGTGCAAGAATTGTAAGGCATTAGAGTCAAATAATTTGATACTTGTGGAAACCAAATAAGAGGTGCAGGAGAAGAAAGGAGCAGACTGGTTAATTTCACCTCTGCTACTACAGGCCCATCAGCTATAAGCAATGAATTTTTCACCAGGGAGCATGCAACAGAGAAGGCAGAGCAAATGTAATCATATTAATCTGCCACTTTGTCACACCATGCCTCTCTATAAAAGAAAGGATTCTTGACTCTTTTTATCTTAGAGATACTCAGAAGTTATGAAAACATTGCCCTACATATTTACATGTTTTATTTTTTCATAGAATTGTAGAATCTGAGATTGGTTGGGGTTGGAAGAGACCTCAAAGCTCAACCAGTTCCAACCCCCTGCCACAGGCAGGGACACCTTTCACTAGGCCAGATTGCTCCAAGTCCCATCCAACCTGGTCTTTTTGCTTTCTTCTGGAAGAAGCCAAGATTTAAGTTTTTACCTCTAGCAACTTTTTAAGACCTTGGATACTGTCATCCTTTCTCCAGCTGTTACCACACCTAGCCACACTCACCATAATTCAGAGTCAGTCACAATCTGGAAGTCCTTCAGGAGAATGCAGAGTGAGATCCTCAGGCAAAGGTAGTAAGAGTGACAGTAATGGCAGTAGTGAGAGGCTTCTGGGAAATGATTGTGGAAAGAAATGAACTGATCACGACCTGTTAGAGAAAAGCAAGTAGAGGGTTCCTGTATGATGCTGTGTGACCTGGAAAGGGAAGGGTGTCAAGTGTTAGAAAGGGTAAGAGTGTAAAATGGGGTGATTCTCCCTTCCTACCAAACACAGAAGGGCACTGACTGTTGATCCTACAGGGTCCATTGTTTGAAGTTTAATATCCTCCATAAAATTTACCTAATTTACAAGCAAAAAATCTCTGCATTATCTGCTATGGCAATAGAAGATATTATCTCCTAGCCTATGGGAAGATCTTTGGGATTTTAATGCCTTTTCTGATGCCTTAATGATCAGCATCATCTTCTAGCTTATCCCTTTAGTGAAAGTTATCATTACTGAAACTCATTGCTTATTGAAACATCAGATAAGGTATAATTTAGTATACCTCTCTGATTTGCTATAATTTTTAAGCCTTGTGATTCTTTAAAACTAGCTAAACCTGATCTCTGATTGTAGTACTGTGTACTGTGACTAAGCAAGATTTAAAATGTTTGGAATGTATCTTTCTTGATTTCAATACGTCTATGATGCTGTTAATTGAAGGGTCTAACAAAACTTTATTGATACCTACTAATCTAAGAATTAGTTTCTTCCAATTCCTTAGATCTCTAATTGTATAACATGGGTTTTAAAAATTTACAGCATTATATGGTTCTCTTCTGTTTGGAGTTTCTAAGGAGAACTCTAAATACAGATATAGTTATATCAGTAGATAGGTACAACTTGCATAATTAATTAAATGTAACTAATAAAACTATTCATAATTTTAATTACATTATGTATCAACACCTTGTGTTAGCAGTTAAGTACAAAGCTCTCCAGTAAGCGCAGCTCTTAGCTTCTGTTTCTCCCAACATCACCTCCCAGCACAGCTGAACATTAAAAAGAGGGTGGAAGAATCTCTGGTGCACTAGAGAAAATTTTGATACCAAGACCAACATCTGTGCAGTGGCCTTAATGTGGTGATGTTTTATGAGACTTCTCCATGGCAATGCAAATATATGAGGCAGCTAACACCGAACATAAAGTGAGGACTGAAAACTCATTTTTCTGGATGAGGCTGAAAACGAGAAGTGAAAAAAAAAATTGCATAGGTAAATTTTTGAGTTTAATTATATTACCATATGCTGGTTTACCTATCTCTGTGGATATTTACACTTGAAAGTTCAGATATCCTTCCAGTTACGCTGCAGCTGATTCACAGTTTATTTAGTAAGGTCTATAAAGTAGAATTTTTATCAGTAACTAGGTTACACTGACAGTTTTTTCAGTGATCTTGAACTTCAGATTTTATTAAATGAAAAATCAGGAACAATCCTCAACATTAAAATACACTTTATTACTGAATGGAAATGAAAGGATTTTTTTTTCACCTAAATGTCATTGTAAAATTTAATTTTTTCATAATCCTTTATGTTTTGAAATAAAATTTGATTATATACATGTACATATATATACATGACATATATTCTTTGTATTTTGCTATGTAATCTCTAAAATGTAAACTTTGCTACATTGTTAAGCAGTTGTCAACAAAACAGTAGATTTAATATTCTTTGTTTAAAAATATTCATATCTGTTGTTGAATGAGACAGTCTATTCAATTTTATAAATATCATATTTAATAAAGAACAATCCACAGCAAAGAGAAAAAATGTCTTTATCCATAAGCAACCAGATGAGAAATGGATTTTTATTCAGCCAAATCCTTTTAGTCAATGAAACAGCACTTTCATGCATACTGCACTCAAGTGATAATTAATATAGTCTAATTCCAGACATGATGCCTGAATTGATGTACTGTCATCAATACCCCATGTTAAAATCAAACCTTGACAGGGACTTAACACCCTGGAACAGGTCATCGTATGATAATACTCCTTTTTCCTTTCAGTATTTGTCTTCAACCAAGCAAAGTATTAGAAGACGGGGCGGGGGGTAGAGAAGGGAAATAATTACAAATGAAGAGTGACGCAGGCTGTGAATAGAACATATGTTGGGCTAGGCAGAGGCATCAGTGAATTATATCATTTCATGATGAAGCGGCAGTGGGGCTGAACGGACCTATTTTAAACCTTGATGTATTTTATCTCTACTGTATTTGGACTGTCATCTTTGGAGAAAGACTTTGTGTAATTGAGAGTCAGCTCCAATCTGCATGACTTGAGCATGAAGTGTAAGCCAGATGAACAGTGTTATGGAAGAAAGGGAAGCATCTAATAAGGTATAAATGAGTAATAACCTTTATACCTCAGACATTTAAATGCATTTTATGAAATATAATGTTTAATGGTATTAATTTCACAGTAGTATTAATAATATAAACAAGGTTTTAAAATACTTGAAAAATTTACTTAATTTTATTCTGTTATTTTAATAAAACCTATGTATTTACAGTTGAGACATCCTTTGTCACATTGAACATACAATTATGACAGAACAAATTTTTCCTGACATCACATAATTTTTATTATTCTGGTGTATTTTTGTTCTTGATGAATTCAAGGTTCATCTTCATAGGCTGAGATTATAGTTTTATAATTATTTGTTAATTTGTAGGGGAATTAGTCTTGATGATGTCTTTATCTGTAATGCCACAAACAATTACATCTCCATAAGAGTCCTCAGGGAGTCTGTATTTGTGTATATTTAGCTTTTAGTGTAATAAAAAATTACAGTTTTAAGAAACATATGTCTTTTACTTTTCAGTTACTGCCCAGCAAGCATTTGGCATATTGATAGTGTATGATATAAAATCGAACTTCAATAGTGATTATTTAGGAATAATTTGTGGTAGTTCTAATAAGACCTTAACAAGTCTTCCGTCAGGTCAGGCAGAGAAATTTTGTGCTGTTCAGCCTGGAGAAGAGAAGGCTGCTTGGAGACCTCATAGCAGCTTCCACTATCTGAAGGGGGCCTAGAAGTATGCTGGAGAGGGACTCTTCATCAGGGACTGTAGCGATTGGACAAGGAGTGATGGGGTCAAACTCAAACAGGAGAAGTTCAGATTAGATATAAGAAAGAAGTTCCTTACTGTGAGGGTGGTGAGGCACTGGAACAGGCTGCCCAGAGAAGCTGTGGCTGTCCCATCCCTGGCAGTGTTCAAGGCCAGGTTGGACAAAGCCTTGAGCAACACAGTCTAGTGTGAGGCATCCCTGCCCATGGCAGGGGGGTTGGAACCACATGATCTTAAGGTCCTTTCCAACCCTAAACATTCTATGATTCTATGTAAAAGAGCATGTGAATTCCATGTAGCATGTCCAGCACAACTCAAGGAGCATATTACAGACTTACTTACTTGAATTTAATTTTATCTAACCTTTTGTTTGGATCAGGGTTTGTTAGAAAGATTCTTCAGACAGTTCACCTCTGGAGACAGAATGATTTTTTATTGTTGCAGCTGTGAATAAGGAGAAGTAATTGCTCCTGTGATGCAAGCTACTTGTTCTGTATAAAACATTTTCTTCTTAGGTCATTGTAGTTATGTCAGAGTGTAATGAGCATTTTACAATGTCTTGTGCTTCCTCTGCATAGTTAGCCAACAGTTTCAAGCTTGGAATAAATGTTATTAGCACTTTTCCTCTCATTTTAAAAAACAGCTAATTAGAAGAATCTGAAAAAATAGGCATAGTATTCCAGTATATGAATCTTTGTACTGGAGAGGACTCTTCTCTGTTAGCTAGGTTCACATTGGCAAATACCTGCACGTAGGGCACCCTCATAACCCAGCAAATTCCATGTGGGGGCAGAACAGGTCTTTCTGAATAGCTTTGATAGCAGGATTGGGGTTAGAGAGGTTTTGGAAGTTCTTCGACCTCAGGATCTGTGCATAAAGAATGTGTAAATTCGCTTATGTTGCCTTCTTCATAGAAAAATGATTTCCTAGAATTGGACCAGAGGTTTTAATATGGCAGCTTTTTTTTTGCATAGGCCATAGCTCTAACATTTTAAAGGTAATATTTTGGGTAAAAAGTCTGCAATATCAGACCAAAATGCTGGTGTGACCAGAGTATCTTTTCTTTATTCCTTGCTTTCATACTGTTTTATTAAGTTCACCTCATGTTTCCCCTCAGAGCTTGAGGTCTGTACGACTAACTTCTCCTAGCAGCTGTAGTTACTGTGACCATTAATGGACACTGTGACCTTAATGGTTACACTATGTTAGGTATGAATAAGTAATTTTTCATGAATAGAAGAATGTGGCACAAGAACATTTAAAATCTTCACATTCATTTATTGGGATAAACTGCTTAATGACCTACCATGAGTACAAATAGGTCACTCTGTTCCAGCAAATGTAGAGATCTAGGCTATAAAATTAAGCAGATATAATGATAACAAGTTGCTTAAAAACAGAGCAGAAGGCTCAAAGTGAACACAGAAATAAAAGCTGAGAAACATCAGTGAAAGTCATAGAAGCAACCAGTTTTTAAAGCCTTGGTTTTCTGGCATTAGTTCTTTCTGCCCCACATAGTACTAGTGTTTCAGTTTCCTTCATACTGATGAGCCTTTTGACTCTTTTACTGTGCAGCTTTACATTCTCATTTTACTACTATTTTAAGACATTGTATATGACTCTTGAATAGCTTTCTACTGACACACACGCGTATATTTAAAGAAGGACAGCTGTCATAGAAGTTATCTGTTACCCAAAGACCAAATGTGTTGCTTTTGAACTGTATCTCTCTACATGATTCCACTGTGAAAATTCACTTGAATCATTCTTCTTGCAAATCAAAAAGCAAGATGATTTCTGGATGAGGAGAAAAAGGTAACATTAGCAGAGCCCACAAGATGCAGAGATCGGGCACATGAAGAATGTAATTTGGCCTTAAAACAGATATAAACTGTGTCTACAGAGCTGAGAAACTTTTCAGAACTGATGTTTTCCAGTAGGCAAGGAAGAAAATAACATCAATTAAGCTGTTGAGTTAAAAAACTTGTTCACAAATAAACTTGAGGTAACATAACATCAACATAATTTGATCAAATTTGTGGAAAATTTATTTATGTTTTGAGACTTCTGAAATAAATGTTAATTCCAAATGAAAGTTTGTAAAATTGGCTGCATCTTTGCTATTACATCAATGATTTCTGGCTGAGATTTCGTTTGATGTGCTCTGCTTTGGGCTTTTCTCATATCCTGTTTGATGTGAAGCATCCTGCCTCCACCTAGTTCCCTCCCACCCCATCCACTGTCTTACCTGGCAAATTTTGTATTCATGGGTTTGGTCTTCTGGGTGGACATGCCCCTGTGTGGTCACTGTGGCCATCGTGTTCCCAAAGCGATTATCATTTTGCGGTCAGAGTGAAGAATTTTTCTTAGAAAAATGGGTTTATAACTGGAGCTGTCATCTTTGTGAAAATGATTACGCAGTTTGGAGTAATTCGCACAAGTGTTTATTCAGGTTCAGTTCCTATGAAGAAAAGAAAATAGATAGTAAACCATAATTTTATTATTATTCACTTCTGCTTTTTATGCCTTTTAGAGGTCTTACAGTAATAAGACAGTATCCTGAGTTAAAAGTTGATGACTTAGAGAGCCAAAATTAGAAGTTATATATTTTTGACCTCTTATGAATATCTTAGTTTAGTTTTAACATAATGCATTGTAATAGTTTGTTGTATTTTTTTAAAAAACCATATGTATTTAGTGTAAAAATATCTGTAAGTGAATGCATAACGGTGGCTGCTTGGGGGGTTTGAAACTGAAAATTAGGTATTCCTTTTATATGTCTGCACATCAGCTTGTGGTATTCCTTATGAGTTTCACACAGAGTGACAGAAGTCTGAGTCAGTGGCAGGCAGATTAGAAGTACTGCTATTGTCTGTCTAGAAATATGCACAGGCCGTTGATTCAGATCATGACTCATAGAGTAAAATCAAAACCACTCCTATCTACTTTAAATTTTGGAGGGGGGAAAAAAAAATCCAGAAGAGTGAAATTTTAACCAGAGAAAAGTGTACAAATGAACTGTGCATGTAAATGTTTTTGGATTTCTTTCATGGCTTCAGATTTATACCTGATTTTTTTTTATGTACTCTTTGAAGACTTGTATGCTTCCTACTATAATTTAGGTCCTACAGTTGTATTATTAATAGTAATACTAATAATGGTAAAATTGGACAAGAGGCAAATTACAGCTTTTTAGTATGAAATTTTTAGATTCTAGATGTGGTGAATTTTAACCAGTCCACAAATTTTAGTATTAGTAATTGAGAAATATATTTGGTTTATTTTTATTTTTACAAATCAGTTGTTTTTTACATGAAGAAATTTAGAGAAGTCTGGTTTGGGTTTTTATTTTTCTGAGCAATGCAGTTGTTGCAGCTATTACAGAGAAGTATCTTGCCTTCACTTGTATTTTTTTTCCTGTTCCCCTTTTTCTTCTGTATCCCATGCCCCTTTTGCACTAATGGAATGTAAGAGACTACTCTGCACTTGTTGTGCTTATAAAAGGATTCCCATTCCAGATTCTAGTACTGTAGAGCAGCTGGAAGTGTTTAGTGGCCGTCTGTAATAGTACTGCCATCTTTTTAGCATTAAAATTAATTTTCCTTATCTTGGCACATGAAGAACCCAAGTGTGCCCCTTACCTCATTACCTGAATTTTTACAGTGATGCCAACAGCAGGGAATGTGGTGGAGCAGCTTTTTGGATATCAGAATAGAAGCGCTGGGGGTATTCGCTTGAATAGGCACTGCAGTTCTTGTAGCCTTTCATAGGTTCTTGCTTCATAACTGCTGATGGCTGGAACAATGTGGATGGATATCATCCAGGTTTCTCTGTTACTTGGATAGCTTGCAATTCTCCTACCTAGGTAAAAGAACAACTAGGCACACATCTGAAGTGTGTACTTGGTGCATAGTACTAATCAGCAATCTTGTTGACTGTCATAGAGAAGGCTGAATAGCCGAATATGTTTATTTATGTATAGGGCAGTGTAGTAACACAAGGTAGTATTTTGTTGACTATTTTTGCTGCTGTTCCAGTAATGCACTTATTTTGTGCATGTATATTAATTTTCAGTTTGGGACATGCACTGAGCTCAATAAAATCAGTAGTCTTGAGTATTTTATTTTTGAAGAAGGCAATGTTTAACATGGATAGATATAATTATATCTATGAATGGGGGGGAGGGGTTGGATCCCAGTGGATGCAAGTGTGCAGTGGCACTAAGATCAATTCCCTCCAGCTGGGAATTTCTGATATTCAGGGAAATGAGTAGTAGGCACCTGGCTTTCCTTGGAAAGAAAGTGGGAAGTATTTTTATTATACTTTTTTTCTTTTGTTTTCCTAAGCTTTCCTAGTTCAGTATCAAGAATGGGACTTCTAGAAAATTTCTGATCTTTTAAATGTACAGATGGTATTTTCCTTGAATTCCTAATAATTGGATATTTTTTTGATAGCACTTATAAAAAGCTTCCAAAGTGACTAAGTCAGTTTTTAAATAGAACTTTGAAAGGAGATGGTTGCAGCTATTATTAGAAACAAGAAGTCAAAGGATTAAAAGAAAGTCCTAAAAAGAGAAAGAAAGGAAGACAGTACTCTAAACAATTAAAAAGGAAAAAAAATAAAAAATATTAAGGATAAAATGGATTGGGGTATGACAGCAAGGCCACAGTGGGAAGAAGATTACAGGAAAAGCAATCATGTAAAAATGTGTATATCTTCACTTGCCAAATCAGTGTCAGTGAGATTCTTTCTTGGATAGTTTTAACATGTTCTACCTAAAAGCTGGTACTTTCTCAGGCTTAGAGGTGTGCTATATGATAGTTACATGAAATCATGTTAATTTCCTTCTTAAAAAAAAAAAAAAAATCAGCAAGAATATATTGTTTATCTATTAATAATTTATTTCAAAGATACTTCTTCACAATGTTTGGAGATACTACCCTTGCATGTAGTCATAAAACCACAATCCTTTATTGTTAATAAATACATAAAATACTATGAAGCTGTTGTTTGGAATTGTTAGGCCATTCTGAGCTATTCTACTAGGTGGCTTGTTAGATTCTGTTAGATTTCTTGTTGAAGAGTCGAATGATATCAATAGGTACAGAAGCTTCTAAAGCAGGTTCATATTTTAGAGAAATATTTTCTTTAAACATGAGAGCAGTCTTTGAGAAAGCAATGTTAAAGGAAAGAAAAAAAAAGGAACTTTAGAGAGTACTTTAGCTAATTATATAATTGTAATCATCATAATTTAGTATAATCGTATTTAGATTTGTTTAGTGCAATGATTAAAATTTAAATATATCTCTTCAATGCATTTGACATGAAATAAGCTTGAAATCTATGGGGGAAAAAGGAATAGAAATAATTGGATTCTTTGATAGGAATGGTCCTGGAAATTGTCTGTGTATTCTTTTTTTAATTTTTATTCTTACTATAGGTAAGGATTTTGATTTAAGTCATTTAATAGGTGTTTGAAGAACAAAGTTCAATTTTCAATACATGATTTTGTATATTCCTTGCTTCAGTTGATAATTTTACAGTCATCCAAAATATGCACGAACTACACAAAGCACAGTTAATAGTGCTGAAAGGACTTGTAATGATTTTTTATTTATTTCTTTTTTTCCCCCTGGAAAAGCATGGAAGCTTCTATTTTGCATTTAGCATGTGAGTTGGTTATCAATAGGGTGGGGGGAGGAAAGAATTATAGAGATCATTAAATTGAAAAATAAATGGCGGCTTCTGCCATATAAGCACAATATCTGACTGACTCAGGTATTTGCAGAAACAAAATCTTTCAACAGAGTAGCCATGATCATGATCATGCAATTCATCATTCTTTTATATTTTTTGAATGAAACTACAGACAGTATTTGGAAAATTAAGATATCTTAATACATTCTTATGCATAAAGTACTGTTAAATGCATATAGGCTTTTCCCTTCATTTTGAGGTGGGGGTTTTTTTGCCTTGGTTGTTTATTTTATATAGGGTCCATTGAAATGAATAGTAATGTTTTATTAAAAATCAGTTGTTTACCTCACAACCATTATTACAGAAACCTCTCCATAATATTGGTTGTGCAGGCCTTGTCCCAGCTCCTGCATCCGTCCCTGCTTTGTCTGTCATTTGTAATAAAAGTCAGTCAAAAATGAGGGCTAAGATGGGGCATTCTGGTAGAATAAAAAAGAGTGGTGAAAAGAAATGAAAGAATAACACAGCTCTCAGGATGATGATGTGACTCAGAAAGCCTATGAACTTACCTTCACTGTTGGTGGGGTTTTTTTTCCTTTCTCAAATTCCTAAACTCCTCTTCTAATCCACCTGTCGTATGGCTGGCACTATAAACAATTTTAGATGTCAGATTACCATTGAAATACCTTAATGCCATTAAAAAGTGTGCATCAATTTCACTATGACAGAAATAATGTCTTCCTACAGCACTCAAGCATGAGCAGAAACTTCTGGATAATACTTCTATGCAGATACATAGTTATAATAATAGTCATAATGATAATGTGGAGAGTTTATGATATGATTTTTTTTAGTCACACATTATGCTATAAGATGTATATTAGTAGATCACTTAAAAAAATAACACAGTTCCAATGTAAATAAATTGTTACTAATGCACACCACCATATTTGCGTTTAGACAGGCAATATTATTAGCAAGAGTTGTGAAATAAAGGAACTTTCCCAAGTTTTCTTTCAAGTATCTTTCCTATGTTCTGTTAAAATTAGACTTATATACATTGATATGTATTTAATAAAAACATTTCATTTTTTTTTTTTTTCCTGGTACATTTCCAGAGCTCTAGCATGCAGTGAAGGTTTTATAGTCAATGTGCAGTGCAGCAGATGTCATTCCATTTGCCCAAGTCCTGCTGACATTTGGAGTTGTGGATTAATTGAGCTACAGAATGAAATTTAATTAAAATTAAATACAGACTTGGCCATTCTTTTTTTACACTCTAGTGTGTACATTTGCAGTCAGCGCCATAGCTAATTTGTTTAATCAGGATGCTATGTGGGAGAATCTGCACTTTGTTTTAAGCTAAAATTGTGGCAGATGCCAAGTGGAGCATCGTTCCTATAATTTCATGAGATACATGTCATGCAAATGATGTTATTGATGTGCCTTAGAACAACCTGAAGGGTTTAGATTATTCTATTTGTGAAGTTACTGGAAAAGAAAATACTATATAAACCATTGAGTTTGGTTGGTATTTTTTGAGGTAAAGATTTTGTTTAGACTGATGTTTTGAGTACTTTGCTAATTTAGTTAGCTTATGAGGAAATGTATCGGAAGTCAAAGAGTTACGGAAGTGCAATTTATTTCTCTCATAAAATGCCATTGTCGGAATCGGTTTAGCCTTGAGATAGATCTGTAATGGAAATGTCAACAGAAGGCATTAAAAAATGCCAATACTTGATTGTAAGAACTTTTTTCTTAATAATTGAGTAGGTATATATGTGGGAAGGATTCAAATATTTTTTTCTTTGACCATATTAATAGGTAGCAAATACTAGGTAAAGTAGAAGTAACACTGGAAGGAATATTTATGGATTCTGTCTTTATGCATTTAATTTAGGTCCATCTGGAAACACTTACTTCTGCTCCTTTATATGTAGGTAGCACTAATTTTAGGTATTCTGACTCAATCTAAATTAGAAGCCTAAAGCAGCTGAAGTAGATGGTGCAAATACTTCTCCATGTATTAAAATAAAGAAGACATTAGTAGACACCATCCTGAATATTGCATAATAAGCTTAGAGACACATTTCTACTGTGAAAACTGAGGACATAAAGGTTCTCTTTTATAGTTTGCTGAATGAACAGACTTTTTAAAAACTGAGTCTGTTTTTTCAACTTTGTCCTTCATTACTACAATGAAAAATGTTGAGGTGTAGCATACTTCTTGAAAGCCAGCAGAAATATCAAAATATCCCAGAATATTGACTCAGATTCCAAAAACTTTTGCCTCAGGTTTCCTTTAAACAGAGGAAGTGTCTTTAATATGTAATGAAAGATTTATTTTCCATGAACTTGTCAATTACCCACTTGAATCCACATAAACTTTAAGCATCCAAAGCAGTGCATAGATTCACTGCATGTTGCATGAAGAGATGCCTCGTTTGGTTTTAACCTGATGCTGTTCTGTGTGCTTGAGACCCACCAGCTCCTACACTGGAAGAGGTGGTGTAAAGTGGATTCCTTGTCTATTATTCCATGCTACTTGAGATTTTATGGACTTCTTTTATATTCTGCTCTGCCTTTTCTTTTCCAGCCTGAGCTAATCCCACCTATTTTTGTACCTTATTCAATTCTCCTGTATCCTTTTTTTTTTTTTTTCTGTTGATATAGGGGGATGGTGGAACCAGAAATTCATATGGTATTCAACATGTGAGCCATGGATTTACACCATAGAACCATAGAAAGATGAAATGGTTTGGGTTGGAAGGGACTTTAAAGCTCATCCAGTTTGAACACCCTGCCACAGGCATGGACACCTTCCCACTAGACCAGGTTGCTCCAAGTCCCGTCCAGCCTGGCCTTGAACACTGCCAGGGATGGGGCAGCCACAGCTCCTCTGGGCAACCTCTACCAGGGCCTCACCACTCTCACAGGGAAGAACTTCTGCCTAAGAGCTCATCTCAGTCTCCCCTCTGTCAGGTTAAAGCCATTTCCCCTGGTCCTGTCCCTGCAGGCCCTTGTCAAAAGCCCCTCTCCAGGTTGCTTGTTGGCCCCTTTTTGTACTAGAAGGCTTCTTGAAGGTCTCCCCGGAGTCTTCTCCAGCCAATAGCCATTGCGTACTATAATACTCTTATTTATTACTTTTTATTTGTTTTTCTGCTAAATGTAAACACTTAAATCCCAAGGCTGTTTGGGGTTTGTTTGTTTGTTTGTTTGGGTTTTTTGTCTTTTGGGTTTTTTACCTGCTTCTACTCACAGAATCACAGAATGGTTGAGGTTGGAAGGGACCACCAGAGGTCATCTAGTCCAACTTCCCTGCTCAAGCAGGGTCACCTAGAACACATTACTCAGGTTTGTGTCCAGGTGGCTCTTGAATATCTCTAGGGAAGGAGACTCAACATGGGACTTATATTTTCCCAGAACTGTTTAAGGCCTCATGCATGCTTGGTAACAACCAAGAGCTCAGAGCCCATTGTTTTACCAGTACAGTTAGGATTGAGATTCCCTTGTACACCTTGTACATTTGTCTTTTCTGAATTTCACCTACCACCCTAATGCCCAGTAGTTCAGAGTCATAAGGGCTTTCTTGATGTTTGCACTATCAGTTCTTGACTTTACCACTCATGTGTTGTATCACCAGCAAACTTTGTTATCTCACAGCTCACTCACCCTTTTCTCATCATTTATGAGTAAGTTAAACAGCGTGGCTCCTTGTGGAGTTTATCTGCATCACCATGCAGGCTGACCATCCATCCTCTTTACAAGGCTTTGGTGAAAGTCTTTGTCAGAAGCTTTTGAAAAACTGAGAAAACTGTATTGAAAAGATCTCCTTTACAAACTGGATTGTAGATACATTTGTCACACATGCCTTCCCTTTATGAGAGGTAGGCTGACTCTTACCTGATAGAGCAATTTATCTGTCTGTACACAAGTTCCATTCTTTATTATAGTATCCAGTGACGGGCCTGGTTCACTCTTGAGGCTTACGTGTTTGTAGATACTCCCTGGAACACGTTTCAGAAGATGGATGGCACATTTACCACATTCCAGTCCTTAATTAAGTGGGTTTAAGTGCTAGGTTGCATATTACAGTTAGTGGTTCACCTGTTACATTCCTGAGTTCCTTTGAAACTATAGTGGGTTTTTTAGAAACTCTCTGTTTTAGTTTGGTTTTCTCCCCTCTATTTGTCACATAATGTTTTATACTGACATTCAGTTTGAGATGGATTTTCTGCTGAGACCTTTACTAAGAAGCTTTAAGTGTAGGAACCATCTCAAGTTTCCACAGTATTCAGAAGCAAACAAAAAAACCAGCAAAAACCATGTGACAGTGGCACCCTGGTAGTCTTCTAGCCATGTGAACATTCAGGCAGAATTCCTTCTCCTGGTGTCTTTGAAAACACATTATTCTATTGTAAGCTTTTAATGCCTTGTGTGGGTTGTTACTCAAACTCTCTTCTGGACTGCCTCACTGTGTTTTTATAAATAACCACAGTTTATAATACTTTCTATTTTCAACTTTCAGAATGATACCTCCTTGCTTTTGATAACTTCCTTTCCCCTTCTGTCTAATTCTTCTGTTCTTGTTCTCTGAAGTGACTGTTTGCTTTCTGCCTCCAACAGGATGCCCCTTGTCTTTGCACTGCCTGCAAGGACTTAATTCTCTTAACTGCCTCTCCTGTGTTTGTAAAGCTTTCCGTGTTCATAAGTAGCAGAGCTACAGTGTTGCTATAGCACAGCTTTTTTTGGTGAGGCACAGTTATGAGGTATTTTGGGGGGCTGCCCAAGAAGGTTGAGTTCCAGTATATTATAGCTGCTGTTAGGGAGTGGATTTTTGACCATTTCAAATGAAGTCTGTTGTTCTGCTCAAAACCCAGTCAAAGGCTGATTCTCATCTCATGGGCCACTAAACAGACAGCCCCGTCAATCAATTGCTGATGATGTCTACAAATTTGGTCATATCATCAGGTCATAATGTGATATTTTTCCAATTCACAGCGTGAGAGAGTCGTCTGAGTCTCCCTTTACTGCAACATCCTTGCTGTCTTCTCTCCCTTGGCATATCACAGACAGTGTCACCAGTTCTGGTCAAGCAGCCAGCAACATCATTCGAATACTAAGTTTTCCCCATTTAGGTCTTGAATTTCAATCATTCGAGGATCTGTCTTTCTTCAGACAGCTGCCGTCAAGACCAAATGTGTTTGGTTTTTGTAAGCAGGCTGAGCTAATATCCCAGCTAACCTGGATTCTCAGCATCCCTCCAAAACTCTCTAAATAAAGTATCTATAAAACCAGATGTATTCTGAAGCTTTATCCCATATAACATTGCTTTTCTCTTCTCAGTTGTGATCACCCGAAGTTCGACTTCTTTGGCTGTTACTATTTCTATCTTACTGCTCATTTATGGAGTAACAAACAGCAACATGGCACTTTACAGACAAGAACAGACAATGCTTCTGAAAGTCTGTCCCTGTCTTGACATTTACAGTCAAATTCAGAAAATGCCCTACAAATAACTCAGTTTTAAAAATAATTTTTAGAAGCTTTAAAGGGGCTTACATGTGGCTTTCTTAGTCACATGGTAAGAAAGGGATTAGCCAAGGGGTTAAGGCACTACTGACACTATTAAAAAGTTGATATGCATCTTAATAGCAAATGAATTAGGATTAAAAAAGGGTAGCTGGATGGAAGGAGGCACCATTTTGTGGACTCAAAGCTGAGAGGGAATAGAGAAGTCAAAAGACTTTACCCTGGGGGTTAGGAGAACCAGTAACAGAGTAATTTGGAAGGGGACATTGCAGTAAAACAGGTTCATCCCTGTCTGCGCAAGAAAGTGGCACTGTGACCAGTGGGCACATTGCTACATGAGAGAGTCCTCTTACAGGGAGATGTGCACTACAATTTGTACTTGTTTGCAGAAAAGACATAGAAAAGAAAGATTTGGTGATGATATAAATGTTATATGTCAGGAACAGGTTATAGTCTGGATGAAAAGAAGTAAGATAACAAGAATTATTTAGAGGATGCTGGGGTAATAAAGCTGGCAGAATAGTGGGTTTGAAAATGGGGAGAGATTTCTAACACTGAACAGAAAAAGATTTTCTACCTAAATTCCAAGATAATAGCATGATATTCAGGAGGAGTTAGTAAAGGGACAATTGGAGGGAAGACACAGAAGAAAATAGGTAAGTCAGGAGGTTTCTCTGAGGCAGTGATCAAAATTGAGTACTAGGTCTGAGAGGATAAACAGAGAAAAGATATTGGGAGTAATAAAGTTTTAAAATGGAGGTGAACTGTGAAAGAAAGAAGGGGAAGACATGAGAAGACAAGACATTACAGATACAGGCTAAAGAGAAAGCATTCAGCAGTTGAAGGGTCATGTAAGAAGATAGTCATGGCAGCAGAGATGGAAAAGAAGCTGCAGAAGAATAAGCAGATCACAGTGCTGAAGATGAGAGTAGGAGGAATGCAGTGGATATATTTAGGGGTGTTGTTCTGTACAAGTTACATAGCTCAAGAGATGCAAAAACACATAACAGGAATATTCAGAAATTTTTTTAACTGTGGAAAGGGAAGAAGCTAGTGAGCCACCATGGCAAAGAGCCTGTGTTTAGTAAAAGCCAGTATGATGTGTTTTTTCACTCCATTAAAGGGAAAAGTTGAAGGATAATCTGATTTTAGGGGAGCATCTTTATGGGTACAAAAAATGTGGTTCATTTAAGCCCACAGCACAATAGTCCTGTGTAGAATATTTAGTTTGTATACCTTTTTTTTTTAATTATAGCTGTTTTATTCATGCAATATCTATTGTATTAAAATTTCACTGATCTATTAGTGTCAGTTGTCTTGTGATCTTCAGCTTCATCATAACTACTCACTTATTTTCCTTTTAAAGGTTTAAACTGATTGCCAGTTGGAGTCATTGTGTGCCTTTTCATTTATTCAGGATGGTAAAATAACGTGCATTTGCAGTTCTTACTTTGTTATAGGCTTGCAAAGTTTTGGATGACTTATTTTGCAGTCTACATAGAATCATGGTTAGGGTTGGAAAGGACCTTAGGATCATCTAGTTCCAACCCCCATGCCATGGTCAGGGACACCTCACATTAGACCATGTTGCGCAAGGCCCTGTCATCTGCCAGTATTGAATAGGTAGCCAGTAATTCTTCGTGGATCCATTCTTTAGTCTTGCTCATACAGGGGCAAAACTAATCTCTCATCATTGCAAGCTTGCAAATATAAAGCTTATTTAAACAACCTTTACACTCTGATTCACCTGAAAGCCAAACAAATTTAGTGTCTGGTTTTGGTGCTTACAACTTTCATATATATAGGAGCACTACTCAGTGTGGCAGAGCCTCCTTGTCCTGTCTTATACCCTGGTTCATGGGAAATACACAGATGCACTTTTACATTAAGAATTGGGAACTATGATAATGTGAGACAAAAAAATGGCCTGCTCTTAGTCCAATTAGAAATTAATAATCTGCATGTATTGTACCCCTTTGTCTAAGTGATATATAGAGTCCAATACCTCTGATATTTGCTGCAGAAATTGCTCTGTGGGGTTCTCTGCTTCACATAATTTGGACTCGCCCCAAGATTATTTAATTATGGAAAAGAAATTTGTGCTGTCATTGAACCAGTGTTGGAGATTTCAAGTGGAACCAACATAGGCTAAGCTTCCATAAATTATTAAAACAGATATAACTTAAACTTTTCCCTTTTACACATTATGAATGGCCTTGTGTCTAATCTAGAAGATACAATCAGAGCAACTACTCCTATCCTGGTGTAGTTTTTGTATAAATAGAAATAATTCTGATTTTCTTGTTTTGAAAGCAATAGAGTGTGAAAAGACGAAAAAAGGAATTTCAGGTCAGTCTTTTAAAAGTATATGATTGCATTGGTAGACTTGTGTTTGTGTAAAATGGTCTTCTAAGAATATACTCTTGTTTTAATAGATTTTGTTAGGTGAACACCATGGGAACATTCTTCTGCTGTATTATTGAAGATCGCGCTGTTGGGCTTTGAAGTTGCATACTATCAATCAGAATTGTTTTCATCAATCTTGAGAACTGCTACTGCAGTATATTTTATTTTCTGTTTTTCTTGTTCTTTAGCATAGCATTATGTAATTCATAAATTATCCTGATAATCTGACAGACTTTTGTTTTCTCTCTAGTAAGTATTTTAGTTTGGTGACCTCTGATCATTAGGCAGAATATTTCAGAGGAGAAGAGAATGAAAGTCTGTGAGAAATGCCATTCTTTGATGCCTTTGATGAAGAGATGCTTCATGGAGTCAGTGTGACACACAGCATGGGTGTAATCCTTGACTACAGGCTGACTTCAAAACATCATGAGCCAGCTGTGGTCAGCTCTGCGTTTTTAAGGGGTGCGTTGGGGCTTGACTTTTTAATGATGTAAATACTACTACAAGACTGCAGACCTTCTTATATTCTATCCAGTAGCTATAAGGCATGGCTTTATAATTACACAGATGGATTATCATTGTCTATGGTGTAAAACTGTACTGACTGTGTATTAACCAGACAAGGACAATAGACTTTAGCAGTATTCTTGTTGGAATACCTGAGAAAAGAGCATGGAACTGTTTTTACTGACTAACACTGTCAGTCTGAACACTTGTCTTTCTGAACAAGCTGTCAGATACTGTGTCAGACAAGAGAAGGCTCCAGGGAGACCTTAGAGCAGCTGCCAGTGCCTAGAGGGGTCTACAAGAACGCTGGAGAGGGGCTTTGGACAAAGGCCTGCAGGGACAGGACAAGGAGGAATGGCTTTAACCTGACAGAGGGGAGACTGAGATGAGATCTTAGGCAGAAGTTCTTCCCTGTGAGGGTGGTGAGGCCCTGGCAGAGGTTGCCCAGAGAAGCTGTGGCTGCCCCATCCCTGGCAGTGTTCAAGGCCAGGTTGGACGGGGCTTGGAGCAACCTGCTCTAGTGCAAGGTGTCCCTGCCTGTGGCAGAAGGTCTTTAAGGTCCTCCTCCCTTTTGGTCTCCCAGTCCAAACCATCCAATGATTGCATGATTCTGTATGTTATCTCACTATCATGAGGAATTAGTGTGTGTAGTTCTGGCCATTTGTGAGGTTTTAAGAAATTTTCTTTTTTAGGAATGCTATGTAGATATTTATAGGAAGTGTTTATTTTTGTAAGAAAATGATCATTTAACATTGACATGCGGGTGTAAAAAAGGAAAAGATAGTGAAGAGATGACTTCTGGAATTTCTAACTTCCCCAAATAATTTTGGCTGTTTAGCTTGTTTTAAACTAAGTTGGGCTCTGAAAAGGCATAGAGACAATAAAATACATTCACAGTTTGAATCAGACCCCACAAAGTGATGAATTTATCTAAACATAATGTTAATTTGTGATTTTTTTTCTCCTTTTGTTTGGGTGATTACTTTCAAGTCTGCAGATGTGCATGACTCACATTTTCCTGTTAGTTTAAAATTGTACTTTTAAGAAACATGATGGGGTTTTTTTGGTTTTTTTTTCCACTTTGGTAGAATGAACAATCTGCGACTTGATGAATATTTGTTGAAGCAAGTAATGTTGTATCTCCTCTTACAACTGATGGGTAAAGATCAGGTAGTACCGTCTGTCCCTTATTTCCTTTAAGTGATGTCTTCTGCAGACGGAAGTGGAAAAAGGAATAGACTTGTTTGTCTTCAGCTCTTCTCTTTCAGAAAACTGTTTTGACTAATTGAACTTTTAGTTCACAATGATACAGCATGTAATATTCTGAAGGCCTTGTTGTGATCATCTCATTCAATAAATGTAAAGCATCCCCAGGATAATGATGGGAGATCAGGCAGTGTATACTCCATATTCTTAACATGCTGCCATGTGGGCATGTGTTTATTGTCTGACAATGGCTGGGGCACGCATGGAACTGAGAGAGTTAAAGATCGGAAGATACTCTGCATGTAATTTTAGACACACTTTAAATGGTCAAGGTAAAATGTAGGTAAATACAAACTTAATCTCCCTCTCAAAGATAATAGATATAAATTTATTAAGCATAATAAATGTTTATTTTAAAATATTTATTTACTAACCATAAAATAAATCATAGAATCATAGAATGGTTTGGGTTGGTAAGAACCTTAAGATCATCTAGTTCCAACCCCCCTGCCATGGGCAGGGGCACCTCACACTAGACTAGGTTGCTCAAGCCCCATCCAACTTGGCCTTGAACACTGCCAGGGATGGAGCATTTACCACTTCTTTGGGCAACCTGTTCCAGTGCCTCACCACCCTCACAGTAATGTCCAATTAAATCTAAATGTGTTGTTTAAAACATTTACGATGACTATTTGCTTTCATATCCTTGTGTTTTGATAGATATCTGTATCACATCGCTTTTTGCCGGAATTATTTTCATCTGGACAGTCTACGCCAGAATTCTGTTTACTGAAAGAATCAATGATAGAAAAAAGAGAAAATCAAAACCCCAAAACAAACCCAACCTTGCATCTGCCAGTCTAATATATTGATATATCAATTTATATTAAAAATGTGATTCATGATATAAAAGGCACACCGAATGTATGTGTTATTTTTAAGTTGGATGTAAAACTACAATGTAGGCTATAAACACTACAGTTTTTCACAGTGATGGCATAAGAAATTTTATTTTCCACTGCTGTATGCAACTTCCTAAAATCCATATTGGGTTACTTTCCATTATTTTCTTTGAAATATCTTTTTGAAAGTATCCAATGGTCTGTAAAAGTGTGAACCAGTCTTTAGTTAACTTAAATGTGTATATGTTGCTTTGCTGCAACTGTGACAGACTTAAAGCAAGGATAATACAAACATCTCCCTCCATTTAAGAAGAGCGATTAGTGTAAGCAAGCATGAATAGCAAATTTATTTCACCTTTCTTTATGGATATTTTGTTTCCTGAAGTGAAAGTGTTTTGATGATGTAGAGTACACCATCTCGAGTAACTTCTAATCTGAAATGAAGGCATGCAAAACTGTTTCAAACAGATTTTGAACCTTTCTAACTCTGCAGTTATGAAGACTTACTGTATTTCTGAGCTATAACAAGGAGATTTTTATAAAATCTTCATAGTAGAACTTGTTTTATATAAGAAACCTAAAAAGCTAATTTCTTTTCTCCTTTCTGCTCTGCAATCCACAAAGTGTGATTAATAATAGATTTAAATTTGCTAAGTGCATTTACTCCTTTGTGCCATCATAAAGAGAATCTATTACTTCAAAATTGAGGCTTAGTTCCAAATTGCGCCATTATGAAGTTTTCTTCCAGCAATGTTTTGTCTCTAATACACTTCTCTCATTGTAATTCTATTGCAAACCTGATGTCTAGCATCAAGTCTCACAATAATTATTTTAAATTGCTACTAGGAACAGTAGTCCTGGTGGGATATATTGCTACCATTCTAACAAGATGAATTTCAATGCACTTGTAACCATATTATAGCGTATTATGAAAGAAAGAAAATCTTTGAGTTGTAGGTAGGCAAGCAGATTCAGAACACTGAAAAATTATTTTTATCAACTTCTTAGCACTTCATGTTGCAGTTTTATATTATCAATTTAACTTAAGATTAATTATATATTAAAATGTATGAAAAATGTCACTATTTAGTGGTTTTAAGTAAAACTTAGCAATGAGATAGGGTGGAGCTTTAAAAATGCAACTGCTGTTGCTGAAATTACTACAGGACTCAAAGCTTGGAAGTCTCCTGAACTTGTGCTAAGAACAAGTAAAAACTGAAAGGCAACGTGAACTAAAGAAGTGCACTATAAGCAGTCATTTCAAAGAGACAGAAGCCACAAAGCTCTGGCTCTATTTTATGTTGAGATCACAGATTAGCTCCTAAATTCATCCCACTTTGCCCAGGAACTTCAAGGCAGATCTTCACCAGTGGTTTTAAAATGAGTAGCAGCTAATGTAATATATGTATGAATACAGTAAAGTACTGCCCGTAGATATATTATATTGTGCAGACCTAGAATTAAGTGCTTATGCTGTAATTAAATGATGATGTGTAATTATTTGCACACCAATATTCAATATAATTCTAAAGTTATAAACAGATAAATTTAAACCCTAATCTAAAATGAACCCTTACACAGCAGTGGCCAGAAGATAGCTAAAATTTCCAATGTTGCCAATTTCATACTTACAAAATTCAGAACTGAATGTTGTTTCAACGACATTAAAATAACATCCCCAGGCAAACAAAAGAATAAGGCAAACTTTTGCATCACTCTATCTTATAAAAGGAGCTGGGTGCCTGTATTTAGTTCACACCTTAAAGCAATTAAAACAATGTGAAAGATTCGTGGTAGTGGTCATCACACAACATGCTCCGTGGTCTCATTTTTCTTATTTTCCTTTACAAGAGAAGGCAAACTACACACAGCATGTGGTGGAAACTCATCAATAGTTCATTACCTTTTATTTTAAACTGAGTGGTTTTCAGACTCTGAATGTGGTGTTGATAGGTGAATCTGGGGAAGAAACACTGGTCTGAATATTGAATACAAAACTGGTCTATGTATATTCAACTGACTACACATTCAGTTTGAGGGTGGTCACATCATGCACAGGACTACCTGTAGTGACTTCATCCATAGATACAGCTATAAAAGTCACACCACACTGTCTTGTTTTGGGGAAAAAAAAAAATGTCTGGAAAATGATTAGAAATTAGAAATTTTAGATGGCAAAATGATTAGAAGCAGAAAGTGCCTTAAGTCTAATGGTCCGTTTTCTCTGACTGCTTAGATCTCTCTTCATGAATGTTTTATAATGCCTTCCTTTTCCCCTACCCATTTCTGAATTCCAATCTTTTCTGTGAATTTAGGAAAGAAACTACAGTCCAAAAGTACAAGTCAAAGTTGTTTCTCTAAAGATGTGGCATGGAAAAAAAATGTTACCTTCTAACTGCCAATTAATTTTCAAACCACTTTTGATTTAAAACAGTGGTGTAAAGAAGATTTTAGGTACTCTTTACAGGATAGGTTATTGTATTTCCTCACACTTGTTTCCACTGTTACTTTAGTTCTATGAATCCTTCACTCTTAAGGATGTTTAAAGTACAACACATCTGTGTTTGCACTTTTGTATTTCTGTTTATATATATATACAGGCTCACAGGTACCATGCCCAGGTTACTCATACATTTCAACAGAGTTATAAAATAGGATTGTAACAGAACTGGACATCTTGTCATCTTCACAAATTAAAACAAAAGACACAAGATATATGGAACTCTCCAAATTCAAATGTCAAATGGCTTTCTCAGTGAACACATTTTCACATTTGGCCATCACCGGCAGACTCATGTGGTAAGGTCACTGTAGATTAAAAGAGAGCACAGATCTTCAGAGGTGGTGGCCTCTCATCCAGTGTGAAGTAAAGCTAAGGAAGTGAAGTAACAGTCTCTGCTGGATCAGGGCTAA
This sequence comes from Strigops habroptila, assembly GCF_004027225.2. Classification (NCBI taxonomy): domain Eukaryota; kingdom Metazoa; phylum Chordata; class Aves; order Psittaciformes; family Psittacidae; genus Strigops; species Strigops habroptila. Next base: position 24,423,235 of record NC_044302.2, read on the forward strand.
AGTGCTTAGCGCTTTGCAGAGCTGATGCCAGAAACTGAGAAATGCCAATAACTATATTGCTGCCATTAGTGTTTATCCATTAAAAATAAACACATAATTTTGCTTTTGTGCCTTGCCAGCTTGAAACACTGAAAGTAATTTTGTTTCTTTATAGAAAGTAGAGAATGAATGCAAATGAGTGTCATGAGTGCAGGTGGCACACAGCTCCACCAGTACCAGTATGTCACAGTCTATTACAAATGTGCAACTTTTCAGTGGATGTGAAAATAGTTCTATACTCCTGTTCTGCTTTTTTTTTTCTTTTCCTGCTTGAACTCTTAGCTAGAAGCATTAGAAATGGTTTATTACAACTTACTGGACACAGTCCTTCTAAAAGTTCTTCAGTAATGGTGACTTGCACCAGCCTTTCTACAAGTCGAAGAAGCAACTAGGAAAATGCTGTATTTCCCCCCTACCAGCCCTGGCAGGGGGGAAATACACATTAATCCAGCTATCATCCAGTAAGTGTATCTTTCCAATTAAAAGTGCTGACCCCGGTCTGAAAAGGTCAAGGACCAGAATAGTACCGTATTGCCTTTGCACAGATATTTCAGTGCTTCTAGATGCTAAAGGACTGCAAACCATTGTTTGAAGATAATTTTCCAAAGTATTTAATCAAATTATGTTGTTCAAATTAAGTATTGCATGGTGTCTTTTCTTTTTTTTTTTTTTAATTTCTTGTTAAATTGTTTTCAGTGTTTGGAGATTAGTGTATATAGATGTACATTTTCAGAGATGGTAGAATACTTAAAGATAGTTTTACTTTTGACTAGACTGAATACACAGTGTACCTGAAAGTTTGCTGCTTGGCAAAAGTCAAACTATGAATCTCAGATATTTTCAGATTAATAAAAGGCTACCATTAACGCTAAAACAGGTGTATTCCATAGCACATTTCTTTATCTAGCAGAGGCTGTTGGAGAGAGAAACAGAATTTCATCCAAGGCCCTCTGAGCATTAATAAAGTAAAACTGAAGATGCATAGTGCTACTTAAAGCACTAAAGTGCTAAATAAAAAATTCTGTCAGAGTAAGCCCATAACATCACCTCTTGGGAGTGATCACATCCTTTGGCTTAAAATATGAAGTGAGCCTTAATGAGGAAATGAAATTAGCTTGGAAATTTTTAGTAATTCTTACTTCTTTGAACTTAGGAAAAGAGTAATTCATTGAACCTAGTTCAAGTAAGGCAAGAATATGTGCTGTTGAAGTATTTTAATAGTACTTAACTTGCCAACACTAGATGGCAAGAGACGTATTCTATTTAATGTTAAGAAAGTGCTATGTGAATTTACCAATATGTGTATCAACTTCAGGTTTCAAGAGTGTTGAATGGATTATTGTCCAGAGCTAGATAAATCTGAATTCCACAGAGCTGAAATGTTGGAAATTAGCTGCATGATGTATGAACCCAAATAATAGTGTTCCTGACGTAGGAGAAAGTGATGGAAATTAAACATCTAGTTATGCACAGTGTGTCTGCACAATGTGCTGCATGCACCGCATGTGTTAGAATTTCTTCTCAGTTCTTTTTTTAATCTTTTATTCATAGCATTGCAGGTGATGAAAAATTTATGCCTTGAGTCTGGCATTGAAATTAAATGCAAAATGAAAACAGAAGCAGTTTATACTGACAGCTTAAATATCTTTATCTAGCATACGGTTGCACTATAAAAATCACTGGGTGACTTTTAAAATCTCCCACGTGCAAAAATGCAAACATTGCACAATAAAGGATAAAGTTAGGACTCTATGTATATTAACAGAAAAGTTTCTATTCGTAATTGCTCACTACTAATTTTTCAGAATTATTTTAGAATGTCAGGTGAGTGTGGATACAGATTTGTACACAGTCCAGCTACTGACGCTATTAAGCGATGTGGAGAAAAAAATTGGGTTTTGTGTTACATTTTATTAAGACAATTTCTATACTTGTCTTATTTTAAATTGAATGAAAGGCATAGATATTGTACTTGCGTACTACTCAAGTAAGAGGTTAATTATTCAGGTGAATCAGTTCCTGAATTGTGACAGTCATAGTGCTTCTGTAATAACAGCGGAATTACTAAGAAACATACGTATACTTTTAAAGTGACAATCCATATAAAACATACTTTGAAAAGTATAAGACTATTTTAAAAAGCAATTTTTATTGTAGTAATTTTAGCCATAAATGACTATATTTAAAATGCTGTTTTATTTCAAGTCATTCAATCACTTTTTGAGATGTACACCTGCAATGGGGGTTTTATTGCGTTTTTTCTTGTCATTGTTGCTTTTACTGTTTCTGTAATGCCAGGTCACTAGTTATAATTTTAAAATTAAAATTATTATTAAGAAATTGATTACTAGAAACTTTTGTGAGTAGTGCATTATTGTGCAATATCAGACTGATGTACTAACACTTGGAAAAATAATCTATTTTTTAAATATGTTAATAACTGAAATACGAAATATACAGGTCTATTTGCAATCACATAGAGCCCTAACAATACTTCTACTGTTGCCTGCTCTCCAGTGCTTACCAGTCTTACATACGGTTTCTGATTTGTGGCTTTTTACAATGCCTTATATAAACGTTAGTGTCTATAATTATGCAGATAATTTTATACAATATTAATTGTGCTAAGAGTGTACTGAAAATCTGTTTAATTCAGTGATTCATTTGCATTTTAATGATTCTAAAAGCACAATTTTACAGAGTAAAATTGAAACATCTCGTTGACTGTTACTGCAGTGTGAAAAGAGTTGAAGCACTTATTTTGTGCTCTTAAATCTATTAAATACATCATTAGTAAAATTCACATTTAAAAACATTGGAGAACACACATTCAAGGGGTTTACAAAATGAGCTGTAATGTGTCTTAAAGTCCATTATATGACAAAGGATATTTGAAACATTTTGGAATTTGGTATCTGTGGCATTTGATCACTGATTTTAGTATGTTCACTACAAGCATTCAGCACTTGAGCAGATAATTCTGGTAGTGAAGGTAGACTGAATATATCAAATGCACTTGAGGAGAGTTGCTGAGGTACCTTTCAGTGAGAGGAAGGAGCATAAGAGACAAATAATTTTTTATTTTTTAATCAGATCTTTTAAAGACATAAGATACAGCCTAAGGGCTCTTTTATACCACAGAGTGAATGTACTAGCTTTCACAAATACAGGGAATAACATATTCTCTTCATCTGTATCAATAATTTTTAAGTTAGCTATGTAATATTTCTCTCATATGGTTTATCATATACAGATTTAATATCAGCATGAATAAATCTAAATTGTTTGCTTCTTTCTTCCTAATTCCTGAAGCAACGTAGAAGCCTGGAGAGGTTTGAAGTGACAGGATTACAAGCAGTCTTTTGCATACATGGCCTTTAGGGATGAGCGGCTACCTTGCATCTAATAAACAAGAAAGTGAATTCTTTGAATAATGAATTAAGTGGCATAAGTTGTGATAACAAGGAGCAAATGTAACTTCAGATGAATGGTATTTGCTTTGTGTGGGGTTATCTGAGAGGGCTGATGCTTCGCCAAGGGATATCGAAAAAAGGCTCATTATATTAAGATGTTCTTTCACAGAACACAGCCTAAAATGATCTTGCAATTTTTTCTTTTGCTGAGCTCCTTTGTGTGCCTCTATCAAACCAACTGTCTCCACCAGGGGGATAACTGGGATTCTTTTAGGTTGCTGACTTTTGTTTATAATGAAAATTCCTAGTGAGTTTTAGATGGGTCACCCAGCAATTAAATAGAGATGTCTAATTGGTTGATTCATATTAGGGTCAGCAGCTGGTTACAGAATAAAAGCTCACAGTGCCCCACTTGCACAGTTCTGAACCAAATTAAATTATTAATCTACTCTTTGCTTCAGTGTAGCTTCACAGGGATCCCTAACCTGCCATACCGAATAAAGCAGAACTACTACTTTACATTTTCATTATGATGAATTATATTTTAAATTGCAAATACATTCCCATTTAGTTTGCACAGAACATCACATTCAGTGTCTTGAATTTATTCAGGCAGTTAGTGTTTATGTTTATTTTGTTAATTCTAGTTATTAAATGGACCTGAGAACTCATGGGCATACAGTTAGTATTAATACCATATCGCAAGACCTAGAATATGAGAGTCTGAAAGAACTGAAAGGAGAATGTTTGTTTTCTTCAATTGCTATTTTTTAAATAGGGAATGATTTTATGTGTTGAAATGGGCTATAAGTTAATTCATAATTAAACACAATTATCTTTGTGGTAGCAGTGAGGAAGCATGTCTCTTACCTTTTCTGAAATTAGATGTGTATTTCAATTTTGTGTTATTTAATTAGTTAAAACTGATAAACATAATGCATTAGAGTAGACTTGCAGCATATTATTACTGTATGAAGAGAACTGTGTGTTCTCAAATAAAACTTGCAATTTTTTCTTTTAACAGTTACACTTTATAATTCGTAAAGAGCAACGCTGAGATGAATCAGACTCTGCATTATTGTTCATTCTAGTCCAGTGAGGAATATTGTAACTTGAATTATACCTCATGAAATGATGGCAGGAGATATCCAGCTATGTGCTTTTTCATTATTTTTCAATTAAGTTTTTAAAGATACCCAGAGCCAGTACCCAGCTGATTAAGTGGTCTTGGGGCTAGATCCTGTTGCTTTTAAAAATGTACTTATTGATATGTACTGCTTTTAGGAACAAAGAAGCAAGTCTTGTTTTTAATTTCAATAGAATGAGGTTTCAGTCTTTAATGTGACATTAAATAGAGCATGCTACTTGTTGAGAAGGGGACCTGGGAAAGACATAATCCAAAGCAATTGTTTTTCAAGTTGTACCTTGAAATTTAGTCAGCTATTCTAACAATTCTGCATGGTGGCTTACACTGATGATGGGCCTGGCCCAGTTCCAGCGATGCTGCTTGGAAAAGCAGGATTAGTCCTACCGTGCTTCTGCATGAGCTATGTACTACTGAACTCATCACAAAAGTAATACAGCATTGCAGTTTACACTTCAGTCAGGTATTAACAGTTGGTTTTTATGCTGTGGATCTCCAAATGTAGAAGATCCTTTGATCACAAAATGGTTTTGCTTACACTTTCAAATAAACTCATTATTCAGCTATTGTATGACAAGGTTTAAAATTGATGATGTTGATGAGATTGGCTTTGGTCTTGTTTTGTTCATTAGGATCTAGTCTTTTTTACTTTTCTTTTTTCTTTTTTTCTTGGGGTTAGTCAAGTCCACAGAAGAATTATGACCAAGTTAAATGAATAGAAGGTACAATGTCAAATGAAGCACAAGGTTAAGGAGGAAAAAAATGTGAAGTATTTGTATACTTTCCTCAATTCTTACTGTAGTAGCAATATTAATTTAGAAGAACAATGGAAATTTCTGTTAAAAGTAAGGTTGCTGTCAAAAAGAAATTAGGATACGTAAAAAAAAAAAAGAAAGACTAGAGGATAGTATAGAAATATCATTAAAGAAACTGTCTCATTTCAAATGTTATTTCCCGTGGTGGATACCCCTCTCATGATGCATGCATCAGAATACAGTGCTCAGAAAGAGTAGTGCAAAGTTAGAAAGTTCGTATTGCACCTGAAAACAGTATTTCATCAGACTTGAAATATGTGTGTAACTAATGTATAAAGGTTATACTCAGAGCTTCTATTTTCACTATTAGGAAAGAACACAAGGGAAATGGAAAGATGGTAAATTCGTAAGTGGTATAAAATATATTTTCAGACAACACAAAACTAGCCTGAAGGTAATTGGCGCACAATGGTTTTTGTAAGCAAGTTAGGTACTGAAAGGAGAGAAAGCTTTTTTCTTCAGAACTGTGCATTTTAATAGGTAGTGATAAGGAAGACACAAACTGGTGAGAGAAACTAGCCTTGCGCCATTCTTTAAGTAGTTATGATTGGAAGAAGTATTTTGTGGAAAGGGATGTCAACATCATACATTTGGTTTTGTGTGCCTTCCTTCCAGATTTTCCTTGTTAAAAATGTTTCTTCAAAAATTTTTGCAAAAGAAATTCCTCTTTCCTGCATCTTCTAAAACATGCTCATGCAGAGTAGAGCTTTGCGCCATGCCTATCTTCTGTGGCTGGCTAGCCCAGTCACCTCTCTTTACCCCTTGCTATCTGTTCTCTGCTCCTCTCCAAGACTTTAAAGCATTTGCAGTTATGCAAATTATTTTATATATTCATACATATAATGTTGTTAATTTATCTTTCTACTCCCAAAGTAAGAATATTTTTGCATATCATCCATATTCTAAGCCATTTAAAATTATTTTAAATAGTCACTGGTAGTGACATTGCCACAGCAGCAGACAGATGAGGGTTGCTGACCTTGTTGAGGTTCTCCAATAGGTTTTGTATTTCTTGCTAAGGTCTAGTATGACATAACTGTGGTTTTGTTGATACTTATGCTATATACTTGAAATCTATGACTATGTAATGACTATGTAATCTACCATCATGCCTCCTGACTTCAGCATAAACCTTCCCTGGCTTTTGGATAAAGAAAAATGGGGTTTAGCTCTTGTCTGCTAGCCTCTCTGTGATAACATTTAGATGAGAAAAATTTAAGATGAGAAAAAAATTGATCAATGCTAGATAGATAGCTAAAATATTCACTTATCTATATTGTAGTTTAAAAATGTAATATATAAATAGTTATAAATGTAGTATTACTAAATTCAATGTGACTGCTTTTTATCAGCCTAAGAGCTAGTGAGAAAAAAGTTCAGTTCACATATGGTAAAAAACTTTGAGGTTATATATTTATTTAAGTGTCTGCTTCCTAAGAATGACTACGTGGTGAAAATGGTGAGAAAATATGACAGTTAGATTTCAGTGATGTATTCGGAACTTTTCTCAGCTATGAGTACCATAATATATAAAACCTGGCATAAACTGTATGGATCCAAAAGAACCATAGAAGTCTGTAGTGCTTGTATGGACTGTTTGTTGGGGTTTTTTTTATTTTCACTAAATCATCATGCTTTCCAGGAATAAGATTTTGGGTTGATTTTGAACAAGCATAAATAGAAGGGCCCAGTCAGAATCACAGTTTTCAAACAGTAGATTTGTCAAAATCAGGGGTGCTGAGAAATTAACTGTATTTCTGTTCTCACACATAAAAGTACCACAGCGCTTAGTCTTTCTGATCTGTGATAATCTTTAGACAATTTTTATCAACACTGAGAAATAAAACTGTTGTTTTTCCAAACCAGAAGGTTTTGAAGCATTTTCAAGCACAGTTCAGCATAGAGCATCTCCAAGCTGATCTTTGCATGGCTTCTGTTCCATTTTGACTTAAATGGAAATGTTTCCTTTGGTTCATTTTAGCAATATTGAACTTCAAGATCCTGTTCACTAAACCAAAGATTCATGTTCAGCATAAAAATCTTCCCCATAAGAACTGAGAGATATGAGGCATTCAATCCATAGTTCATCTAAGGTATAGGAGCAGCTCAAATAAGCTTACATTATCGCTGAACTGACGTAAGATGAAACAGTTGGATTTAATCAAAATAATGGACTGCAATGGGATTTTATTTTTTTTAGTTCTGTTCTTCACTTTAAAAGTAAGAAATTTCAGTGGGGGAGAAAAAGAAAAAAGTCTTGTGAAGGACTTACTTAACTTTTGCTTAAACAACATTTTCCATCAAGATATGTTTTCATTAAAAACTATGAAGTTCAATGTCAGCTCAACTCATTAATGATGGTTAATGTTATCAGTGTTTTTCACTGAGATCAATGACTGTAATTTTTAACTTGCTGTTCATTTCAATGATATTTTTTCTAAGTAGCACTTTGTGACATTTTGAAAGAAATTTGGAATGTTTCCATGATTATAAGTGTAACAGTGTCAAAAGTAGACAGATCTTGTACTACTGAATACCTGTAGGTGTGTTCTGAAAGCAAGTTACTCATAACGATGATGTTATCTCAGACACTTCATTCTCAAAAAGTTAGTGCTAATTAGAACTACTGGTATTTGTTTCCTCTCTTGGACAGGAATAAGCTCAAAATAAAATATTTAAAGTCAAAAGACTGAGTAGGAGAAAACTTCCCATTGAGTTTGACTAAGATGTGGTTCCAGAGACTTGTGACTCTGACTCAATGCAACCACGGTACTAATAGTCATGTGGGCTCCTGATGAAAAAAACCCAAAAGCTACAATACCCAGCAGGAAATTTTTGTCTTCTTTCTTTAAGTTGACTTTCTTCTGGATTGAAAGATAAATTTTGCTTACCACCATTTCCCAAAAGCATACTTTGACTTGGAATAAACAGGTTGTGATCAGTTGATCAGTTCGATTTTTGAAAGGTAATTTTTGGTTTATGTATCTCATTATTACTGTAACTATGGATACCAATTTCTTAGCCAGGGTCTAGTTTTTATCATTATTACGTGCTGAAGGTATGAGGAGGGGTTCTTTAGGCCACCCTTCTAGGGATTTTCTTCCCATACAACCTTTAAAGAGTGAGAGATGAAAATTTTCAGGATGAAAACCAGAATAAGCCCTGATCATTGAGGGAGTTCCTGTCCTTGTCCTCTCTTTATGGATGACTCAGAAAGGAAATCGCCTGTCTGAAGATTTGACAGAAGTGAAATGGCTAAATTATGATAAAGCACCATTCAAATATACTAATTCATGATAGTTTATTTTGTATTCTCTTCAACTTGATGATTTTTTTCCAGATAATGCATAGAATTTCCTTGAAGTAACACATTAGACCACTGTAAAATATTAAAAAAAGAAAGAATCCACAAATGCTTTCAAACACCAGTTAGTTGATACTAACTCTGTTTGTCATAATGCTTTAAACAACACAGATTCTACTGTATTGGAGCAAACAGGTTGGTAACAGGGCCAGGTATTCTGGGCAACTGAGTAAATCTAACACTTTCCTATACTGTTATGTTTGTAATAAAAAAAAAAAAAAAAGAAAAAGAAAAAGTGTAATATCTACATACCTTTTTTTTTACATTAATACCACCAGTTTATACATAATTAATTTATTTTTTTGGAGAGTCTATACCTCTTAACTAAAAATTAGAGCTATGGAAAGATAAAACAACTTGTCACAATTGAATTTAGCTTTGTTTTTGAAAACAGGATAATGAAAGTTCCTAAGAATTCTAAAAGCATTCTTTACCAGCACCCCAGCCTTTTTAGTTTGCAGGTAGGTTCAGGATTACTTCAGGTTTCTGTTTTGTTTTGTCTTTCAGGCTTAGAAAATTCCTCTGAAACCTCATCATAAACAGCACAAATGCTCTTCTTCACTTGTGCATAATGCTACTTAAACTGTCAAAATATGATTTTGCAGGATCTAAATAGAAAGTTTGATGATCTCAAATGCTACTTGATAATGTGCATGCTAGATTTTAGGTAGTTCTTTTTAATTTTGTGGATAGTATGAAGTGTGCTTTAACTGAAATTACACTTTGACAATCCATGGAAGAGACCATCAAGAGAGATGTGCTTTATTGAATGTTAGATGGTGCTTTGAGCAACCTGATCTAGTGGAAGATATCCCATGGCAAGGGAGTTGGAACTGGATGAGCTTTAAGATCCCTTCCCACAACCATTCTGTGAGTCTGTGATTCTATGATACATATTTACCTCTCTCGTGTTTACCTGAAGTTTTTGAGATTTGGGCAGTTTTCTTAGGTCGCCTCATTGCTTATCGTCATAAGCAGCAATCTTTATTATGGTTACATATTAAAAGAAAAAATGGTATGTGCCTTTCTTTGGGGAAAAACAGAGTGAGATGAGAATTGAAAGATGTTTGCCATAGGAAACTGTTTAGGAAGTTATACAGGCAATGCAAACAAGTGCAATTTTACCTTAAAAGAATGTTCAGTCTTGGCTGGCGTTTTGATAGATTGATAATGCCGGCATTATTATTCTCCTAATTTTTTCATATGACAGACAGTAACAAAGCATTTGTTTTCTTCTTGCTGGAAATCCAGTGGACATTGAGTGAAAGTTAGACACTTTTTGGCCATTCGGATACATCTAGTAGTCATAATTAATAGCATTTTAGGCAAACAAATGAGTACACTGGATCTTAAAATCAAGACAAACTCATATTAAAATGAAAATTATTCTCTGACATATCCAAAGTGGAGAAGCAGTGTTTCTGCTGCAATTTTCCTTACATTGTAATGATTGATTTCTGTCACTAGTTTTTAAAACCTTTGACATGAAGCAACCAGTATCTTCTGTTTAAATTATTTTGTACTTTTTATAATAATAATACTTGCTCTCACCAATCGCAGGGGAAAAATGATTCCTTAATTTGCTAGAGAACAGAATGGTTTTGTCAAGAATTAAGTAACGGGTAGGTTTATATTGTTTCCTGTTTGGAACTGGTAAGGTCTTTCTGAAAGATGTCTGAGATCTCTTTACAGTGTTTCACTTAGAACTGATCAAGATCGTTAAATCAGACATGGACCTGACACTAATTTCACAAAAAAATTCACAGATCACAATGAGCATATCTCCAAAAGAAGAACAAGAAATATTATAATATATATATTCTTTATCAATTCTGACAGTACAGTCTTAGAGTTATTAAAAGTCAAAGAACTGAGCAGATGTCTAGCAATGCTGAATTATACAGTCTGAATAACTTTTATAACTAGCAGATCCAGTGCAATCTTTTCATGACTGTTAAATGTCTGTCAATAAATCCTGATGCTTAATATCAAGTGGTTAACAGAGCCAGCTGTGTACTGTTCATGCTTAATAGAAATGAAAAAAAATGAAGCTTAACATGTAACAGGTAAATTTTGCTGCCTTACTGAAATTATATGACATATAAAAGGTTTCATTGTATTTTTAGTGAATATTCAGAGACATCAGCAGTGGGTCAAGCACATTGGGGAAATGATTGCAAAATACCCTTGCGAATTTCTGTCTCTTTTTCACAAACGGTGACTTAGCAAGAGAAAGAACAGTTATTTTATTAACCTTATAGTACTCCTGACCGTATTTTGACTTTGGGGAACCACAATAGTTGATGGAGGAATGCATGAATATAATTCTTTTGGTCTGTCAAACTGTTTAACAGACAGCACAATGTATCTCCAAGATTTTGTGAGTAATCTAATAATTTCTTGATATTATTTTCAATATAATGAGAAATATTGGCATCTTTTAACCTGCATTTTAAAGTCCATAATATGATACTTAAAGATACATATCTACGTAGGAATTTAAATAGGATAACATATAAGTTTCCAAAATGAGTGAAAAAATATAGAAAATATAAAAGCTTTTACTGCAGTATATAATAGAAAAGCTTGGCTTGCACCAAGCTTTTGATGTCTGCTGCCATGAATGCAAGGCTTCACACATGGTGATGTTTACCTAAAATAGTTTAGAAGAGTCATTTCTGATAGTATTAACACAGAAGGAAAAAATAAAAAAAAAAAAGCAGACAAACCAGAAACCTCTGCTAGGAATCCAAGACATGACTCAATGTCCAGAGTGCCAAACCTCTGTCCCAACTTGGGTGCTGTATTAATAATGTTTTATCTTAAAAGTACAAATGAAATCACATGCATCTGTATGCTTTTTTGAAGGTAATAGATTGACCTGAAGAGTTTGCCAAGCAAGATTTTGAAGTTTAAAGCTCAGGAGGAAAATGAAAAGTTAGACTTAACAGAAGTTGGTTGTATTCCACGAACCCACTGTTTAAAGTTTTGCAAAATCTCTTATCAACTGATGTGTACAATGGATTAAACTAACATAAGTAACCACACTGAGAAGTTAATGTATTCAAGTAATTATCTTTTAATTTATAAAATAAAACAATATTTTGCTTATATTTATATTTAGGAATCAACTTAGACAAAGCATTGGGCCATAAAGGCATATGAGCAGTAAGTTCAAAGTCGCTGTGACTATCACTGTTGATTATGCATTTGTAGGCAAAGTAGGCAGATTAATTTACTTACGGTAAGCCAGAGTGCATTCTTGGCTCGTGAAGGGAAATCATTTGCTCACTTAAGCCAGATATCTGACTTTTGACAGCAAATGTCACTGCCTGGGTTTCCCTTTGACAGTTTGGCAACCCTGCACCCCTGTTATAGTATCCACTTATTTGTCTTGTTTTCAGCCAGATTAATCCATTCTGTTTTGACAAGAAGACTGATGGGTAATTGATAACTGCGATAGACACAAACAGAAGAGTTGGATGCTGAATAATTCAGCACTTTCAGTATCAATAAGAGAACAGGTTGAAGAATTTGTGTCTCTATTTACACTTAAACTAAACTAAGTCAGCCCAGACATTTATGCTGCCAGTCTATCAGAAAACCAAACAGTGTACATTCGGTTTCCACCCGACAAAATGTTTTATAAGCTTGTAACAATATGTGTGAAGCTGCCAGAATAATAAATAGGTACAGCAGCCCATGCATGCTAATGTTATGTTGTAAGCAGTTTTGTTGACAAGTGCTAATACTTCTTTCATACTATCATCAAAAGCAGCTAATACAACAGCCATTATTTGCTGGCTTTCCAAGCAAGACATGATGGATTGTGACCTTAATATGGGTTAGCCAAGTTTTGAAAGTTAAACAACTTGCAATAAATCACAGAATTATTACAATGCAGTTTAATTGGTTAAGGACTGTTTATTTCCTAAACAGGGTGAAAAATTTCTGTTTCGGCACTTTTAATTTGCAAAGTGCATTTTCATTATGAATGGCAGTTTAATATTCTGCTCTTTTGTCATGCAAAGTATGCAACACACAGGCAATCTATTAATTGGACAAAAATGCATTGCAAGCATAAATTATCCTTTATATCATCACTTGTGAGCTTTTACGTCTATTAAATATGTTAAATGGAACATAGTTAAAGGTTTTACAACTTGCAGAAATAGGTACCCTGATTCTATTGATTTAAAAGTCATAGAAATTGTAATAGTTGTTTATATTATTATATTTCTTTTGTAAAAATGGGTGGGGGGTTTCTACCTCCTTTGTTTTCTTTCTCTAAACCAAAATACCAAATATTGTAAAACTATTTTATACAGAGTGGTTCAGTAAGAAACAGAAATTGTAGTAGCTTTCAAAAATTTTGGAATTGTATTGCATGCACTAATATTCATTTTGGTCATAATTGTCAAAATGTGTGTTAAAATAGTGTAGCTTTAAAAACTTGGGAACCTTATTCTAGTAATGCTAAAACAGCTAGTATGGCATAGTGTTTTAAAAGTCACTCATCATACAGCTTGTCGATGCTTTAATTTTGTTTAAATATAAAATTAAAATTACAGTAGATACCAGAGAGGTACCTCAGTGGTACACATTATTAAAAGGATAAATTGACTTGCCATCCATTTTAACAGAGAAGTTAAAAGGTCCGTAGCACATGAATTCAGCAAAGTGGGCAGAATCTCTAGAATTACGTATTGTCTGAAATAATCTGTTTCCAGTAAGCAATAAGTGAACATGGTTCATGACATGAAAAAGCAAGAAATTTTTTTGACACTGCACTCAACTAAATACAGCTTTCTTCAATAATTTATTGCTAGCCTCAAGTTCAAATTGGAAAGTACATTATTTATTCTTTATTTATATGTCTTACAAACCACTAACAGTTTTTAGTCGTGCAGGAGCTGTCTTTTAAAAGGAGAAAGCCAAATTACCTCAGAATATAGGCTTACCCTTTGATGAATGATGGCGATTCCCTTATCTCCCATACCCACCAGTTGGAATCAGTATCTGAAATATGTAGCCTTATCTAGTCTGGTCTTCACAACCCCTGTTGATGCACAGCCCCTCTGCTTCTAATGACCACAGTATCGTATTACCAGTTGCTGCAAAAATTGAAGGGCATCTTGGTTTTAACTTGAGTTTTCATTTAATCCAGACTGGTTATATACCATCTAACTCTGCTAAAATAGAAAATATAATGCAGTAATACAAGGGTTTCAAATACTACTAAGAGTCATAGTCCATCAATTTAGGTAAATACCCAGTGAAAATATGGTAGTCAGAATTTTATTCAGATTTCATTGATTCCTGTTGCTCTCTCAGAACCATGTAAAGCTTTGTTTTAGGATTATTACTGGATAAAGTCTCAGATACATGAGAGACCACCATTCATCCACCCACATAGAACTGAGCTCATGTTGTCCTTCAACTGTTGCTTTATGTTTTGTTTTGGTTTAGGTTTTCTTTAAATGCAGGATTTTAACTATATTGAAGAGAACTGTTTCATTCCACTTTATTGTGCTAACAAAACTGATCAATGGATCAGTTAATCATTGGATCCATCAGGTGAGCACTTGCGTTATTAACCATTCAGTATTATGAGCAGATACGCTGCAACATTCCTTCACTTAACAGTTTTGTCTGTGATTTTTCCTATGATGTATTGCAAGATACCTATCAAAACCTACAGGTGTTCTGACAAGTGTTACTGATCTCACTGATGAATGCAGCAGTCATGGTTGTGCCTTAGGACAGCAGGCAGGCAGGTAGTTTGGCTCTGTGCTTCCTTCACCTTTATGTGTAAATTTAATTAATGAACCACAGTTTCTGAGTTTGTTCAGCTAAGCAAGAACAAGCAGTAATTCAGGACTAGTGAGATGACCAGTGCCCAGCAGAATATGGGATGAATGAAGACCATTTTCCTGAAGCCTGTGAAGTTATTTTCCAGGAGCTCCTCTGTCAGAAACTCAGTGTGGGATTTCCTTATTGGTGAACATTTCTAGCTGGAAACTTACTACCCCTGACTGCTAGCAGCCAATAGCTAATTGGCTTGGTAGATTTAAACATGAATCTTGTGAAGATGTTATGGTTGGATATGCCATCCAAGATTTCTCTGGCAAATATTCAGTGGAGGTGGTTTGAGCAGGACTGAAATCTTATGTATGTCCAGCAAAATAATCTTAAATCATAACAAAAGGAGGTCCTAGAAAACATTAAGTATTTTTATGTTTATAAAATTTAAGTTTTGTGACATATCTGCTGGTATCAAAATCACTATTTTACTCTCTCACCTGTTTTATATTTAAATTGTTGGAGGTCCAGTTTCAAGTCCCAACTCTCTTTAAAACACTGCTCTTGTAGTCAACAGCCTCTAAGTGCAGAGTATGGCTTGTTATATTCTGAAAGGGACAAATCTATGCCTACTCTCTTTTGAGTGTCCTTGCTTATTCTTGGGTTGTAATTGAAAACTTTTGCCTTGATTTTTCTGCTTCTCTGCCAAATTCATTTACCATTGGACAACACCCAGCTCTCAATTTCATCAGTAGGCATTTGTCACTTTGCAAGACGTCAAATAACTAGTCAAGCCTTAAAAAACATCTCTAGAAAGAAAGATATTTTCAGGTAGCTGAAAATTAGTAATATTGCTAACTTGCATAGCAACCTGTGGCTATGAAAGAGAGAGTGAGAAGCAATGATTATCTCATAGCAAAGAAAGGCTGATTGAAAGGTGGTCTGGGTTGTCCCCCTGACCATCATAGACTCCTGAACATGTAAATAAGTACTCCTGACAAATAGCAGCAGAAAGCAAGACTGAGAGTACTGTTGTGAGGCTTATTTGCTGTGGCTATTGATAATCATATATAACAAATTCTTTCACTAAGGAGACCACTACTGGAGGGTCTGCTCGTTCCCAAATCTGTGCTTCTCACACTGTTGTGTTGGTGCAACTCATATAAGCGCTGTAAGACTTCCTCAGGAAACTGCCCTGGGTTAATCTCCTTCAAAAACAAACAGTCAAAACAACAAGCCAAACAGAAAATGAAACAGAAAACTGAATAACCCACAGAAAAGTACCAGGATTTTTCCTTATCGCCAATAAATTTCATATCCAATAATAATACAGCACACGCTATCAAGTAGCAGTTTCTCCATGAAAATTATGTAAGAGCTCCTCCATAAGCTTCTCTCTCCTTGACTCTAGATTGCTTGATTCTGGAAATTAAGTGTGCTGTCTTCATCAGCTTGGTGATATTTAGCTGCTGGCAGCCTTTGTCAGGGCATAGAAAGGAACCAATACATAGACTTTCTCTGTTTTATGTTCCTTAGGAATTTTCAAGAGATATTGTTCTTTCTGCATTGGGTGTTGAATCTGATTTAGAGAAAAATCCTTCTGATCTCATGACTATCTGCAAAAGAAGCCAAAGGTTCCTTTTGGTTCAAGGATCTGAGCAGTATGAAAGTCAAGAGTAATGAAACTGGAGAAGCCAAAGGGTATATCAAACAGAACAATAAGGTAGAGAACTTTATCAGAGGCCAATGTAAGGGGGCAGGAGACATGCATGGATGAGCAAGGAGCTCCTGGCAAAACTCAAACAGAAGAAGGAAGTTTATGGAATGTGCAAAAAGGGACAGGCCACTTGAAAGCAATATAGGAATATTGTCAGAGTATGCAGGGGTGCAACAAGGAAGGCTAAGTTTCATCTGGAATTAAATCTGGCAAGGACAGCAAGAAAGACGTCTTCAAGTGCATTAGTAGCAAAAGCAAGATGAGGGAAAATGTGGGCCTGCTGCTGAATGCGGTGGATGTCCTAGTGATGAAGGATACAGAGAAGGCAGAGTTACTGAATGCTGCCTTTGCAGCCCTCAGGAATCCTAGACCCTGGAGGCAAGAGAGAAGGTCTGGAGAAAGGAATAACTTCCCTTGGTCAAGGAGGATCAGGTTAGAGATCATTCATGCAACCCTGACACTCACAAATGCCATGGGCCTTGATGCGATGCACCCATGATTGCTGAGGCAGTTGGCAGATATTGGTGCTAAATCACTCTTTATCATCTTTGAAAGGTCATGGAGAACAGGAAAGGTGCCTGAGGAGTGGAGGAAAGCCAGTGTCATTTCAGTCTTCAAAAAGGGCAAGAGGAGGACCCGGGAAACTACGCCAGACAGCCTTCACCTCCATCCCTGGAAAGGTGATGGAACAGCTCACCCTAGATGTTACCTCTGAGCATATGGAGGAAAAGCTTGTCAGGAGTAGTCAAAATTAATTCACTAAAGCTAAATCGTGCTTGCCCAATCTGATAGCTTTTTATGATGGAATGATTGGCTGGGTAGATGAGGGGAGAACAGTGGATGTCTTCTATCTTAACTTTAGCAAGGCTTTCGACACTGTCTCCCATAACGTCCTGGTAGGTAAGCTTAGGAAATGTGGGTTAGATGAATGGACAATGAGGTGGATTGAGAACTGGCTGAATGGCAGAGCCCAGAGAGTTGTGATCAGAAGCACAGGGTCCAGTTGGAGGCCTGCAGCCAGTGGTGTTCCAGGGACCAATACTGGGTCTGGTCTTATTCAACTTGTTTATCAATGACCTGGATGAAGTCCACCCTCAGCAAATTTGCTGATGATACAGAGGTGGGGGCAGTGGCTGATACACCTGAAGCTGTGCTGCCATTCAGTGGGACCTCGATAGGCTGGAGAGAAACCTAATGAGGTCAACAAGGGCAAGTGCAGAGACCTGCACATGGGGAGGAAGAACCCCAAGTACCAGCACAGGCTGGGGGTGACCTACCAGAGAGCAGTTCAAGTGAGAAGGACCTGGGAGTTTTGGTGGATGATAAGTTGACTATGAGCCAGCAGTGTGCCATTGAGCCAGGAGGGACAAGAGTACCCTGGGGTGCACTGATAGAAGTGTGGCAGCAGGCCGAGGGAGGTGATCCTCCCCTTCTACTATGCCCTGGAGAGGCCACATCTGGAGAACTGTGTCCAGTCCTGGAATCCTCAGTACAGAAAGGCAAGGAGCTGCTAGAGGGGGTCCAGTGGAGGCCACAAGGGTTACCAGGGGTTTGGAGCATCTTGCTTATGAGGAGAGATTGCGGAGGCTGGGCCTGTTTAGTCTAGAGAAGACTGAGAGGGGATCTTCTGAACACATGCAAGTATCTTAAGGGTGTCAAGAGGATGGGGCCAGACTCTTTTCAGAGCCCAGCAATGGGATAAGGAGCAATGGGCACAAACTAAAACACAGGAAGTTCCATCTGAATATGAGGAACAACTTTGTTACTTTGAGGTGGCAGAGCGCTGGAACAGGCTGCCCAGAGAGGTTGTGGAGTCTCCTTCTCTGCAGATATTCAAAACCCACCTGGACACTGTGCAGCCTGCTCTAAGTGAACCTGCTTTAGCAGGGGGGATGGACTAGATGATCTCCAGAGGCCCCTTCCAACCCCAACCATTCCATGGTCCTGCAAGGCAAAAGATTCCCAGACACGTGCTACAGGACAAAAAGGTTTCAGGGCTGGAGAAAGATTGATTAGGACAGAACTTTGGGTGCACAGGTGGGAATAAGGGCAAAGGAGGCAATGTTAAACAGAAACGCTTCTTCAGCCCGGCGCCGTGATGAATAGCCAAGAAAAATCAGCTCCGTATACCGGGGGACTAGTTTGACCCACTAGTCAAGATGATTGCCTGGTCTCCATCAGTTGTGATTGTGGCCAGGTGTTTGCTTACCGAGCTTTCTTTCCAAGCAGGATCTAATAAGACCTGACAGCAGCAGTTCAGGGAGTTTTTCTCTTGGAGCCTTGTCCTTGGAAACATCTGGCGTTGCTTCTTTATTTTGATTCATCAGTGACAGAGACTGTTTTCTTCATTTTCTTATGTGATGTGATTCTGATAAGGAGTGTAGGCATTTCTAGAGGCTGGTCAAGTCTAGAGCCTCTGAAGGGCTCCAGGCAGCCAGCTAAGTGGGGGACACAGGTGTTGCAAAGAGAGGTTAAACATGAGGCAATGACATATACAGCATAGTAATGGAAGAATTTCAGATGCTAAATAGATAAGACTGTGCCATGATGTTAAAGCAGACAAACTCTACAAAGTGATTTTTTTTTCCCCTTTCCTGCAGTAGTTGTTTTCTGGTAACAAAAGATGACAACTTCATTTAAAATATGCTGCTTATATAGAGTGTCTTGTAGGAAAGCTCTGTTACTGGGAATCTTTCTATGAAAAAGCCTGAGACACGCATATTGGGGGTGGAGTTAAAATATGAGGCTCTGCAACTCCCAGAAAAAAGTAGAAAACAACTTGGAAGTCCTTTTATTTGGGTACCATAAAGAGCTACTCTACAAAGCTGCTAAAAATGTATTCGATTTTTCTGGGGATTTAGGACCAGATTTGAAGGCAGGTACGTGTGTCATTTGTGTGCGAATAATTATGGAGAAGTACTTCCAAGACAGGATATTGGACTTACAAGCCCTGGCTTTTATCTGTGCTTCAGAGCTGTGATGAAAATGTTATATGGATACTACCATGGTAATTTCTGAAAGTAGCTTTTTGTATCTTTTGCTGTTATTATTTTGCAGTAGGTTCTGGTACGGGCCAAGAAATGAAATAACTTCTTGGACCTTTGTAACATGAAGTTGAAGTTTAAAATGGGTGTGCTGCAGTGTACTTGGTCTCTCAAAATGAAATTAACTCTATTTCTGCCTCAAAAGTGCATAATAAATTGTTTGCTCCAACAAAAGGACACAGTGAATTCTGTTCTGCAACATGTTCTTGTAGGACTTAGCAGTATTTTTATATGCTAGATAACTGAGATACAGGTAGCAACATACAATAAAATTCACCACAGATTTAGCTGAATTTTGAGACAAGAGATTGACTGTTTTTCTTAACATATTACCTATCCTTAACATGTACAAGGCTGCCTCATCACTGCTTTATTGTGCAGCCTTACATAAACTCTGACAATGCAAGAGCTTTCTGACTACTAATAATACAGCCTATTTTTCTTGCATATCTTTTGTTAATGCAGTACTTGGGTCTGTATGTGCTTATAAGTGTGGGGGTTTACGTGCTTATGTTATATTTGGTCAGTAAGACTATAAACGCCATTAACACTTTCAGAAAACCAAGCCATGGCTGCTTGAATTCAGTTGTCATGACACTGCACTAAGAAGTTACTACAAGTCGTTTTCCTGTAACATCATCTTTATGGAGTGAAAATTCACTGAAAAAATAGAAATCATCTTATACTCTACTGAAATCATTGAGTTCCTTTTGAATTCATCCATGTAATAATGCTGTTCCATGTTACTCAAGTTTGGATCTTCATGACTAATTTGATCTCCATTGAGAGATACAGGTGAAATGAAATGTAAACCAAGCAGAAATACAATATCAAAAGTGCCTCAGAGCATGCTGCTTCTGGATTTTGGAATTAATAAAATATTCAATCTGTCAAAAAAATCAGTCAGAAAAGTTATTTTATTAAATTCAACATGATACAGTTTTGCAGTTTACATCTTCTGCTTTATGTATCCATTTTCTAAACAGTTTTCAACAGATTTAGCCTTGGTTATGCATATTACACTGTTTTGCAACATACAGTCCAAAAATAACTTACAGAAATGTAGCATGCAATTCATTGTCAAAACAAGGTTATTAAATCAGTGCTTAATTTTGTCTTTTGGTATAAGTGGTGAGATCCTTGTAAATTTAAGAGACAACTATGCACTGGAGTATGGTAAAAAATTTCAGCCAATCATTTAATTACTAAAACTTGCAGGACAGAGCTCCTGAAACTCCTGACTACATTTAATCAAATTTATCTGATGGACTTAGCCATCAAAACCAGGAATATTTATGTTGCTCATCAAGTGAGGACCAGCAGCACTCACCAAGTGGGCTAGCCAAGTGAAGCAATAATTTCAGGCCATTCACCAGCTCATTCTTAAAGATGGTCAGAGAAGAATCCTTGTGGAGACAGTGGGTAACTATTAGAACTCTGCAGTCACATATCACTTCCAAACCACACACCATCACAGAATCACAGCAAACAGTATGGTTTGGGTTAGAAGGGACCTTTAAAGACTGTCTGGTCCAACACTAGTGTGAGGCGTCTCTGCCCATGGCAGGGGGGTTGGAACTAGATGATCTTGAAGTCCTTTCCAACCCAAACCATTCTGTGATTTTATGAATCTATGAATAAGCAAAGCTATAGTTAAATGAGCTTTGATCAGATCTTACACAAGACTGTAGGAAAGTCTGGGTTCTTGCAGTGATTTTGAGGTCTCAGGATATTCCTTGCCACTGTCAGAGCCTTCTTATACACAGAAAAACACTCTAGCCTGGTAATGACAGATGAAAGACATGGATCCTATTCAGGATACTGTATGCTTGGAAATATGTGCTTTTATACAGCAGAAAATATTTTTTTCTGTGATTTTGATATTATCAGAGACCTTACTGCTATACAAAGACTTTAATGCTATTTTAAGAAAGCAAAATAGACATTCTTTTATTGCAAAAATTTGCATTGAGGAATATTTTATTTGTATCTTACATTTTAAAAGTGCCATGGCAAGAAATGGGTTTGATTTTGAAGAAGAATCATTTTGAATAATTAACCATGAATTACTCTAATTAGATGAAAATAATTATAGGTTGGACATTCTGCTTCAAATGAGATGTATGGAGTTAGTGACTATTGGAAAAATAATGCCACCTGATAGAAGCTGAAATAAATCTAAAAAAGAACTTTCTCGTGCAATCAGGTCTTAACTATGGTGTTTTAAAATGTCTCCAATTTCAAACATGCAAATTTTTTCTAGACAGAATTATTAGTAGGACTATATTGTTGATTTACAAAATCCTCAGTGTAATAATTAGAGAAGGTAGTTTTATCCTTTAAAAGAGAGTTGTGATTAACTCTTGTCTTAGTATCTGAGCTCTTGCTCAGAACTACTGAGAATACTATAGGTATGTCTTCAAATCATAAAAAGGTTAATCTTACTTAAACCCAAGGTACTTTTACAACTAAATATTATATAATAACATTATTTAAAATACGTTTGTATGACATATAGAGAGACATATATATATCAACAACATGGTTGCCTTCAGTTTCAGGTGTAAGGGATTTAGCATCCATGTACCATTAAATTTCATTACATTGAGAAGAATAATTTAATAGTTTCCTTTAAAAATCATACTTAGGAAAGGACACATAGGCTGAATAGACTAAGATTGCACACTGTTCTGAGAGGACTTTTTTGTCACTTTGAAAATCACCTGAATTTTCACTGCAACAAAAAATCCTTGTAATTTAAATTTTTTAGCTACTTATTCAGGATTAGGATTTTATTATATAAATACATACGTACAGCTTTTATAACTCCAAATTTACAACAAAAGACTTAAATGTTACAGTGAAATGGTGATTTTTGGTGGCTCTATAAATGCCATCCTTAATGTGATTATTTCATGCCTGTAAATAACCTGTTGTAGTTTCTTCTACTACTTCTTAAAATCTTAAGAAGCAAGATGACCTTTTTAACACAATTAAAGATTAACCAATCCGTTTCTTTCTGAGCAACAGGGACAGCTAAACCTGAGGTTTTCTAGGTCACTGTGCTATCAGCAGTGTGTCCTCGCCAATGAATTTTACTGCCATATATTCATCATATAGTCAGGGCACTAAAACTAAGCCAGCCAGAGAGTGTTCAAGTGTTTGCATCCTTGTGAGCATGGTGTCTGCACATGAGTTGTATTAACTCACTCCAGAGCCAATGCATGTTATCTTCATGCAAAATGTGAGAGTGCTCCTGTCCTTTGCTTGTAGTTAGGCTGCTGTCATGTTGCCCCATCATTTTAATTGTGAGTAATACTTGATGTTGTATGGGGTTTTGTGTTAACTTCTAGATGCTTCTAAAGGGCTTGACTTTGAGCCTGTCAGAAAATGATATGGAGCATCTAACCACAGAATGCAGAAGATCGCTTCGGATTTCTAAATTCTATAGTAATTTCTGAACATAGATTCAGATTAAATTCAATTAAATATAGCGTATTCTACTGCAGCAACTTCTTTCCTAAACTGTATTTAGCTGTGCTTTGCCAATTTTTTACCCACATTGTTGTCATAAACAAACTTGCATTATAATGTAGATATTAATGTGTTGTCATTTCACCTCAGCAATGTTTTAGAATTTTCATTATTATTTGATCTAAAAGCCAGAAAATTATGAGCAACTTCAAGTAACTCAAAAGGATTGTGAAAGTGTAAAGTAAAAGTAAGGATGATGTGGAAGAGTCATTCTTTTTATGAATAGTACAGTCAGATCACTCTGGGTAAGGACTTCCACCTTTCCAGAATGAATAAATGTGTCTATTCAAATTCTTTAGAAATATAACTTTAAAAAAGGAGACCAAAAAAAAAAATCTCTTTTCAGAATTTAATTGCCAAAATGTGTTTATAAAAAAAAGCAATGAAAAAAATGGGGCATTTAATTATGATTTAAAATGATTGAAATTCCAGTGCACCTGTTTAATCAAAAGAAAATAATGTATGCACAGTAAAGTCTTTTTCTATTATGCTTCTGATGACAGTAACAGGGTATTAAGAAAATATAATAGGAAAAGTAATATCTAACATTTAGTTTTGTTATGTCAAGAGAATAACTATTGTTATTTGATAATTTTTACAGAATTCTGCTATATTAAGCTATAAATTTCCAATTCAGCTTCATCTGATTACCATCTACAGTTAAATACTCACCCAAATACACAATTAGATATCTCGTATACCACTGATAAACTTTTAACAAAAATTTATTATTCTCAGATACATATGTTTCTACAGAGTATTGCAAAGCTGTTACCAAGACATATGAGTATTTTTTGCTTGCAATACAGGTAAGCTTTAATTACAGGATTTAGTACTGTTTCCTTCTTTTCACATAACTACACATTCGGTCTGTCGAGAGCATGAGCTGTGCCATTGCTGGACCACGGTTGTACAGTGAACTGAGCTGCTCTACAGGCAACAGCTGCTTCATTACTTCCAAAGTTGGAATGTGTGAACATGTGGATTGCTGCAGAAAGGGACAGGACCCTAGCACTTGAATGATGTGCTGAATTCTTGCACTCTTGCCTCTTCAACAGAGTTTGCACAGGATGCAGACCAGCTTACTTGAAGTGGAGAATACGGTGAATTATTTGGAGCAGAGGTGAGCATTCACATGTGAGCGCTCATCAACAGTTGAAATCACTGGAAGTTGTTCTTTCAGAAAAGAAACCCCTGTGTGGTACTAAGTATTCTGCAAGAGTGCATTAATGGTGTCTCACACTGGGAACTCAAATTTGGTTTTAATCTCTGTCCCAGTTTGGTGACACATGAAATAGGGTAGCATCTATTCATCTCAAAGAGTGTTTTACAGGTATTTTCTTTATTGTTTGTGAAGCACATGGAGCGTGATGCCTGCAACAGAAAAGCCTGAGATAAAATTAATAATGATGATAATAATACAACCTTTGAAGTGTGTGGTAAATTAGATATAAGGTCATCCATTGAATACTTATTAGAAAATATAATGAATATTACGCAGTAAGAGATTTATCTCTGTTCTGTGCCCCAAAAAGACAGAGGTAGGTAGAAAAATGGTGTATGAAAATTCATCATTAAAATTCATAGTTAACCTTAATTCCAACTTCTTACATCTCTGATTTTAAACCTTTTAACAAAATTTTGTCATCTGTAAGAGAATTTGTACACACCTGATTAGCTAGTAGGTAAGGTGGAAAAGCACTTTTAAATGAGTTAGCCTTTTGTAGGATGAATTGAAACCAAGACACTGAATATTCTGGAAAGGCTGTTCAGAAAATGTTTGTAAAATAGGAGAAGGATTTAGCCTATATTTGATATAACTTTTGTCTCACTGTTTCTTCCTTTCTGTTGTATACCTTGTTTGCAACAACTTCAGGTTACTGAAATAGTTGACCTGATGTGTATATGAAAACATCTGTGTAGTCTTTGTCTGGTTCTTTTATATAATTTCTAGCTTAGTTTTTGTCTCCAATTCTTCAACGTATCTCTACAGTCTTACAGGTATGCGGATTACAGATATTATGACATCTTGTGTAATGGTCTTATATATTGTTTTTGCATCTAAAGCACTTACAGTCCCAAGGAGCAGTTGAGTATATTGAGATTTAAAGAAATAATTCATTTTAGTTTCTTATAACTTGTCTTCTTATTGCTGAGTCTTTAGCCTGCATGTATTCAGCCTTTTTTCCAAAGTATGAGACTATGGTTTTGTTACTCAACACTCCAAGAAGTGCAATTCTATGAGTAGTGCTCACTTTTCCTACTGGAGCAGTCCATGTGATTCATTGTGGATGAGGGTCATGCCACCGATCCACTATGTGTTAGGTGTTCCTAGGGCCAGGTGCTTATACCTTTCACACACCTAGTATCCATTCAGTGCGCTACTTCTATGGCATAGAATGGCTGATGGGTTGTAGTCTGGCACCACTGCTTTAAAAAAAGGTAAATATTTTGTGATTGTATTGTAATGACATAAAAGTCATCTGAATTGCTGCCTTTAGAAGAAACAAAAAACCCATTTATGTGAAATATGTGAAGTAATGATTAAGTGCATCATTTACACGGTGATTTCCCCCTTAACAATTCCAAGTGCTCAATTAACAAAACTTGATCCCTTAATTGAAGCTTTGAATATTCACATTCTTTTGAACTATGGTTTAGGTGGCCATTGTTGAAAATACAATGTTTAAATAAGATCTCTCATTTTTAGTAATTTATCTTCATAAATGCAAATGAGAGCCTTTTTTAGTATGATCAAGAGACATTTCTCTCTCTTAATAATGCTACTGCTCAACCTCTTATAAAAAGAAAAAAGTATTTCACATTATTTCAAATGTAAAATCATATTGGGAATGGTCTCGAGCCAATACTTCAGATTAAAACAGATAATGTGGGGCTTCTTTCCACTGTAATCCAGATGTATCCATTATGGAGAACATCCTATCAATGCTTTTGCCTATGTGGTTGCAGCAGTTACCTTCTGACTGACAGTATCTTTGAATTTCAAAATCCAAATTAATACCATCTGTTTGAGCTATTTCATTCTCTTTTCTGTGGCCTGAGAAAAACTAAGTGATTTGTAAAAGCTGATGTATTGTTACAGTGTTCTTTCAAAGAAGTCAGCTACAACTTCTTGCTAAATTCAGAGGAAAAAGTCTAAGCAAGCTGCCACCTCAGCATTTTTGCAGCCGTATTTATTCAGAGATATTTACATTTCTAAGAAAATTACAACTGTGAAAAAATTTAAATTAGCCTTTTCACTTTTATATATAGTTCCTCTCTTTGCCTAAAGATTTATGATCTTGCCCAGGTCATTCTCTTCATATTATTGCACTTTAGCATTATGATATGGCCTTTGCACGTACATGAATGCTGCAACCTTGCACTTACTAGTGGCATTAAAATGAGCGAATAAATGTCAGAACTGAACAAGTCCTGACTGTCATATATAAGCTTCTCTAGCATTCATGGCTAACGGTCTAATCATTGGTGCAAAACATTGAAATAATTTGCTTTCCCTACATGTTTTTACTGGCCAGGATGCATAGGGGAGCAGTGTGCTCAGTCATAATCATGCTCCGCAAAGGCGGGAAATGTTCTCTTTGCGCTTCCAATCATTAGGCGAGCCGAAGTGAAGACAAGCCCATTGACAAGCAAGAATGGCAATAATTTATTTTCTATTGATGGGTTGTAACAAATCATGTTTGGAGCAGTGGCTGCATACTGTGGGGCTACATGAAGAAAGACTGCGATGGCCCTAGATGAAGCTCTTCACAGCTCATTTAGTCCAAATGTAGCCACCTGGGTGGTGAATCCGTTCAACATAGCAGCCCAGGCATTCCCGCACAAAATTAGATCACTTACAGGCAAGGCATATAGGGGTTCCTACAAGGCATTAATCAAGGGGGAGAGGGGGAGAGCTGTCAAACCCTGGATTTCAAAATTAAAGAACACAAGAAGGATTAAAATGCAGCCACATCAGAAATTCAGGAATGTAATTTCCATCGCATAACTCCAGGTATGGAAAAAAGCTTGGAAGAAGAAATAAGCGAGATATTAAGGGTGCATTCAGTAGGGCTAGATTTTTACAGATGTTAATTAGTAAAAGCGGCATAAGGATTTATTTGAGCTTGGGGACACCCCCTTCAACTTTCAGCTGACAGGTCAAATTAATTTATGTGCTTCCTACCAGTGCATAACCCAGTTCATATCTTATTTAAATTTACTTTTGCCAAGACCCAATGATATGGTTAGCATCTGACATCTCATGCTGTTTCAGAATACAGACGGGTATTTATTTTGCAGGATATGAACAGCCTGCCCTGTTCATTTTATCAACTTTATTTATATTTTATTTCTATAGAAAAAACCCAACCCAACCCTGAAATAATATTGAGGTCTGACTCTAATGGGTTTGCATATATTTTACTCTACTTTTTTTAAAAAAAAGATTATTTTTGCTTCCTAAGAAATTCTGGTGTCTGTATTTAAAGTCAGATATCCTCTTAAGCAACGATCCTTGAATCCTTTGAATGGAAAGCTTCCTGCTAAACATTGCTTAAGATGTGGTGGGGTTTTTCACACTTTTCTCATATTGGCCATTGCCCTGGAGGGAGAAAAGAGGGAAGAAATAACCAGAGGGGCAAAGTTCCTTTTACCTTCAGAAAAACTGTAAAGTAACATCTCTACAAAATCTCTGCGGTAACCTGTCCTTCGCCTCCTGCATCTATCTCCTTTGTTAACTTGGAAAAGTGGAGAATCTGGGTTTCCTACTTGAGAGGAAATAGCTGATATCTCTGAGATGTTTCAGAAATCAGTAAATGAGCAGGAGTTGTCTCAGTGTTACCACAAATATCATACTCGTCCACATCATCCGCTTTCTGATGGCCATCAAAGCAGGTATCCCCAGCTCCTGCATTCATCAGCAGCTGTCAGAAAGGAACCATTTGCTACATGCATCTTCCTCTTCCAGAGGCTGGGGGTGAACAGCCCACAGGGGATAACAGCCTCCTTCTCTGGCAGTTCCTACTTACTGTTCACACAGACATCTCTACTATGGCACTGAAAATTCAATATGTGAGCCCTACTAGCCACACAAAAAGTAATTTTTGCTTATAAAAGTAAGGACTATATACAGCAGGATATGTAAATGGCAGGATTAAGGTTTTCCCATATCACACTTAAAAAAAAAAAAAAAAAATTAAAAATGTGCTATTTCATCTACAAAGACAGTATTTTTTTATTTACTCAGAACAAATCTAGGGCACTCATATGTAGTAATGCAGTGTAAGTGATCTCAGATTTAATGAGCAAATACCTATTTGGCTATCTAAAAGTCTATTAATTGTATTTATTTCTCTTCCAATCATCTTAGATTACAACTTACTTAAGAAAATGCAAAATAAAGGGAGTAGAAATAGAGTTATTAAATCTTTTAGGTGATCTTGAAGTTCTTGTTTGTCTATTATGTGAGGAGGTTTGCTAAAAAAAAAAGGTCAAGGGTAATAATGGTTTATTATCATAATGTCTGCAATACAGAGGGAAATACACAACATTTAATGTGCCAGGTAATCTGTAAGCACAGTTAATTATGTCAGTGTACTTTACATACTGTCAAGCTTCCTTTAAAGGGGTATCTCCCATCTCCTCTCCTCCTTTAAGGTAATTGTATCACATTGTGATCCTTAGAAATGCGGTGAAAATACGATGGTTTAAAGGTAAAAAATAACATTATCTTTCAAACTACAGACATATTATGATATAAAATACACATGGTGTGTTTGTGGTAGTTAATAATTCTTGTGGGTTTCTTCTTTGTTTTTGTTTCAGATTTTTAGTGCAGCTAATCTAAAAATAGTATAAAAACAGTGTACCCTAAATGCAGCTTCAGATCTACGTTTCCTGCATGTTGCATTAACATTGGAACTATAGTAATGAATTTTTCTAAATAATTCATTATACCAGGCACTTGAAAATTTTATTTTTATTTGGTATTACTTTGTCCTCTAAGGTAGCATGACAGGATAACTGTCTTGCATAAAAACCAAGATCATCACTCTTTTTCACTGCCTATCAACCAGTTTGTGCTTAACCAAGCATTTATTTATTAGTTTTTAATGGTAAAGTCCACGAGGTTACTACACCTGAGAGAAAAATCTGTAAGACAGGCTTTCTAATTAATCACTGGGAGGGTTCAAGAAGGTCTTGTTATTTCTGTGAACAGTAGAATTTATGTAGTCTATTACAAGTGTTGATTGCTAAAACTGCAGCTCATTTTTGTTTCTTCAGATCTGTAGTTGTTTTTGTGCTAAACAATAACAATCTTATCATTCTGTTTGCAAACATGCACATAAGAAGGTGTGTAGAGAGGGAGACAGGTCTAACTTGTTGCCTGTTTTCTCCTTTAGCATCTGGAAAAAAAGACTGGTGAAAAGGAAAAAGAAGAATATCAAGGGCAGCAATTTCAAACACGAATAGATTGGGGTGGGGGGAAATGACAAATATCTCATATGGAAGCATCAGACAGTGTAAAGTGAAAATAGCTCAAGATACGACTTACTCTGTATGTTACCTTATTTTGTCTAAAAGGTCAGAATCTGGTAAACGTGACCATTTAATGAGATCTGCTAAGTGGTGTCCTTGCTTCTGCCCAGGCTGGGCAGAGCTCTTGCTGCTGGAATACAGGTATTTGAAAGCCAGGGAAGCTGGAAAACATTGATATTGAAAACAATATCCATGTGCTGAGATTCCATATTAAAAAGACTTTTGAAATCAAGTTCTGGAAATTACTCTCTACCATACCAGCTCTCACCTAGTTGAAAAATGGTCCTGTTTTAGAGAAGCTTGCCTGGCACCGGAACCAGGAGGGTTGGAGAAGCCAGAGGAAACATCCCATTAGTCACTACTATCATGACAATAAAATTGCCCAAACTGATACTTATGAATGTCATATCTCTTTAAGGAAATAATTTGCAGCAAAGAGAATAAGTAGAACACATGGTGGAAAAAAAATGGAGCTAAAGGATTAGTTCCTTCCCGTACTTCCTCAGTGAAAACCAGAGCGCACGTTTTAGAAGGCTGTGAAGTCTGGGCCACTGTAATCTTTCTGTGCCTTGCCAGTCTGTTAAATAGAAATACAATTCCCTCTGTGGCTGTTTTGAGAAGAATATATATTTAAAAAAAAAAACAAAAACAAAACAAAAAACTAAACAGCTGTTCTTGCGCCACTGGAAATCTCCATACAGAAAGCTGAAGAACTGCATTGCCAATGCTCTTCTAAGGAAGCAGTTTTAAGTCCCTTGACTGGATTCCCTTCTTCTAAGCTCCTCAAAGACATACGTTTTTTCTTCCCATTTTCATAGATCAGCAAAGCTCTGCCCTTATGTACAAATCTTCCTTTTTCATGTAAGCATGTTACTCATTTTGCCATCTTGCCTACATGCTCTCCTTCTACGCTTCTGGAGCTCTATGAATTTCAGCCTCTTTTGAATAGGTTCCTCTTGGA
Organism: Strigops habroptila; assembly: GCF_004027225.2. Lineage (NCBI taxonomy): Eukaryota > Metazoa > Chordata > Aves > Psittaciformes > Psittacidae > Strigops > Strigops habroptila. The sequence goes on from NC_044302.2 coordinate 24,453,611, forward strand.
AAAGGATATCATCTCTTCTGCAGGTGATGTTTCCACAGGGAGAAGCAGCAAGGAGGCTTCTCCTTGTTTATGCTCTGCTCCCTGAGGTTTCCCCTGTTTCATCAGGTCACGGGAGGGAGCCTTCATACTCCTGAGTAGCATTGAATGACAATGAGGGGTCCCACACTGCATTTCTGCAACCCTAAGCAAGACTACAGCTTGAATTGCTGATGTTCATTATAAATATATGGATAAAAAGCTAAACTTTGATATGTCTCTCTTTTTTTTACTCATAAAAAATCTTCTACAGCTGCATATTGTCTAGTGTGATAGAACTATCACACCAACAGCCTCAAGCTGCACCTAGTTGATTCTATGATTCTATGAACTAGATCTACAATGAAGAAAAAATAGTAAACAGATCATTATATGCAGTTAAACAAAGGCTGTAAATAGGTAGGGATAGCTGCACATATTTATGCTAGATTTGAGGGTGGTCAAACACTGGAGGAGGTTGACCAAAGACCACAGACTCACCATCCTTGGAGGCATTCAAGACTTCACTGAACATAGACCTGAGCAACAGGTTAGTTATTTTGAGTGGGGAGTTGAACTAGATGACCTCTAGATGTCCCTTCCAACTTTGATGGCGAATAGCAGTGAATGTGTTCAGAGTCCAATAGAGAATGTTTGCATGCAGTATTGAGCACTTTTAACCTATGGAACCTGGCTGAAGATTAGCATCTTGTGAAAGTCCACCAGTCCAGTCCTCAGCGTAAGACAATAAAGAGCTTTAGCAATCAATTGCTCTCACACCAGAGTGACACCACTAGGAAGAATAAAAGGAGCAATGCTATCAGTAAGACTGAGAAAGAGGAATGCTGTTGATAAAACTGAGAAATGGTAAAGCCATTTGAGATCAGAAGAGGGAGACTGATGTAAATCCCCAAAGTACTTCAGGGCAGTCACTACATGAGTATTGATGGAATATCCTAATGCACTGGACAAAAGCCCGGTTCCCCAGTGCTATGGCTGGCAAACAGGCACCCATATCTGAAAGTGGTAAAATATAATGACTAAGAGCAATGGTGCTTGTGCTTCAGGCTGGTTTTGACTAAGAATAAAGTCCTCTTCCCGTTCTAATAGCATCAATTAAATCAGAAACAAGGTCATATTAAACCTAAGAGCCACTTGCATCAATTGCTAAATTGGAAAGCTACTATTTCCAGAAACAAACAAACAAACAAACAAACTTGTATACTAGAATAATATTTGCAACGTGAAATTTTGTGAAGATTTATTATTTTATGGAGAAGTTCAGGCTAAAGATCAATATAACACAGTAATCTTCAATTTTAACTAAAAGGCAACTGCTGTACCCCTATCATTAAGCTGTAATTCTTACAAAAACTTCAATTAATTGGATTTTTCACCAGAACTTTTTTGTCTGATTTAAAGTACCATGTAGATTTGTTATAGAAACTTCATTTAAATATGGATTTAATTAGAAATGTTTTATAATTTTAATGAGTCTTAAAAGTCTTTTGATGAGCAGTCAGTGTAATTATGGTATTTAAAATGATTCGATAAATGCATACTTTATAATTTACCTTCCTCGCAACTGTGTTTTCATGCTGGTTATTTTTAACATGAAGAATTGTTTCACTTTGTGTCAGTTCATCCTCCTCTTCCTTCCACAAAATGTTTTATCTCTGAAATAAAATTAAATATGCATGATACTAGTAGTATTGGATAATATTGCAATAGCATAGTTAAAAATCAATCTAAGACAGGAAAATTATTTTGGTTTTGTTAGAGAAGTGTCTAAATTGATAATTTGTTATCCAGAAGTAAATTACAGGCTAGTTCCATCATATATGTGTTGTCTCTTTCGTGTTTGAGGAAATTACCTGCAAAATTTCTGCAGAAGACACATTGCACTAGCTATTGTGCTATCAGCAATATACTTCACTACTACAACATAAAGAAAGAGAGAGGCTCAGCAAATTTAGGAAAATAAGGAGGTTATAGAACTACCAGTTAAAAGGGGAAAAAAATGGACTTTTTAATGCATCCTGTGCTTTATCCCACAACCTACATGAAGGCCACTAACTGTCACATACTGAGCCTTACAATTCATTGTTCAGAAACAGCACACATTAACTCCTGCATATCTAATAAATTGTTGTTACATTGCTTTTTGTGCGTGTTTTTGCATATGTATTTTTATTAATGAAAACTGATCTCATAGTAAGTCAAGTCTTTAATACAGACTAAATAAGCTAATATTAGCATAACCAACCTAAAGCAAGCAGCGAGCAAGAATTTTACATACTGTTTCTCAGGACTGTAAAACCTCTCTGCAGATCAGCCAGATCTCTTCTGCTGGAGAGCTCAGTGAGGGTCAGATTTCCCCACAGTCCCCAGATCTTTACACTTACTTACTGAATGAGTACTCCAGGGGAAAAATACTCGACTAAGACGTAACACACATCAACAATTCCCATTCCCTGATTTAAAATCATAGAATCACAGACTGGTTTGGGTTGGAAGTTCCCAAAGCTCATCCAGTTCCAACCCCCCTGGCATATGCAGGGACACCTTCCACTAGACCAGGTTTCTCCAAGCCCCATCCAATGTGGCCTTGAACACTGCCAGGGATGGGGCAGCTACAGCTTCTCTGAGCAACCTGTGCCAGGGCCTCACCACCCTCACAGGGAAGAATCTTTTTGTAAGATCTAATCTAAATCTACTCTCAGTTTACAATAGAAAGAAGTCACTGTGATCATGTCTTACTGTCGTGTTTGGCTTGTAGACAGCTGGCCATGAGGCAGCCATGCCTGATGAGCACAAAGCTTTAGTGTCTTACCCAGAAAATATTATAAAAGAAGGGTAAACATGTAATGATACTTGCTTGACATATTCACACAGATCCAGCAAATTAAGCTTATAGTTCCTAGCTCTATATGGACCTGTGTGTGGGTTTCCACCTTGCAGTATTAGCCAGCAGTTAATATAAACTCTATCTTTTATAAGCAATGCTAGGTTCAGAAATTTCCTCCTCCTTTTGAGAAAGAATATGAAAATGTATCTTCTTCTATTAAATGACTGTTGTTCATTCGTTGTCAATCATTCCATGATACCTATATCTCCTGGTCTTGAAATAATTTTTCTATGTGGATTTTAAGGTGTGCAGCTTTACAGTGAAAAGAAGTTTCAAGGCAGAGAATGAAATCCTACACAACTACTCTTTGTTCTTATTATTAATCTTTTATAAGATAAAGGTCACAGTCTTTTCAGCAGAAGAATATGTTTGTTTTCTGGAGGACCGCAGTTGGGTTTTAAACACTGATGTGCTGGTGTGCATGAATCTGAGAAGCATATATAGGGATGTTAAAAGATTGGTGGTGAATGACTGTGTAAGGTAGAAGAAGTAGGTGTGGTGTCTATTTAAATACACTTTGTATGAGCATAGCATAAAAATGAGCCAGGCCTGTAGTCTTTTTGTGCTTGATCTCTCAAAGGTTCTTATAAAAATCTTAATGTAGCCATTAGAAGCACTTCATCTCTTCATCTGTAGTGACTTAGTCACTATAAACATTGTATGTAGACAGAAAAAGCATACTTGCACACAGTGCCTACTTTTATCTTTATGGTTTCAGCCATATCTATGGCTACTTCAGGTACTTCAGAAGCAGAAAAATTGCTGGTTAGGTCAAAACCAGATTGCAGGTGCCAGCTGCAGCAGACACTGTAGGTTTTATATCCTAAATTTATTTGTAATTTCTAAATCTATCATTCCAATTAAAAATACTGAATAATTAAAACCATTTCAATGCATTTTGAACATTTTATATATTCTATCCTAGAATAAAGCTCACATGATGCTCCACAAATATGTAGTAGGAATGCTGTTTTCCTTGAGCAGAAATAGAGAATTAGAATTTCAAAAAAGAGAGAAACATTGCACTGAGTTTGACTTCATGGTCTCATTTATTGTAATATCCATAATTTCTTTATTTTCTTGGCAGCTCTTTATGCAGGAATTATTCTTTTTCTGAAAGCACTGAACTTTGTGCTGATTTCTGACTTGTAAAAATAAAAAGTACATTACCAGGAGCTTGAATATGGCAATGAATTATTACATTTTTTAACTCTTTGCAACCTCATATCTATCCTAATCAGGTTTGATCAAATGTTGTTGCTTAGCATCCTGTTCTCTGAAACATGTAGGCAGCTGCAGAGAAGTTAATAGGCTATGGGTTCCTATTTCAATTGCTGAAAATGGCATTAAGTGGTAGGCATTTTGCCAGATACTGTAGATTCCACCCATATCTGCTTTTTTTGGCATCTTCCCAATCTTTGTATGTAGTATCTGGATGATAAATAGATTTTATCGGCTTGATTTCAGTACACTTGGTGGATAAAGGAGAGGAAATTATATTCCTATCATGAGAAGATTTCTGAGATTTAGAAAACGTTCCCATCCCACATCAAGATGAAATCCAAACCTTTCAAAGTTCATCTTGCACAGACACAAAGCCAGGAGCCTAGCAGATGGGGATTTCACTGGCTCATGGGAGACTCTTCCTCTGCCACTCTCCCATGTCTCCTGTGAGTCATCTGCATTAGAAAGATACAGACTGTCCCACAGTGATACTTTCTTTCTCCTGTGTTAAGGAATTAATAAAATCCTTGCTGAATCACTGTATTGCAGCCCAGTGGGTTGCTGCACGTCTTCCCTTGTTTTCCCCATGTCCCTGACCAAGGCAGCAGAGTAGGGATGTGAGTCTTGGTCCTGGCTGGCAAAGGCCAACCTGTCAAACTGAAGGTATTTGCTTGATTTCTAGCTTTGAAATATGTTTTCCTTGTGCAAACAATGTAAAAGCAAGTATACATCCAAAAAAAATGTTCACCAAATTGGTGTTTTCTGAGTCAGTAAAAGTTATGAACATATGTTTTCATGAGTTTCCTGGTTGCAGATATACGTACATAATCCCAAGCAAGTTCCCTGTTCCAAAAATCAGTGGGAATAAATATCATTTAGATGATAGCAACAACAAACCTGTGCAGTTCAATTGAATCTACATGTCTCAACCAAGTATTTGCATGGTGTTACTGTTTCTTCCTGCCATGTCTTTTTCTTCATCCATCTCCTCCCTGATTTGTGACTTCCGTTCCTGATGTCATATTTACCTTACACAACAAGCTGCAAGCCTTTTTGCATCATCTGTTGAATAATGCCATCCTTAGCTTATGTACCTTACAAAACAATGCCAGCAGAAAGTTAGGCAAGTAATTTGCCAAATGTTATTCTCAAAAACCTGTTTGGCAATTAACTAAGTCTTCCCTGGAAGACATACAAAATTGATATTAGATATATTGTGCTTAGAGCATTTAAGTTTTAGCATATTATATTCATGTTTGTTTTTTTTCTTTTTGTACCACACGTTTTTGGCTATTGCAACACTAAGAGATTAATGAAAAATAATATAATATGCCAATTCATTCAGTATTCATATTAAGTAGAGGAAAAGTTCTCAATCATTGCTTGCATTAGAAAAGCCAATATTATAATTTAAATTATTCTACTGGATGAATCTTTAAAACAATATTTGCACAGTAGTATTTAACTTTCAAGGTATGGAGGAGTGGAAAAAAGCTACAGTAAATATGAGGTATATTAAGACATTTCATCATGTAGTATTTCTGTTTAATCAACTCCCTATTTAACAACTATTCTAAATATGTATCTTGAAATATAGTAAACACTATTTAAAGTTAAAAGATTTCCACCTGTATGCATGTTGAGTAAATTCATTAATCAACGTGATCTTAAAATGTTAAGATTTACAAAATTAAATTTTTATAGATGCTTTTCTCAAAATCAGTTTACGTACCAGAGCTCGGTGTGCCATTCCGTAGAGTCACCAATCTCTGTAATGGGTCAGAGCCAATGAAAATTGCCTTTGTTTCTGCATCTTTCTCCAGTTAACAACAGTGTAAGGGGTGGATCTGAGCTGAGCGGAGAAAGGAAAGCTCTTCTCAATTTATTCAGAAGAGCTATTGGGAATTTCTTCTAGCTCTTGCCTTTACCTTGGTTGCAAGACATTGGTTGCATGGCTGATTTCCAATAATTTCAGTCCTCTTTTCACTTACCTTTCTCTTCTTAGCATTTGTGGCTTTCTTATTTCTGGTTGTGTTAGTTACACTGATACAGGCAATATTACCTTGCATGGAGCGAAGTGGGGAAAATTACTAGTTTTTCAGTTCCAAACATGAACTATTTATTTACTTACTTTGCATTAACCTTTCTGTAAAGGGTTGCAATACAGCAGTGAAAGACTTAAATGACAAACAATGACACACACTGTGGACAGGGATTCCATTTATGTATTTTCATGTTCTTCTCCATATTTGCTTATTCAACTATTTGCTAGTCTAAAATTGATTTGTTAGGCTATGTAGATTTTTATCTACAGATTATCTTATTCTTCTTTGGGATGGTATCTCTGCATCAATTGGTTGTTGCATTTTCAGTCTGGCCCCAGTAATCCGCAGGGAGAGTAAGACAAGGTTGTACAACTAGTTACAAAGTTTTGTAAACAAAATAAGAAGCAGCTGCTAGGCTTCTGAACTTGTTAAATTCTTATTTCACCTCTTATTTTATTTTATTTTGGGCATATTCTTTCCCAATCTCTACCATTAAAGAGTTCATCCTCACTCAGTATTAGCCATTAATGGTCAGGCCGCATAGCGCATGTATGCCATACAGTGGCCCTTCAAGAATGTGCTTCAGAGTTGAAAAACATGATTGTAGATTTTGTTATGATATCATCTGTTTTCTATAGGAAAAGACATACAGGCACTATGCACATGCTGTTCTTTACTGGAGGGATCACTTCACCCTGCGAGTGACAGAAAGGGAAATAAACTACTGATGTGCAGTACAGGTGTCTGATTTTGGCCGGTTTACTTCAGTATTTTAGCTATTACAAAAGTTATAATCACTTTGATTTTTCTACACAGGGATAATTTGCATGGATAAAGTCATGTAAAGGCAATGTCCTTCCTTTTCTCAGGGTACAAGTGATTCAAGTGAAGTGGTTGGATGTTATTCCTATGGGCCTTGGGAAGTTACGGGAGCTTTTGTTCACTAGTAGGAGCATTTGACACATGGCAGGTCACAACCTGTGACCACGGTTGTCTGAACAAGGGAATTTTCCTCTCCCAAAGCTGTGAGTTGGGCAGGAGGCCAGGACACCCAGTAAACCCATTTCCCACACCACCAAGCTCGGGACGCTTCCGTTACTGACTACACCTTCCCAGGCAGCCTTACTGAAAAGCACATGGTCATGCCAGGAAGTATACCTGCCAGGAGTGAAATAGGTGCATTCCAGTGGCAGCTGGATTATATTGAAATGTATGTAGGTAGTCCTTTTAATACTACCTTAGGATAATTATTTTACTTGCCCATGGATTGGGATTATATTCCCTGTAACGTGGTTCTGCTTGTGTACCATCTTGTGATATTCTGTATTGGATTGTTGTCAGCATTTTCCGTAAGGCACCCTCTACTTTTAAGATAGTGTATAAATGTGCTATCTCCAACGATTATTCAAATTGCAAGATGAAGGTTTAGAATGTGTAAAATGCCAAAATTAAAGTCATCTGAGCAATTTAAAGCCTGCCCTCATCAGGGCAGCTATGGCCTCTTTCACTTGAGCCAGTACCATGCAAGAGAGCAGGGAGCAGCTCACACAGTGCTGTCACTGACATTTATCTACAACACTCTGTCATGCCACATAGAAATATCCTACAATGCCATGTTTAGTTACACAAATGCGTAGTAGTCACGGCAAGATGCAGCTGCAACTTGCACAAGGAGGGACAACTATGCCATATGGGACAACGCTAATGACGGGATAATGTTTCCTTTGGTTAGGCTGCCTTCTCAGGTTCCTATAGGTGTGAAGGAGACATGGGTTTTTTGTGCCATCTGGGGTAACTCCGCATGGTATGGGGAAATACAACAAAATGAGGAGAGGCTGAGAGAGCTGGGACTGCTTAGCCTGGAGAAGAGATGGCTCAGTGGGATCTTATCCTTGGGTACAGATACCTGGTAGAAGGAGTGAAGATGATGATTTCTTTTCAGTGGTGACCAGTGGCAGGACCAGAGGCAATGGGCACAACAGGAATGCAGGAAATTCCATCTAAACAGAAAAAAAACCTTATTTTAATTCCACGGGTGGTCAGGCTCTGGACCAGGCTGTCCGAGGAAGTAATAAAGTCTGTCCTTGGAGATCCTCCAATGGGACACAACCCTGAGCAACCTGCTCCACGGAGCCCTGCTCGAGATGAACACCAGCGTTTGACACTTACGATATCCCAAGATGGGGCATGCCTGGTCCTCACGGGAGATGGGGGAATTCCAGCCATAGGCCAGGCAGGGATGGGTTTTTCTTTGGTATGAACATTGAAAGGACATAGGCTTTTTCAGCAGCCTATCATTTGCTCAAAACTTTTTGGTACCAATAAAAATCAGCTTCCTGGTTCCCCATTATGTTCTGCTTAGACTGCACATTTTTTTCTGCAAGTTATGAACTGAGAGGAATTCTTCTAAAAGAAAGAAAAAGAATATTTTTAAAAATTCAATGCATGAAGAAAAGTAGGGGATTATCCTAGTCTCATAGTAATCTGTGTTTTCAAATTATTCATCTTTCTATGCTATCATAATAGCCCCTTCTTAACCAATGGAGGAAGTTTCTTGTTGACAAAATATGAATTTTTTATATTCCTAAGCCACAAAGCTGTCAAGTTGTCAAATATAATTTCTCTGCAGATATATCTTATGATGGTATGTACAGAACATACATATGCCACAGTAACCATATTTGAAAGCTTAATCCTTTAAAGTATTTACATTGGGTTTTCAACATTCATTATGGAAAGCCGGACTTGGGGGTGTTGGTTGATGAGAAGCTTAACATGAGCCAGCAGTGTGCGCTTGCAGCCCAGAAGCCCAACTGTATCCTGGGTTGCATCAAAAGAAGCGTGACCAGCAGGTCAAAGGAGGTGATCCTGCCCCTCTACTCTGCTCTTGTGAGACCTCACTTGGAGTACTGCGTACAGTTCTGGTGTCCTCAACATAAAAAGGACATGGAGCTGTTGGAGCGAGTCCAGAGGAGGGTCACGAGGATGAGAAGAGGGCTGGAGCACCTCCCGTATGATGACAGGCTGAGAGAGTTGGGGCTGTTCAGCCTGGAGAAGAGAAGGCTGCATGGAGACCTCATAGCAGCCTTCCAGTATCTGAAGGGGGCCTACAAGGATGCTGGGGAGGGACTCTTCCTTAGGGACTGTAATGATAGGACAAGGGGTAATGGCTTAAAACTTAAACAGGGGAAGTTTAGATTAGATGTAAGGAAGAAGTTCTTTACAGTGAGGGTGGTGAAGCACTGGAATGGGTTGCCCAGGGAGGTTGTGGATGCTCCATCCCTGACAGTGTTCAAGGCCAGGTTGGACAGAGCCTTGAGCCACATGGTTTAGGGCGAGGTGTCTCTGCCCATGGCAGGGGGGTTGGAACTAGATGATCTTAAGGTCCTTTCCAACCCTTACTATTCTATGATTCTATGATTCTATGAAAAGGGGATGGTTGAAGAAAGGGAACAACTAGTGCATGATCTGAAGAGCAGGATTGTGGAGGACTACTTGGAACAAAATGGACACATGAGCGATCCAGGACTCATGTCAATAGCAAGAGTTTGAGTTAGGTCTCATGGCCTAGCATCAAGGTCATCTAAAGGACACTCGCGGGGGTAGAATGAGAAAGTTGGCTCAAGAAAAACAACTCCCCGATGTGGAATGCAAAACTTGGCAAACTTAAGGACTTATAAGGCCTTCGCGTGAACTGAAAGCTTTAGCCAATCATAAGCTGTATCTATGCGCGTGTCTTGTTAAGCTCAACCAATTAGGATTGTATAAGGTCCACGTGGACACTCAGAGAGAATATATAAACAGCTATCTGGGCTTAATAAAGTGTCATCATTTAATCATATTGGTTGTCATGCTGTCTGTTTATCTCTCGCAAATGGTGCCCAAACGTGGGGCCCTCTTGCTGTTGCTTTAACTGAGCGATGAAGACAGCTGAATAGGAGGGTGAGCAGGAAAGCTGACTGGAGTAGTTGCTGTCCCGGCAACTGTTTAAAGGAGTGCACTCAGTGAACCGTGATCCGAAGGACGCGAAGCCGCTCGAGGAGCGAAGCCGCCAGGAGGGCGAAGCCGTGACTGCCGTTGCGAAGACTAGCCGTGACTGCCATCACGAAGACTACAGAGGAAAACTCACCTGAAGCAGGTGAGCGGTCAGGGAGGAGATGGGAGTATCACTGCCTAAAGAAGAGGCAGCAGTAGTAAAGCTCCTCCAACATATCCTTTCTAAGAGAGGAATTAAACACAATGAGCTTGTGCTCCGAAACTTATTAATATGGTGCCGAGAGAACGGGTTCCCCCCAGATCCACGGGCTGCTTTTGAGGTGGAAACTTGGGAAAAGGTTGGGGAACGGTTATGGGATGCCGTAAGCGATGGCAACAGAGAAGCTAAGGGACTAACAACAACTTGGAAGCTGATTCTAACGACCCTTCAAGCAATGAGGGCGGAGCGATCAGCTGCTGCCGGAGCTTTTATAGCTTTACAGCCCCCATCGTTTAAGATCAAAGTTTTCGATCGGCTCCCTGTCCCTTCCCCCGCTGCCCCGTTGGCACCTCTGACAGAGGATGAGGTGGATCCCTGGAAAAACGAGGGGATGGAAGTGGATGAATCCTGGTCCGTACCGCTTCCTCCCGACCCCTGCATAGAAAAGCCACCCAGGGGAGAGCCACCGCCTGTCCCACCCGACCCATCTCACTCCAAGAGCCATCCATCGCTTTTTCCACCTCTCCCTCCGTCCATGCCTCCCCCACCAACGTCTTTGCGAAGATCATCCACGCTCGAGCCCCACAGGGAACCAGACCGGGCGCAGAAACTACTTTGAAAGTTGAAGGACTTGGAAAGAGATAAGATCGTTCGAGAAGAACACGGGGGGAGGAGGAGGGCACGATAGCAAGCTGCGGGAAGCTCCAGGGGTGGGGGGAGGCGAGAGGCGAAACTGCTAAAACTGATGGGGACCCAACATGATGATGGAGAGGGATCATCCAGAATGCGTTAGTGGGGGGGGAAAAAAAAAAAAATTGCAAAAGAATTTGCAAAAGTATAGAAAAAAGGGGGATTTGAGACAAGGAAGTACAAAATGCAGTATAATCTTTTGTAAATAAGAAAATTTAGTTCTAAGTAACTTTAAGCTTGGTGGCTTTTTGTATAAAAACAAAACTTTCCAAGCCTAAAAAAGGCCCGACCAAAAGAACACAATAAGGGTCCTTGTCTAAGATGAGTCGTTGCAGCTGACATAGTTTTGGAACTTTATGACCTTCGCATAAAATTTATTGTAGCCAAAACAGGATTGTAGCTAAGGAGTAGCTGAAACTAAGCAGATGTTCAGGAGGTGATGTAGCGAAGTTAACTGATAAGTAGAAGGACAAGGAGAAGTCACTCATTTATGCCAGCAGTGTTACCGAACTAATTAAGTTGGCAAATTCTTAACGAGTTCTACGAATCAATTTGGCACCCCAGATGGGACACTCTCTGCTCAGCTGCAGGACCCACTGAGAACAGGGCTTCCTAGGGCCCCCGGGGAATTTTCCTGGAGGGACCCCTCGACTCACTCGGATCACTGCGGGAGCAGACAAAGACCATCTTTAAGAAGGTATTCTTTTGTAAATATTGTTCTGTTTTGGTTAACATTCTGTAAGTCGTAGGAGATGTCCTGCGCGAGAGTCTGTTTGAAGTTTGGATTTTAGTGGGTTAACCTTTTGTTTGGAGCCTTCTGTAAATCGAGATATAGAAATCTCATAGGTAAAGGCGTATACCCGTCTGCTAGCGCTCTATTAGTATACATTTGGATTTGTTTCTGTTTGTGACTTGCTGGTATTTGACTTAGTATTGTGGATTATCACGGTAACGATTTTGGTGTTGACAATATAATATGGTTAAGGCTGCACTGTATGTTGTGATTGTGTCATTAATAGTTGTTTGTCTAATTGGATTTTGTTTGTGTTTTAGGTATTGTAGTTGTGTGGAGTGTGTGGGATTCCTTGTGTGTGTGTGTAAAATTAATAATGGAATATCAACAGAACGAAGTAATGTATGCAGATATGTTTTTCACGTTAAGAAACCAGCAGGAGTGGCAGAAGGAATGTGGAATTAAGAGAGCTCTGCCAGCTCCCTTAATTTTAGCTTTGGAAAGGGACAGGAGAAATTAGAGAAAGGTCACATTAAACCGACCACAAGCCCTTAGAATACCCCAATTTTTACAATTCCAAAGAGAAGTGGCAAATGGCGCCTATTGCATGATCTGAGGAAAATTAATGAGGTCATGGAGGATATGGGGGCGTTACAGCCTGGATTACCCTCCCCAAATATGATTCCGAAAAATTGGGACATTTTAATTATAGATTTAAAAGATTGCTATTTTACCATTCCCCTGCATCCAGAAGATTATCAGAAATTTGCTTTTTCTGTACCCAGCGTAAACAAAAGTGAACCTATGAAAAGGTACCACTGGGTAGCGTTACCGCAGGGCATGAAAAATTCACCAACCATGTGCCAGGTTTACGTGGCCTGGGCACTTACTCTGGTATGTGAAGCACATCCAGACTTGCTTATTTATTATTACACGGATGACATTTTGAAAACAGCTGAATGGAGACCAATTGATTGTTGAATTACAAAATATGTTGCAGTCAAACGGGCTACAATTGGCCCCTGAAAAAAATACAAAAAACATAAGTGTGGAAGTATCTTGGCTGGGAAATCGACAAAGCAGTTGTTCGACCTCAAAAGGTGGAACTCCGGACGGAGATCCACACCTTGAATGATGTACAAAAATTGTTAGGAGATTTAAACTGGGTGAGGACCTATGTGGTATTACCAACGAGGAGTTGGCACCTCTGATGAGGTTACTCAGGGGAGGAGGTGGTGCAAACGCACCCCGGACATTAACAAATGAGGCCAAAGTGGCTTTACAGCAGATTAGCGTAAAAGTTAATAAAGCCTACACCCATCGCTGGAACCCTGATTATGGGATAGGTTTAGCAATAATCAATAGTGAGCAGCACCCTTTTGCTGTAATACTGCAATGGATTCCTGGAAGAGATCCCTTGTGGTTATTAGAGTGGGTGTTTTTATCAGCACAGTCAAAGCGGACAGTTACAACACGAATGGAGGCGTTAGCACAATTAATCATGAGGGGGCGAAATCGCATTTTTGAAATAGCAGGGAAAGAACCATCTTTTATCATAATACCTTTAGTGGCAGAATATTTAGCTTGAGCTTTGTGCCAGTGTATTTTATTGCAAGTGGCGTTGCTGGATTATTCGGGTGAAGTAAAGGTGCACTATCCACCACACAAGTTTTTTAGTGTATTACATTCCTGTCAAATAGAAGAGCAACCTAGACACTCTGCACGTCCGGTAGACGGTGCTACAGTCTTTACTGACGCAGGAGGAAGATCTCAAAAGGCTGCAATCACATGGCAGGCCAACGGGCAATGGCATGATGTAGTTTTAACAGGCTGTCAAGGCTCCACACAACATTTGGAGTTGCAAGCCGTGGTAGAAGTGTTTGCTCGACGGAAGACACCACCAGTCAGTGTTGTTTGTGATTCATTGTATGTAGTAGGAGTTGTATCACGTATAGAATGAGCATTGCTGAAAGAGAGAAATGATGAGGTATTGTACAAACTATTTTGGAGGTTGTGGATATTGCTGTCAGAAAGACAATGTGAGTATTTTATCACCCATATTCGGAGTCACACAGGAATAATCGAAGGCTTAGCAGAAGGCAACCGGAGAGCCAACAAGCTGGTAGTGCCGCTATGGGCGGCTCCCTCAACGGACCGGTTCGCGCAAGCCAGATGGTCTCATGATTTTTTCCACCAGTCAGCCAAAGTACTGCACTGCCAATTCGGGCTGTCTGAATCAGATGCCCAAGGCATTGTCCAGTCGTGCCCCGATTGTCAACAGTATACCGGAGGCTTGGCTCCTGGAGTCAATCCTCGTGGTACTGGACCTTTAGAAATTTGGCAAATGGATGTTACGCATGTCCCAGAATTCGGTAAACAAAAATATGTGCATGTCTGCCTGGATTGTTTTTCTCTTGCAGTTTGGGCTACAGCTCAGACTGGCGAATCTAGCAAATATGTGCAGCGTCACATGCGTTCGGCTATAGGGGCCCCTATAGCCCCATGCTATAGCATGCCACAAGAAATCAAAACTGACAACGGCCTTGGCTATGTAGCTCATTCCACGCAAGAGTTTTTCCAGCTCTGGGGCATTACTCCCATGACGGGTACGCCCCATTCACCTACCGGTCAGGCTATGGTCAAACGTATGAATCAGACATTGAAGCATTTGTTTCAAAAACAAAAAGGGGGAGAAAGTGCTATATCACCAACAGATAGATTAAACAGAGTCCTATATGTGTTAAATTTCTTATGATTGCTGCAAGATAGCTTGGTGCCACCAATGGTAAAACACAGGGCTGGTCTACAAGGAGGGTTGGAAGAAGTTGAGAGCAGACAATGCAAGGTAATGATTAAAAACGGGATAACAGGGGCCTGGGAAGGACCAGTTAAGTTAATCACATGAGGAAGAGGATATGCATGTGTTGTTACAGATACAGGAACCAGATGGATACCAGCCAAGTGGGTAAAGCCATGGCAAGAAAAGTTGCATGACCCACCCGAAAACACCCCAGCACCTAAGGACTCCGTGCCATAACTGTGGAACTTGGGAGCCTTGGAGTTTGTGTGTTTGCGAGTATTGTGGGCTCAGATGGTATTGTCAAAGTTCTAGAGCACGCGCGGGGTAGAAAGTTATCAGTTACAATGGTTCAAGGGATATGTATCAAATGACATATTGTTTAAGTTAGAGCTCAATATTACTTGTCAACAAGGATACAACTGAGGCCCGATTGTAATGATCAGGTACAATTTTGGGATGTGCCGTCTCGAGTTATCGTCTCCTTGTTTGCACCTGGAGTAGCTGCAGCAAAAGCATTAGGAGACGTGACTGAGTTAGGGTGTTGGGCCGCAAAGCAGATAAATTTAACATCAGAAGTACTTACACAGATGCTTAATGATGTAGATAGCACAAGACGCGCTGTTTTGCAAATAGAGCGACGATTTTTGCTTTTAGCACAGGGTCACGGGTGTGACGATTCTGAAGGGTTGGTTGGTCTCCTTAGCAAAAGGTGGCCTGATGATGTTTATAGTCATTCTAACGATCTTAATACTGTTGCCCTGCCTTTTTCACTGTATCCAACGTATGGTAACCAGTGCTATGAAACGTGTCTGGATCGCTCAAAGAAATGATCTGAAGAGCAGGATTGTGGAGGACTACTTGGAACAAAATGGACACATGAGCGATCCAGGACTCATGTCAATAGCAAGAGTTTGAGTTAGGTCTCATGGTCTAGCATCAAGGTCATCTAAAGGACACTCGCGGGGGTAGAATGAGAAAGTTGGCTCAAGAAAAACAACTCCCCGATGTGGAATGCAAAACTTGGCAAACTTAAGGACTTATAAGGCCTTCGCGTGAACTGAAAGCTTTAGCCAATCATAAGCTGTATCTATGCGCGTGTCTTGTTAAGCTCAACCAATTAGGATTGTATAAGGTCCACGTGGACACTCAGAGAGAACATATAAACAGCTATCTGGGCTTAATAAAGTGTCAGCATTTAATCATGTTGTTGTCATGCTGTCTGTTTATCTCCCACACAGGATATTTTTAGTAGATGCATTTTTGGTTCCTAAGCTCTACCATTTAAACATATGCAGGTAAAACTTATATTTACTGAATAGAAATGTTGCCAGCACTGTAATCATAAGATACTAACTTTTGTGAATTTGCGCCTCTTAATTTTCTTTAAAAAATATATTAATGCTTAAAATAAATTAATTTGATGTAATGACTAGCAAGTTGTTTAAAATTACTGAAAATGTGAATGCTTTGTATATTCATCTCCAAGTACTTAGTGTAGACATAGTGTTATTGATCTCATTTTTCCATAAGAACTGCCATCTCGCATGCCTGCATTCATTACTCTGTTACTTGCATGAGCATATGCATGTATGTATGTATATATATAGGTATATATAGGTATGCTATATGCATATATATTGTTTGCACAATCAAGCATATCGTGTTCTTAATTCAGATATTCAGATAAGGAACTTCATGCATGCACTAAAGGCTTTTGAGATGATCTAAAGAAGAAACAAATTAATGGGTACAGGATAGAATCTGTAGGCAATAAGCACATGTGATCTTAGCACAATTATTTCTGTGATGTCATTATAAGAAATCATCATTTGTGAATAAACTTAAGATTATAAGCAGTTAGACTAACAGAGAATGTGTTTCGCTCCAAATCTGAGTAAGGCACAAGTCCAGCAAACTGAAGATCTGTGTATTATTGTTATTATTGTTATTTGTTGAGGGGTTTTTTGTGTAACTTATTTAAAAAGCAACAGCAAAAATAAAAATGCTTTGTTTTAAACACAAAATACTTTCTACATACTTAGTTACCTGAAAAGCTAAAAATATCAGTTTAGGTTAAATAAATTTCTAAAATGAAAAAAAAATCCATATTGAAATGCTATTTTCAATAAAACCTTATATCATTTACTTATAAAACACTGATATAGAATGTTTTCACATTGGATTTAAATTTATAAGGCTCACCTTAATTAAAGTTACTTGGCAGTGAAGAAGTAATTTAAAATCTGCCCTATTACTCAAAATCTTTCAGCTAAAATTTTTCACCAATTAGGATAAAAAACTGTATTTAGGAAAGTGCAAAGGAGGGTGTGGCAGGCATCTTCCCTAAACCTGCTAGCTCAGGGAATGTGCCAGCATTTGCTTCATCTCATTAAAGCATTATAGTTCTGGGATCCTACTGATATATGTATATTTCTATAGATCTTTTATTCTTTATGAATTCCAGCATGTAATTCACCCCAAAATCCACTCAGATACAATAACAAGTCCTGTTATTGTAGACACTGAAGTGATGGAAAGGCAGGAGGACAAGGTGTGGAACATAAGAAGCCTTATGGGAATTCATATGCCTTAGTCCAAGAGGAGTATTAGTGGATCAGATCAGTGTGGAAGAAAACTGTTAGAAATTCATGATTTCTCTCCTTTGTATCCCTTTCTCACTTTAGGATTTATGCAAATTAAAATCTCAAGTGCTCTTGGGAGTAAATATCTAGGTGCCTGAAACATCTGGTTTCATTTCACCCTAGTTGTGTTCATTTTCTGATAGCTTGTCACTCTCAGAAGTGTATATATTAGCCTTCTGTTAATTGTTTAGTACGTTCCCTTTTCTCTATCAGTGTCTGTTATTATCATTAATTAATTAGAAGCGCCATATATACATATATGCGTACACATATTTATGTTTTCTCACGCAAGTTGAACACACTGAACAAACCTTTATTAAGAGCATCTTTCTATTTTGTGACACACTATGACATTGACATTCACAGATTCCTAGAATCATAGAAGCATAGAATGGTTTGTGTGGGAAGGGACCATAAAGCACATCTAGTTCCAACCCCCTGCCATGGGCAGGGACACCACTAGACCAGGTTGCTCTAAGCCCCTTCCAACCTGCCTTGACATTATTACAGTATTATTACATTATTAGTATTAGTATTAATATTAGTATTGGTATTGTTGGTATTATTTTTGTTTTGTTGTTGTTGTTATTATTATATTTAGCATATAGTATGCATTATGTATTATGCATTATATGCTATATATTATGTATTGTAATATATATTATACTGTAATATATTATTATAATATGTTATTACATAGTACATTATTGCGAGGTAAATGATGTTGGATCTAGAGGCTGTGTATAAAAGGGCTGTACACAGGCTGTGTATAAAAAAAGAAATCTCAGAAACCTGAAAATAAAATGCAAGAGACATCCTGCTGCCACAGAAACCTAACAAACTGGAGTATCTGCAGAATAAGATACGGTGACAGCTTCAACAAACCTGTGTCAGTGTGAGCTGAATTCTCTCAAATGTCCATTATTTAAAGCTCTGCAGTTAAGAAGGACTTGTAAGAATGCACTGAAAAATGGAAATTTAACTTACTGGTGTTTTTTTAAAGAACCAACTGAAATGTTGAGGTTGTAGACCTTTCCAATTTTCTACTGTGTTAGAATTGTGAACAAACCCAGTTGAATTTTCAAATGTGGGATGTGTGATAGTCCCCAATAACAGGGAGCCTGGGTAAATACTGCCTCTCCTTTCTTATTGCAGCTGGAAAGCTTGTAAAATTTTTGCTGTGTGCCTTCTTCTGCCCTCGATAACATCCTTTGTAGCTGTGTTCTTGCCCTGGAAAAGCATCTTTCATCATTTCATTCCAGCACTTTTGCAGTTTCTATTTCAGTTCAAAACTTCTTAAATATCCTTCTAATGTCTTAACTTCATAGCTGGGACAGGTTAACCTGTGAGTCAGAGCTTTATTCTCTTCTCTTCTCATGACATACTTTCTACAATGTTTCCCATGTACTGGTTTCTTCAGTAGATCGAAATACTGTCTCTTCTTTTGGCTTGCTCTTTGGAATTAGGAGCATAACTCTGTTCATCCCTCAGAGCTCTGTCTTCCTTTGTTTTTTCCCCTCATTCCCATTCTAATGGCATATAGATAATTAAAAACATAAACAATAATTCTCATGGTGTCTTCCTCCATATCTTCCAGTAAATAAATGTTATTTTATTCATTAGGAAAACTCTGGGAGGGCATTTCTCCTGATGTTTATGTATATGTAAGAGAGGAATTTGGCAAAATGGTATTGAAATTTTCAGGCTATATTTATTTCTGAATATGATGAAGAACACTGATTTTCAGGCTGTCCTGAAAACAATACAACTTACCAATACAGGGGAGGATTGTTTATTTTGAATGAATAAAAACAAGTGAACCGTTTTGTGTTAGGTAGACATAGAGATGTTGTCCCAGTTGAGTAATTTCAGGGTGGATATCACTACCAGAACCTTTACATGCAGTGCTTGTTCCTTGTTCAATACTGCAGTAGTTGTGCATTGATGGCTGCCTGGCACCCTCTTTTTTTAATGTTTTTCAGGGGAGTATATGTTTAGTAGATGGATTAAAGAGAGATTAAAAAATCAGATATATTTATTACACAAATGACTGAAACAGACATTTTTTGAACGGTTAATATTTAAGGAGTTAAACAGTTACAATCCTAAATAAATTCTTTTAACCAAATGCAATCTGATTAAACTACCACAGACTTACCTTTTAATTTAATATTACCATTAGAAAAAAATAAAATATTGCCCCACATAGAAATGGAAAGATTTTTCAGGAATTGAGACTATGACAAACATTGGATTTAGTTGGCTGTGTGACACTGATGTAAATGCATTTCCTGATCTATGATTTCTCATATTAAAAAAAAGTATATTTATAACTGAAATATTAAGTGAAACTTACAGAAATTTATATTCCTCTATTACTTAAAAATGGTAAATGAGCTAGCAGCTGCTGAGATTTCTTGTCTTGTGGTGAATTATAACATGCTAGACTTTGATAGAACAATTATTTCACTGCTTGCAAGAGTTTAATCCACAGCTGTGTCTCTCATGAACTTCAAGAAGCAAAAGGTAATTCATTAAAATGCTCCATGAGCTGGTAGCAAAATATTATATTTTATTTAACTGCATGATTTCTCTACCAGTTACAGCTCAGTGTAAAGAACACTACTGACTTTACTGGCAGTATTCCAAGACATTTAAATGTCTAAGTTTATTTTTTATTAAAAATAAAAAAAATACATTTAAATTCAAACGTATTGATTTATGATAAGAAATCTTGAGAACTATACAAAAATACCAAACTCCACCATTTTCCATCTCAGGTATAAATATACCGGTATACTCCAGCACAAAGGCATAATAGCTGCTTCAGCCAAAGACGTTTGAATGCAGTAAAGGTCCTGTACGAGAACAGGATGTGAGATGATAGCCTGTAAGTAGGGTAGAGTTTGCAGAAGGCAAAAACAAAACACCAAAACACCTGTCTGCTTCATACCTGCTTTGTCATTTTTCCTCTCTCTGTCAATGGCTGGCAAAGAAATGGTCAATCTCATCTTCATTAAGCCACTAATAATGTTTATTACAATTATATTCTCCAAGGAGCAAGAGTAAGGGCAAGTATGAAGATGTCTTTTGGAGAAAATACAAATAATCGTTTCAAGTTTGCTCAAGTTTAAAGTGCTGCAAGAAGTATCTGCCCATGAAAAATACTCTTTAAACAGAAAGGGACCCCAGGGCCAGCTGAACTGGGAGAGCTGCACAGCTACAAGCATAGAATGTAAGAGAACATGCCACAGCTGGCAGCGCGCATTAGGGTTAAGTCCCCTGCAGAAAATCTGCACCTACTAAACAATGGGATGAATTTCATCTCAATTTCAGAAAATTGCATCAATTAGTTTCTTATACACAAACTCTTGCTTTCTTTTGCCTCCTTCAGCTTACAGTGTTATTTATAAATTAATGAATTTAGACAGAAGTTTGAAAATTACAGTAAAACAGTTTACTGAAGAAATTGAAGGCATGTGGAAAATATTTCATGTAAATTACATGAAATGACTCTAAAGTCATATAAAGATAAAAGGGAATGTATCTTAATTTTAAGCACCTTTTTTGTGTTCTTTTCCCAGGTTTGCCTTCTTACACAATACTTGGCAAAAAAGGACTTTCTCTACTCAGGATCACTGTTTTTATTAAAATTCCTCTTGAAAATAGTGAAGTTTTGCAGTGGTAATTCACCACTAGATAAGCTTAAGAGCTTGTGGTGCTTGAAGTCTGAATATTTACCCGTGTTAGGATGTCTGAATGGCACTGTCTTTGTCTGATTTAGATTAGATGTGAATTATGACATCTTCTTAGCACAGTATCAAATACATTGCTGGTTTTTGATGCATAGCAACTGTGAAGTACAGCTATTATTCAATATGGAAATGCATATTTTCAACTATCTAATATACAGCTATACAGTTATAGGTTCATCATTTGCCAACACTTCCCTGAAAGAGAACCTGAGATATTAGCTATTTGATAGGAAATAACAATGATGCCATTGATTTCTTTTTTTCCTTCCTTCCATAGAGTTATGCATTACGTAACATTTTTCAGGACTATAAGAAATGCAACAGATATCAAAATACTACATAAGTACTATGAGCAATACATAAAATACCACTATAAAATTATATTAGGTTGACCCCTTCTATAAACTGTTCACTTTTACATATTGTTTTGTACAAGCTTTAGAAAAGGGCATGGTTAAGTCTCTCAAATATATTAACAAGTAGATTTTTCAAAATGAAAAGAATTCTGAGTTGAAAAGTATTCTTAGATTTTATTTCAATTTTGTTCAGATTTATTATTGCTTGTAATTTTTTACATAATTTTTTCCTTTAATTTTTACATCCTTGTTATAACTGATGGACTGTAATAAGCAAACTTAGTAACTAATCGAAGAGTAGCTATTAAAGTAAGCTTCTTAATGGAACTTCTTAAAATGTGGCAATCTGCTACAGGTAAAATCCGTATCACTTTGGGTAATCCCTATACACATACTACTGCGTGTGTTTTATTTCTGATTTAAAATGCTTCTACTTTGGTATGAACTGCATATACTTCCTTTTGATCTTTAACAAGCAGCTAAATGTAATATATAGTCCCTATTATGGTTTTTAAAAAGTGCCTTCATAGGAATATATCTACAATTTACAAAATATATGCAATACTGCAACAGAAAATCAAAGCAGCAAATGTATTACCCTGTATTAAATCCAGCCCTGCTAAAGCATCCAGCACGCTTCTTAGCAGATGCACAGAAGATTTTTCTCTGCATCTCTGCAAACACATTTACTGTTTCTTTACCTTTTATAATTCAGAATAGTGGAGAGACAAGAGTATCACAAAACATAGTCCTGTATACCCATTTACATAAATGGATGTATTGGTGCTAATTATAAGCAAGGATCGCATATGGAGACAGCTGGAATTACTGGATCTTCCTAGGGCACTGAATATTTCTCCCCTTGCACTTTGTTAGCTTGTGGATGTGCAAGCCAAGACTTCTTCCCCTCTCGCCTCTTATTTGCGAGGCTAACCGGAAGCCCTCCAAGTGCTAGTTATCCTCTTTGACCTCATGATCTAAGGTCTAGGCTGACCAGCAGAAAACTTGTGATTCCTGCATTTATCTGTGCTGATCCGTTTTGCTCTATCTGTCTGAAAAAAAAATATACTGCTAGTGAGGGGTTTTTTATGCCTTGGTAAGCCTCCTGCAACACAGAAAGGAATGGCATACAGAGAAAAGGTTTTTAGCAATTCAGGTGAGCATATTATGTAGGCATAATTAGAGTGATACAAAGTTTAGCTGACTGTGTATCAGCATTATTTCTGCATTTATTATCCTGATTTTCTGCAAGGGAGTACTGTGTGACTCTTAAGGTTTCATATTTAATTAAATCTTAAATTCTTTTCGAACATTTAATTCTGTAAGTATACAAGTAATTTTGGCCTGAATACTTGCAATGCTACTCTAAAAATTACAAAGGTGATTTTATTCTAACCATATGCTTTCTTTTTAACTATGAAGACTATATGGAAAGTTGGGCTCATATGAACTCTAAGCCAAATGTAGACAGTGATGTGATGGATTGGTTCAAATAATTCCAGTACCCTTTTGAAATGCTGATTTTATTTAATCTTCCAAGACACAGACAGACTAAAAATACATGCCACCTATGCATTTAGAAATTTTCCCTAAGAGCTACATTACTAATTTGAAAGAACAGAGGTGTGCAGGTTGGCTGTTCAACTGATGAAGCTTGCATTTTGAAAGTAATTTGTGATGGTAATTTCATTCACATTTCTTGAACTGGCTAGTTGGATTCATACCAATTACTATTGCCAAAACAACTGTGACATATTTTAGATATGCTAGTGAAAATATATTCCATTTTGGACAAGTTTTTGAATAGCAAATATTGATTCTTTTTCCATTTGAACTCAAACACCTGATTTCCCATCCCATTTAGGACAGCAAAGATATGCTGTAGCCTTCTTGCTCACTGTCTTGTAGTCTTTTAAAAAACAATATTGTCCCCAGACTTTAGACCTATGAGTGGGAAAATTTCTACATTAGATGAGGGGCCAGGTGTTTGTCAAGCTCATTTCATAGATCTTTAATTCATGGATACTGTTAAGCGAATGCATAGAAGACATTCTTATCCTCATTGGACCTGCTTAAATGCTTTAAAAATAGACTACTTTTTGCTAAAATGATAATGTAATGTATTAGTAATAACTTGCTATAAAGTGAACACTAAAGAATGTCCAAACTGGATGACATTGAAGATTTTTACCAACACTAATGTTTAAGAGTCAATGAAATGTGCTGACAAGTATGAAGTCACTATCTTTAAAAGGAATCTGCTGATTTATTATTAAGCTTCCATTAGCCAGGAGTGCTAGATTTCTGTGTTACATCTCCAGCAATAACTGTTTTGAATGTATTTCATTTAGCATCTTGAGTTGTCATCTTTCTAAGCAAACAGCTTCTCTACTCAAAAATATGCAACAAATCAAATTAATTAAAATGAATCAATTAAATTGGTGAAGTGGTATTTCGGAATGACTCTGAGGACCATAAATTCAAATTAAGGCTTGTACGACTCCTTCCTGGGTTTGGAGAGGCTCCTTGGTCCATTAGCAAAAGGAAAAAGGGAAACTGGTCACCCTGTTTGACATCATTCACCCTGGGATGCTTGCAGAAGTAACTGTGCTGAGGGCTCATGTAGCCAGATTTTATAAACATATCATAAAACAGAGAATGAAGTAGACGATATAATAGCAATTGATTTTACCTAATGTTAATAATCAGATCATGCTAAGTATGATAGTAGTTGTACATGAGTGGAATAATAGGAAGTTAATTGCTGCAAAACCCCAAACATGGACATAGTGTTTATAATTTTATTCATAGTATGCTTTGCTTGTTCTGATACTTAGTCAATTCAGGCAGTAATATGGGTTGTCAGATTCGTTTTTAAGGTGAAAGTATGATGGATATATGCTAATTCATACATGTTCATTAAATATATTTTTCCTAACTGTGTTTTAATGATCAGATTGTACTAGAGAGCACTCGTTCTTCTTCTGGTTTTAGTAAGCTTTTAAACACAGTTACAAAAAGGGCACACCATGCTTTATTGCAAATATCGATTGTCCTCTTTTGCAAAGATGATGAACTCTCACCATTCTGTATTATATTTGATTTATTCACCAATCTAAACTTGTATACGGCTTCTGGGTTTTGTGGTCTGAATGAGGACCTAAGAAATGTGGGGACAGGATTAAAGTATTGCTCCTGACATTAGTTTCATAAAAGCAGTGTTTGTTCTGCTGCTTCTCTACATCTCTCCTACTTTACAGGATCATTCTATGGCTCATTTATATCTACTGGATTTAATACTTGAAAATATGATTTCTGTATTCAGTATTCATGCTTTACCTTTTGTCTTCAGCTGGTCTGAACTGGGAGCCTACACTTTACTATCTACTTCGAACAGAAAGAGGTTAATATTAAAGGGATATCAAACTCTTAAAATCTACCAAATTTGTAAGAGAGAGAGTGTCACATTACATAGGCATAATTACAGTGATACAAAGTTTAGCTGACTATATATCAGCATTATTTATGCAATTGTTATCCTGATTTTCTGCAAGGGAATACTGTATGACTCTTAAGGTTTTATATTTAATTAGCTACTAAGGAAAAACAAAATTGTCTCCATATTGTTTTACTTTTTGAGTTTTTCAGATTTAATGGTATTAGGACTTTATACTAAAATATTCTCAGTATTCACATGGAGAAACGGAAGACTCTGATACGTTATTTATTTCTTGGTATGATAGATATACCTGATGATCGACAAAACAATGAGCCAGTCAGTTTTGTGGTGTTTTGTAATATAGTATTGTCACTTCGAGAAAATGATGACCGTTCACATTAAATATTTATTTGGGCTGGTCATCATGTGGTGTTTGAGTTTTCACTATAAACCTATGGAATGTTGAGAGCAGCTGCTAAGCTTCCAAAATGCTTGCTAGCTCTTCCAGTTTTTCTCTGCTACTTTTACAAGGCTTCCACCTCTACCAACATGTGTGATATAAAACAGAAAAAAGAAAGTACTATCACAATAAATGTAAGGGAGATTTTTTGGTGGTTTTGACAATTTGTGTCAATTGATTATACCATTTCTGTGGGGCAAGAATTTGGGGAGTTATATATTCTATGACTTAGTTTTGTATTGACTTGCTTGTTCTAAAGACTGGTTTAAAACAGATTAAAAAAATTAATAAGTTCTTTTTCTTTTAGGTGGGAGATGAAAGAAGCTGCAGATCTTGAAGATGAGGAGAAAGTTATGGTGGAACACTTAAAAAATGTTTATTTGACACAGAGCACTCCTACGTCAGAGGATAAAGAAGAATAATTACTTTGACAGGTTTCGGATAGCACCTTTTTCTGAATTCACCATGATTTAACTTAATAGCTTAGTTATAACTGACAGGACTAGAAAGCTCAGGAATATATATGTTGAGTAGGAGTTTTAAACTTATGAATGTTCCCCTGTTATTGTCTAGTCACCCCATCCAGGCAGCAATTGTTCACACTTGCATCAGGCAAGTAACAATATATGAAAATGTCAATGTCGCAATACAAGGAGGGTGTATCTATCTCAATACTGAGGAGGCATAAACCTGAATGACAAACCAAGAACTGTTTTAGAAGTATAAAGCTCAGTCTGAAAATAATGCAACTTTGGACATGTACTGAGCAAACACTTGTGCTATGCTTCTATTGACCATTTTGGAGTCAGTCGGACTGCCCCAGTTAGTGTTGCTCAGGGACATTTTCTCTCCCTTCATGCTTGCGTCCTGCCATTAAAGCACCCAAAATACACGAAAAAGGACAGGTACAGGCCATGGGCCTGCAGTCCTTTGTGAGTTGCTCTGGGATGAGTATGCTTGGCCATTATTCCCAACCCTAACTTAACATCCAGTGTATGTTATGGCTTAAAAGACACATTTTAGAGAAACTTATTAGCAGCTTTTAAAGTTTTGAGAAGCATATTTTTATAATATGCTTAACTGTGCATATTATATTATAAAAAGAGTTACAAGCAGTGCTCAAAGGACTACTTATACAGTGAACTGAGAAGAGAAAATGATAAAGAATGCAGTATTTATTTCTGATATAGTAAAATTTCATTTTCGTAGTAAGCCCTGTCCAATATTCAGATTTTCCAAGTATTAAATGTTCTTCTTTTCAGTAAAAGTTCTTCCTCAAAGACTAAAAATAGCTGAGTTAGGGGGCTATTATGACATTATTTTTTATACAGAAATATACAAGTTAATATTTCCTTAGCTCTGGAGGAATAATCCATCAATTTTTTATTTGTTTCTTGCACGGAAAGTCCAAGGGAACTGTTTCCTCCGCCTGATGAAGGACCCTGGCAAGATCTTGCTAAGGCTGCAATCTTAGCTGCAGCTATTCCTGTTCCCACCACATGTTCTCACAGATGCTATCATGGACATAGACCACCTGAACAGGAGGAAGGCAAGATTTTTTCCTAAAGACTTCAGCAGCATCATAGGTAACCATAACGCTAATGCTGCTGTAGGTTCCAATCTGAAATGCAGTTTTTCCTCCTCTTAATTGCTCCTTTTTTTTTATCATGTGTATAAAATATCAGACCATTAAAAATGAAAACAGGGACCATTATATTTAAAAATCTCCAAAGATCTTGTTCCAGCACTACATCAACAAAAGGACTGTGAAGCACTGGTGCTAAAAATATTACTTAATGAATAAAACAGACTTTTTCCTCTGCTGCTGATATAGTCATTTCAGATTATAAAGACATGATGAAATGTAAAAAGAATTTTTCTTTGCTTTGTATTTCATGTTTGAAGATTAGTTGTGGTCTTAAGGCTTAAAATGTGGCTACAGGGATTACCTATGGTGGCTGGTATGGTATTTTGACAAATGAAGCACACATACTCCAAGCCATACCAATAATGTGTTAGTGCATGTGGAAGCTGGAGTGCAGAATATTCTTTCCTACTTTATCAAAATCTATTGTACATAATCAATTTTTTGTGTAGTCACATGAAGAGAATTTCTGTTGATGTGGTGAAACTGACTGAAATACTTCTTGTGAAAAATCTCCCCCTCTGGGAAACACTTATTCTAAATAGGATAAAATTTGCAAGTGAAATAAACTAATCCAGAATAAAACCCCTCACTTACTCTGAAATGGGAATGTCCAAACTGATTATTATCCTTTAAATTCACAACACACTTGGCTCTGGAATAACCTGTAAACAGTCATGTTAAAAAACAAACCAACCAACCAAACAAAACCAAAAAACCAAAAACAAAACAAAAAAAATTGTTCATGCCCCTTCCTCCCTTCTCAGCCTGGCAAATTAATTCAGCAGTAACCCACTGGGTAGCACAAGGACAATTCTGTCTTTCTTATAAAGAGTATATTTATAATCTATACCACTGTGGAGCTGACAAGACAGAATAACTAGTCTGGATAGAATAATAGAATCATAGAATCATTTGAGTTGGAAAGGACCTTTAAGCTAACCGAGTCAAACTGTTAACCCAACGCTGCCAAGGCCACCACTAAACCATGTCCCCAAGTGACCCATCTACACGTCTTTTAAACACCTCCAGGGATGGTAACTCTACCACTGCCCTGGCCAGCCTGTTCCAATGCTTGGTAGCCCTTTTGCTGAAAAGATTTTTCACGCAATCCAATCTAAACCTCCCCTGGCACAACCTGAGGCCATTTGTTCTTGTCCTATCTCTAGCTACCTGGGAGAAGAGACTGACTCCCACCCCACTACAACCTGCTTTCAGGTAGTTGTAAAGAGCAATAAGATCTCCTGTTAGTCTCCTTTTCTCCAGGCTGAACAGCCCACCTGTGCTTCAGGCCCTTCACCAGCTCCATTGCCCTTCTCTGGACCTGCTCCAGCACCTCAATGTCTCTCTTGCAGTGAGGGGCCCAGAACTGAACATAGGATTCGAGATGCTGCCTCACCAGTGCCCAGTACAGGGGGCAATCACTGCCCTGGTCCTGCTGGCCACACTATTGCTGATACAGGCCAGGATGCTGTTGGCCTTCTTGGCTGCCTGGGCACAAGCTGGCTCATGTTCAGCTCTGTCAATCACCACCCCCAGGTCCTTTTCCATTAGCAGCTTTCCAGCCACTCTTCCCCAGGCCTGGAGAGTTGCATGGGGTTGTTGTGGCCCAAGTGCGGTATCTGGCACTTTACCTTGAACCTCATCTCATTGGCCACAGCCCATCGATCCAGCCTATCCAGATCCATCTGCAGAGCTTCCTACCCTCAAGCACATCAACACTCCCATCCAACTTGGTGTTGTCTGCAGACTGACTGAGGGTTCACTTCGTCACTTGTCCAGGTCATTGACAAAGATATTAAAGAGAACTGGCCCCAGTACTAAGCCCTAGGAACAGCACTTCTGACCGGCTGCCAACTAACAATCATAACAATTTAACATAACAACTGAAAACAACATAAAAGCTGAACCTTTGCACAATAATTTATTATTATTCTTATCAAATCTTTCTCTATATATGCATATTTTAGAATATGCAAGCTAATGTGGGTTTGAAATTGAACTTGTCCCTCAATCCTTACTGAGAAATAGCTGGGCTCAGGTTGTTGGCAATGTAGTGATCTTATTAACAAGCCTTCAGGGTATAAAAGAAACATCATTTTGGCAACATCACTTATGCTGAATAGATACTTTTGCAACATTCACATTTGTTAAATAAAATTATAGTAATAATAAGAGTTGTATAACTAAGATTGCTAAATAACATACCATTAATTTCTCAAGACTGCTTACTTAAAACTTAAACCCTTAATTGAAGCTTGAAAGAGCTGATCATTTTTATATTCTAAGGTGTGTAAAATTAGGAGTACTTGTATAACAGATTGCTGCTTTCTTTGCCTTAATAAAACGATAGTTCTGTATTATTTTAAAAAGTTCTGCTGATTCTAAAATTGACTTAAGATTAATTTCATTTTAGAGAGTGATGGGTTCATAAAGCTGCAATGTTTTGCTTTCTTATTTTGTGTCCTGGCTCTTTGTTACTACTTGTTTATCCAAGAGCATCTCACATTTACATTTAGCCTCAACAAATGAAGGCAAAAGGAGACAGAATTGCTGGCTGCAGTGTGGGCCCTGTGTTGCACGACCACTGCGATCTGACCATGTTAACTGCTTCTGGAAAGCTAGTCAAAAATAAGAATTGAAGTCTTTTGTGGTCAACAGACCTTTCTGAATGGGCAAAAGCTGGCCTTGTTGGTTCAGCTGATTTAGCCTAAAAGGAGATTTTATATTTGTAGATATTAACTGGGTCAGATAGCACAAACTATGCATTATCACTAATGCTTACATCTAATTCTCATATAACACTTTAGTATGCTTAGTCCTTTTTACGAAACATGCTTAAATAGGAGACTTCATAGCATGGGCTATCTCTAATTACATTAGTTTAGTATCCAGTTCAGAGTGCTCCAAATCTTTAACATCTTGCTACTTTTGAAAGGTAGTTAATAGAATTAGAAGCAGGGCAACATTGAGAGAGCGTTAATAGTAATGAAACTCAGACACACAAGGGAGAGAGAGAGATAATTTGGGGGAAAGACAGTCACTGAGACATAGCCCTGCCTTTTAGTGACTGCTGTCCTGACAAACAGTGTCCCATAGATCATGCTTTATTCAAGGAGAAGGATTTTGTAGACACCACAGGCAACAAAGCTATTTGTTCTGGAAATATGCACAATGGCAAATGGATATTCTCTAATTCACCTCTACATCCTCACAGCAGTGCAAGGTAGGCATGAGGCTGGCTTCTTCCAATTAGCTTCCTCTGACAGAAATATTCGATTTCCCTCTCAGCTCGGAGGTCTTCACAAAACACCACCAAGTCTCATCTACAGTAAGACACCAATTATATGCCGATATAAAACTATTTTATAGAACTCCTTAAAAATATGTGCAATCATTTTTAGTGACAGACTCTATTCAAACATCCAAGGCAATAGGCAAAAGACTGAGGAATTAGACCTATTGCCCAATTAGGCATGAAATGAGAGAGTAACTTGATGGCAACAGGGACATATCTAGGTGAGCGTATATAGATCTTGAGGAGGTCCAGGCTGGTGCAAAACTGCTTCTCTGTAGTAACTGTCCATGTTGTAAACAGTGGTATGAATGGAAGTAGAAGCTCTAATCCTATTTTAAGTGTAGAGCCCAGAAAATGGACAAAGGTGAGCTTGCTTTTTCCTCTACCTTTGGACTCCAACACTTGGGAAGCAGATGACATCAGCTGATATTGCCAGGTAGGCAGTACAAGAAAAGCATGCAAGGCTTTGAATAGGTTGGGTGTCACTGAGGACCTTACAATACCCATCAGTAAAATGTTGCTCTTTAGCAACAGAATCTGAAAACAGACTGTTAGCTATTATTGCGGCAAGTGAAACAACGATATAGAGCTGACAAAAAAACACTCTAAAA
Organism: Strigops habroptila; assembly: GCF_004027225.2. Classification (NCBI taxonomy): domain Eukaryota; kingdom Metazoa; phylum Chordata; class Aves; order Psittaciformes; family Psittacidae; genus Strigops; species Strigops habroptila. The sequence goes on from NC_044302.2 coordinate 24,484,427, forward strand.
AGCAAGGAGTCAGGCAAGCATGCAAAAATAAATCCAAACACTTTTTTCTTTTTCCTGAAAAAGTGATTCTATCACAAGTGTCTCAGGAATAACCAGCAATTACCAAGTACTAATAACATAAAGTGATCATCTGAATTAAGACTGTATGTCTAAATTTAGTAGATGACTACCCTTAAGCTTGACAAGTAGCCACTCATGGCTAGTGCAAATTTACTGACTACCAGATTGAGCCCTTTAGATCCATGAGAACTTCAGTAGGTTGCAAACATCTCTGAGTAGAAACTTTATAGTACCTCCTACTGAAGAAAGTGTTTCTATGTTAAAAGAGCTCATTATCTAATTTCTGCAGTAAATCAACCCAAGCTCCAGCAGACAACAGTCTCGGTGTCTACACATTCCTGATTCACATCCACTCTCTATCTAGAAATGAGGCAAAGAACTGCATAATGGTGATCATATTCAACAGGTATGAACTTCTCCAGTTACCAGCACAAAGCGCATGCCATGTCTGCCATGACAAATCCAGGTTTCAAACTTAGTTCATAGTGGAGGTTGGCTGCAACAGCACATAACCGGGTCTTTTTCTTTTCAGGACAGGTTTTTAGAAACATAATCTCCCTTCAATTCTCCAAGTAAATAAATACATTGATTAAAATTATTCCTATAAAACAAGCACTCAGTCATTAGAAAACACCTGATGAATGATCACCAGTGTGCCCATGTGCGTTCCTGAAGATAACTGTAATGACATGGTCACGTGTAATTTGTCCCTAGATGAATTCATTGGAGGACAGAAATATGGTTACACAACCAATATGAGTACTGCTGCCACTCAAGTTATACACGGGTAGATAATTCATTTTCCAGACTGTCATACAGACTTAAAGCAGTGTAGGTTCCTATATGGGTAATAATTTTAGGTTTAGGGTTGTCTGACCACTTCTGCTCCGAAAGTTGCACATGAATTTTTTAATATCTATGTTCTTCCATTGTCCTAAGATACCTGTGTTAGCTGGGATAGGGGGATCTCTTTGTCTGCATTGCTTTATGTGAGTTATTTCTGGTTTCTACCGAAACTTATATTTTACTTGAATACTTTTAATTTACATTTTGAAATCCATAGCACATCTGTTTTCACAACCTACAAACACTGAAATACATATCAATAAAGCCTGATCAAGCTTGAAAGAGTCTTAGATAACCAAGAATTTAATAAATGTAAAATGCAAACCAACCACCTGCAAGGTTATAATTCAAGAAATGCAGTAGTTGTTTTCACTTGAATTTTCATCTCCCTGTATATTCCAGAAATAACACCTTCAAGGAGTTGTTTGCTTATGTTCTGCACACTTCATTGGTATCTTTTATTCTATATAATAAACATGTCTTAAATGGGCTTTACTATGTAGATTAAGATTATACTTTGCTTCTAGAGAATGGAATGAATATTGGGGAGGTAAGAGGTTGAAATGGCAGGTGGTTTTTGTTTTGGCATGTGGGCTAGCAAACAGATTACTGTCTACAGTAAGATAGATGTGGCTTTGGGACTGAAATAATCTCGCCAGGAATCCTACCTGCAAGTATGTATTAACTTCAGGAAATTGACGGCTGAACATGTGCTACGAAGACTGTCTTTAGAGGCAAATGGATCAGGTCTCTCCAAACAGCAACAGTTTCTATTCCAGTTAAGGCTCCCAAATTTCACACACGCCTATTCACTTTATGAATGAACAGATTGATGGAGGTTGTTGCATTAATGCAATGCAAATGTGTAATGTTAATCATCTGGCCTCCTCTTCTCTCTAGACAAGTAATTAACGAGAACACGGTAGACTGTTCTTTATTTCCAACAAATATGCACAGTCCTGATCAAGGAAGACTGTACTGCTGCCAGACTTTGGCATCAGCACAGATACCTCCACACTAAGAAGCTGGAGAATGCAGTTTAATTATCATGTTTTAAAGGTGCTGTGTATGCCTGGTGCAGTTCTTGGATTTGTGAACCAAAACTGACCAGTCCTGCGACCCTTTCATTTTCATTCCCTTACCTTCTCATCCTTCCCCAGTTTAGGCGGAGTTGCCAGTGTTATGATCATTCCTGACATTTCCAGATGAGGCTGTGACCACATCTCACACAGCAGTGTACAAAATACATACAAAGGAATTAACTGTCTCACAGAGCATCCAGTGCATACAGATGAGTAGCTCTCTAGGCCCAGTTTTTGTTAAAAGATTTTGCATTTTAACCCTATGCTTGCTGACATTTGGGAGGGCCTCCAATCTGACAAGTGTCAAGGTGAGACATACCTACTTGCTCTATAGCTTAGAACTTGGTAGCTTGGATTTGTTTAAAGGAAAGGAGAGGAAGGGGAAGGGATTGTTTTTTTATTATTATGCTTATCATGCTATGTCAATTCTATTGCTTTTGTTGCTGGTTTGGTTTCTTTCCAAGTGGACTTATGATTGGTCAACACATAACAGTTACAGTCTGCTTGAGTAGTTTGGGCATTGATAAAGTCACTGTAACTGCCAGCAACACAAGTAATTTGTGAGTTTAGTCTCTGCAAAAAGGGTCTGTCATGGCAGCAGGTGCTACAGGAATTAATTCAATCTAAATATCTCTACTAAAATAGTCTATCATTAACATGATCTCTTAGTTCAGCTTCATCAGGTCCTTCCCTAATAACCGCAGTATTTCTTCTCTGGTTAGCAGTGGGAAGGAGAGAAAAATGCAGGTATCTTATGTGCCATGCTTTTTTAGGGGTCTCATTTTTCCAACGCCAGTTCCAAAAGGTGCACTTAGACTATGTAACGGAAAATGTACCATATATTTGCTTTTCCATTTTATGTGTACACAAATTGTTTAGATGACAGTTGTACAGTTTTTAAAAAAGTTATATAATACCCTGGAGCAGTCATCTGCTCTTACATGCATAATTTATTCAAAAATCATTTGTGGAGTTGAGGGATTGATAGTTTGGAACAGAAAAATTATAGGTATGCTGAGTAAGTTCTTGAAAAAATAAATCACATAATCATGTATTGAGATCAAATATTTCAAAATTCAAAGTACAATTAAATTGTTTGTACATGTAACAGCAGTGAAATAACTTTGCAAGGTTTACATCATAAACCCATATATCTGTAAAGAGTAGAACACAAACCATAAAGTTCTGTCAGTAGCATTGCTTTCAATCTTTGTTTCATTCCACCAAAACTTTTCATATCAGTCTGGCATTTTTTTGAACAACTATATACAGGACCAAATAATTAGGAGTGGTAACTTGAAACATAGATTATATATATTTAATCTCTACAACAAATGCAAAAGCAGTAAGTGAAAAACAAAGACATAACAGACTGTAAAAACTCTCGAGAACATATAATGAAGCATAAGAGTGAATGTCACGACAGATTTATGTATGTTCGAGTTTCAGCAAAAACTGCTGAAGACAAATTTGAGAATATTTGTGTATCATACTTTTGGCACAATAGTAGGAACCAAAATAAATTATCCAGGAATAAGACATAAGAAAGAGATTCAGGGTGTAAACAACAAGCCGAGTAAGAATTTTGAATTAAAGAAAACTTTCAAGCCAAAAGAAAGAGAGGTTTTTCAAGCCTTGCACAGCACTCAAGAACAATGTTGCTTCTTCATGAGTTTTCAGCATTTCACTTTTTTTTTTTTTAAGTTTCTAATTTAATTCTTGTGAAAAGTGTTTCTCAAAAGGTAACACATTGTCTTTCTCAGGAAAGCTAACATGCTTTTATTTTTCATGAAATGCAGTCTCTGTATTTATGCACTATACACGGTACACAAAGCCTATTCCATCAATGTCAAGCCAAAAGAACAAATGAAAAGAAACTACAAAGGGAATTCTAAAGAGAATTTGTTTTCTCTTTTGGACTTAGCATCAGAAGGAATTTGTGCGTCCCAAAAGACACAGGATAACTTTTCTCAATCATCACACATCTTAAAGGTTTCTATTCTTAAATGCTTATGCTTTTTTTTTTTTTCCCCGCCCAAACCTCTGGAAATATCAGCTGTCACTGGGGGAGGGAAAAAAAGAAAAAAGTTTAATTTTTAAGATTAAAAAAATCCACGTTTTCCAGTTCTGCATGTGGTAAGAGCTGGGTTGAAGTTGATCAGTAGTGAGGCCTCTATTGTGCAAACACATTGCTTGGCAAAAAACCACATCGCAAATCTTGTGATTTGCATCAAGTAGGTGACATGAGATAGTCAGTAAGACAGAACAAAAGTAAAATGCATTTTTTCCTGTAATTCTTCTCTAACCTGATACCCTTTGCATCTTTTGTCTCAGCAAAAATTCCTAAAATGGATCATATCCTTCAATTTCAGGATTCAGTGCAAAGCTCAAATGGAATAAACAGACCACTACATTTATTGCAAATGCAAATCTGACCCATGTAAGACAAGTGATCAGTCTTGGCATACCCCTCTTGTGAGGTTTAGCATGCTCTTAACCAGCAGTAATCTGACTAAAAACTAAAGATGTTAATACTTTGCCAGGTGCTGAAAGCAGAAACATAGTTCTTGTGAGGGAAGGGCTGTGGTGTTCTACCAGCTCTGAATACAGGAGGATTTAACAACTGCTTATGAAAGTTGAATTGCAGGATAGCTATTAAAATCAGACATTCTACTTGCTACAATCATCTATCAGCTACTTCTAAAATCCTGCCCACCTTCTGTGTGTCATCTGGAGGAGATAAAGTTTTAATTGTGAGCGGGTGGTATAAAAAAATAGAAAAAAGACAAGGCGCCTTCTGTCATTCCAAATTTCTTGTCCTATCTTGCTTTCTGTTTCTGCGTCTTTGTGCCAGTTGAAGTTTTGCAGGCAGCTTTTAAAAAGACACAAAAAAAAAAATATTAAAATCAGTAGAAACAAATAAAATCTAGGACAACAAAGAGCACACCATAGGGAATGCATTGCCGAGAATGGGAATAAAAATTACTGCCCATTGCAGCTTTTTCCCTTTTATACTTTGACTCTTTTCTCACCTAAGTTTCAAATAATTCCTAGTTTCTTTGGTAACCGTTACAAAATCCATTACCGTATTTTGTAATAAATTACAAAAATTCCCTTTTTGTTGGTTTATTCATTTATATTTGTGACTTTAAAAGCGTCTTCCTTGTTTCCACTAAGCTCCAGTTTTAAACATCAGAAGCTCACATTCTGGGGTTCAAAATGGTTTCATTCATAATATTTTCATTCAGCTTTTCTGTTCAATTTTTTGAATGGATGAGACTTGACTTTTTTCCAACCATTTGAAATAAGCCTTGTTGAAGCAGCATTTATGTTACTGTAATAAGAACTGTCTTCAGACCATGATCACTTGTCATAGACACGACAAATATTTGGTTCCCTTGGTGTGATCCTCTTTAGATATGATGATGAAGCCTTAAAATAACTTCTACCATCTTCAATACAGTTCTTCTGAGTTTCATTTTTTGCCTCTAAATTAAAAAAACCCCAATAAAATAGTATTTTCATACTGACAGCACTGAAAATTTCATGCTCTGTCATGCAGACTGCAGCCCTCAGTGAGAACAGCTTTTCTCATCCTCATGCCACAGACACTCACAGAGCCTCTCACACAGCTCGGTGCCTTCTTCATCAGCCAGCTAATCTGCTGTCTGCTTATCTCACATTCCCAGTGCATCCCAGGCCACTTCCTTCCAAGGTATTATTATTTAGTGGCTTTCTTGGAAGCCTTAGGGCCTTGTTTCTGAGTTTTATTCCTCCCCCACCCCCCGTGCAGTTTTCAGTGTAGTGTCGCCACAATTTTACATGACTAGCAGTTGACAATTTTCCTCTTTGAAACAACCTGTCTTTAAAATTCAATTTCCTAATTGTTTTGTGGTAAAGAAACAGAGTTTCTGGCCTTTGTTTTATTACTTACATTTTGGGAGGGAAAAAACAAAGGCATGGGAACAGAAACAGCTCCTTTAGGGATCAAGTCCAGGCAAACAAGTGATAGATGTCTAGTTTGTGTCAGAAAAAAAGGAGAAATGCCTCTCTCCTGCAGATCCATGACCATCTGACTATTGGCTTAACCACTGCAGCAAGACAGGGAAAATCAGGTGTTGCAAGGTCTTCAAGAAACCTTAATGTTTCTAAGAAAGACCTCTTTCCTAATGAGTTCATAGCAAAGATTTTCTGTTCTTTCAGTTCCTGATTTTGAACTTTATGCTGTTAAATTTAATTCCATTTTTCTCGTTCTAGCCAAGAAATCATTACTTGTAATACCTTTCAATTTACTGTCACCTGCAAATTTCATTATGCAAATCAAATTCTTATTTCTGTCTCATTAATGACTATATTGCACATATTATGTCCAAAATCTCATCACAGCCCCCAAAGAGTGCTCCTGCTCATTTCTCTCCTTTCAGCTTAGGCTTTTGCAGTCTTCTTAACCACTCCGCATCCACCTCACCAGCTAATTCTGGTGTGAATTATCCTACCCACCTTCAGTAATATTCCCCACAGGGAATCCGTTCCTCTACTGCAGTTTAGATACAACAGGGTGATAAGTACTGGAATTATGTGATCTGCTCTGGGTAGCACCATTCCGCAACTTACCACACTTTCTATTCGTATGTGTGTTCACAAGGAAGTCAAAACCTGGTCTAACTCTATGTAGGATTAACTGGGCAATCTAAGGGGAGTTGGTGCAATCCATCTTATTTGGAAAGAATTTATACAAAAAGGGTGTTTTTTCTATGCATTTTAACCTCTTCATGTTTCCTACACTTCCTTTACAGTCACAGAGGTTTGAAGGAAAACATAACAAATGCTGCATCCGCCCATCGGTTTTAACTAGTTCTGAAACCTCCTATGGACTCAGGAAACACAGGCAGTCATTAAAAACATGTAGCCCAGGACAGTTTTCATTACATGACCACATACTCTTTTGGCAGGCGACTGTTGTTTCATACGCTGCATGGGATGAACAGTGCTACTGACACCGAATTCATTTAGTATTTCGCTGTATAATAGTTGATACCAAATTAAATTAGTATTTCACTGAATATAGAAACTTAGACACAGACAGGGCTACAAGGACTCTTAAACTGTAATTTTACTGTGTATAGAGGCTACAATTCTCAAGATAAGGAAGGCATGAAAAAAGAGAAACAAATTCTTCTCTCAAGTCAAATTAGGCCTTCCTCCTGTTGATAAGGCCTGAGAAATAAGTAAACGGCTGTGAAAGAAAACAACTCAAGATGCCGCTCAGAGTTGTATATTAGCCCAAACAAGAACATGTAGTTAATTGGAAAGACTTAACACACATTCCAATGTCCTTAATGAATGGATTGCCATAAAAGTATAAAATGAGTAGGGGTATCTCTCCCAAATGACCACTACAACCCCCACAGACCTCTCCTCAAAATTCAGAGCACCTGCACCACGGCCTTATCTACCCAAATTACCATATGCAATAAGTAACAAGAATTGGGTGGGCATTTCGTAGAATTATAATGAATATGAGTATAATGAAGATATATAAGCTGTAAACTGTATCTTCTCAATGTGCATGATGGGCGGAGCGATCCCCCCCACACCTGGTACCGTAATAAAGTCATGTCGGTTTTAACCTGTCATTCTCGGCAGAGAGTTTATCTCCCAGATTTCGGTGACACTACTGTAATAACCAGCAGCTCAATGCCTTGTTTTCCCTATATGTTCTTTGAAAAGAAGGGTAAAATCCTAGGCTTTGAAAATCTTTTACGAAACTCATTTCTACAGAGTGTTTCAAACTTCAACTTATATAATCCACATAAGTAAATGACGGATTTGCTTAAATTGGGAATTGAAATTAATGCAAAGCAGTTTGAATAATCTTAGACAGTCAATCAAAAATAATGCCCACCTGACTTTAAACACATCTGATGTTCCACACATGTGGTAGGTAAATCACAGATTCTGTCTATTTCAGATTAACTATTCGCACTTCATACTTCTGAAAACTGAACTCAAGAACCTTACTGGACATTCAACAAGCAACAAATAAATGGGTTGAAAACACTGGGCTTCATTAGTCTATCCACAGCCATCTGTGAATGCTCTAGCATTAGGAGGGATAGAGGAATAAAGAAGAAAACAGACAGAGATTTTTAAAACAATCAAAACACTCCCTTTGTTTAGGTACAAGCAGCATGCAGATTAGGTTTTTTTCTAGTATTGGCCTACTACTGGTATTACTGTGTCCTGGGTTCAGCTGTACCAGTTTTTTCTCCTTCTTAGTAGCTGGTGCAGTGCTGTGTTTTCGACTTTAGTCTGAGAACAATGCTGATAATACACTGATCGTTTTAGTTGTTGCTAAGTAATGCTTATCCCGATAAAGGATAAGGCTCAGGCTCTGCCAGTGAGGAGGGGCACGGGAAGCCGGGAGGAAGCAGAGACAGGACACCTGACCCAAACTAGCCAAAGGGGTATTCCATACCACAGCACGTCATGCCCAGTATATAAACTGGGGGCAGTTGGCCAGAAGGGCCAGATCGCTGCTGAAGGACAGGGTGGGCATCGGTCAGAGGGTGGTGAGCAATTGTACTGTGCATCACTTGCGTTTATTGTTTTCTTTTCCTTTTCCCCTTTCAGTTTCTCTCCTCTTGTTATTTCCCTTATCATTATTATTATTGGTGGTAGTAGTAGCGGTTTTGTATTATACCTTAGTTACTGGGCTGTTCTTATCTCAACCCGTGGGGTTTACATTCTTTCCATTCTCCTAACCATCCCTCTGGGAGCAGGGGGGAGGAAAGAAATGGAGGGAGTGAGCGAGCGGCTCTGCGGTTCTAAGTTACCGGTTGGGCTTACACCATATTACTATGTGATCTACACATACTGTAGATCACAGCAGACTGTAAAGACACCAGAACTCCACAGTCCTATATGCAAACAAAACGTAAAAGCCCAGTGAGTGATGATTTATGACACTGCACCTCTGTTTTGTCCTCACTGCTGCTATTTGGAATTTTAGGGTCAGTCCTCTAATGCGAGCTGGAGCCTTCCCCTTCCAACCTGCTGCCTCTTTGTAACATTAAGAACTTCAAATCTCTGGTCAATAGTTCTTTGCTGGTCAAGCATCTCCAAAAACACTACCCTTATTTTAATAAGGTTTTCCACCTTGAATCCTTCTTTGGACCTGCACTTAGCAGGGCTGCATCAAGATCACAGGCAGGGCACTTTTTTAGCTATTCTGCTCATGCAAACCACCTCTGAAACTTGTTCCTGACTCCTACATTCTACCAGTTCATTTTTGTTATTTGGGGTTTGGGCTGCACCCCCAGAGCATGAGCAGCAGGTCGAGGGAGGGGATTCTCCCCCTCTGCTGTGCTCTGGGGAGACTCCTCCTGCAGTCCTGATCCAGCTATGGGGCAACAACACAAGAGGGACATGGAGCTGCCGGAGCGAGGCCAGAGGAGGCGACGGAGATGCTGCGAGGGCTGGAGCAGCTCTGCTCTGGAGACAGGCTGAGAGAGCTGGGCTGGTTCAGCCTGCAGAAGAGAAGGCTCCTTGAGGGGAGACCTTAGAGCAGCTCCCAGTGCCTAAAGGGGCTACAAGAAACCTGGAGAGTGGCTTTGGACAAGGGCCTGTATGGACGGGACAGGACAAGGGGGAATGGCTTTAACCTGACAGAGGTGAAATTGAGATGAGCTCTTAGGCAGAAGTTCTTCCCTGTGAGGGTGGTGAGGCCCTGGCACAGGTTGCCCAGAGAAGCTGTGGCTGCCCCATCCCTGGCAGTGTTCAAGGCCAGGCTGGACGGGGCTTCGAGCAACCTGCTCTAGTGGAAGGTGTCCCTGCCCGTGGCAGGGGGTTGGAACTGGATGAGCTTTAAGGTCCTTCCAGCCCAAACCAGTCTGTGGTTCTGTGGCGATCCTGTGGAATGTTTTCTTTTTACAAAAGCAAAGCTGTCAAACTGGAAAGTGGCACCATGACCTCTACAGACATCTGTCAGCCCTGCGCAGCCGACCCAACTCCAGGGGCCTGGTGCACCGCGGGGTCAGCAGGACCGGAACTTTACCCCGACCGAGCTTCGCCCCTCGCAGGCCGCCGGCCCAGCGCCTGCCCGGGCAGCGTCGGCCCTGAACACGGCCGGGGCCGGAACGGGACGAGGCAGACCCCTCTATCCTTCCCGCTCCACTTCCGGGTTCCCCTCCGCGGCCCCGGGCGGTGACGTCACTGCGCGCGGACCCCGGAAGTGGAGCCGGAGGGGGGGCGGGCGGCGGCAGGAGCCGGAGCGGCCGCGCGTTCCCCGCCCCGCCCCGCCCCGCCCCACCCCACCCCACCCCACCCCACCGGCGACGGGCGCCAGGTACGTGCTGCGGCCCGGGCCGGGGGCCTCTGGGGACGGGGACAAGGGAGGAGGCGGGAGGGAGGCGGCCGCCTTCGCCCCGCCAGCGGCCGTGGCGAGCGGGAGGACGGCGGCGGCGCCCGGCCTCCCCCCACCGCGCTCCTCTCGCAGTCCGTCCCCGGGCGAGAACGCTGGGCCCGCGGCTTTGCGTGTGCGCGGCGGCGGGCCTGAGGCGGCGGCGGGGCTGGAGGGGTAGGTGGCGTCTGCCAGCGGGCGGGCCCCGCGCTCTCCGCGCCGCCCTCGTGGCGCGGGCGCGGGGTCGGCCCCGGGCCGGTGCCGCGGCCCTGGCGGAACCGGTGTGGGTGCGGGCGGGGCCGCGGCCTCGGTATCGGGCTGTCCCCCTTGTCCCGTGGGCGCCGCTCCACGTGTTTGCGTCTTCCCACAGCGGGATAGGAGCCCAGAGCGCCTGGTGGCAGTGAGCGTTCGCAGCTGTCTAAACGATTTAAAGCTTTCCCAAATGCGCGGCCACAGTCATTGCTGCAGCTTTTGGTGCTGTAATCAGCCGCTTCCACAAAACAGGACTTGTCAGTTTTCCGTGTTACCTAATGCAAGTTGTAAATGAGCATAATTCTCACAACTTCATACTACAGCCGGGCTTGAGGGGTCATTTTCACCCAGAGTTTTACTTTCCTAGTTACGTGTGATTGAAAACTTCTCTTTGGAATGAAGTTTCTTGTAGTTGGTCTGGCAGCTTCAAAAGCCACACGAAGTATTTGTCACTTCTGAGTTGTGAACATAGGGAGATGATTTTTCACTTCATTATTGTAAGTTGGGTTTGTTTTGGCGATGGGGTAACTCCGGACTCATAATCCTAAAACATCAGATGTTGAGCATCTGTAGTTCCTTTCACAAAAAAAACATGCACTTTGCTTTTTAAAGAAATCCTGGATTCTTTTTTAATTCTTTTTGAAGCTAAATACTGAAGCTTTCAATAGAGAATGTGCCATTTTCCCCCCAGATAGTTAACTTTTACCTGTGGTGTTATGTGAGCCAAGTTGCTCCATCTCATGTAGGAGGGCTTAATGAGTCTACACAATATGTGGCATCCAGTTTATATTATTGCTGCATGAAGTTTTTGGCAAAGGTAGTAAAGTTTCAGTAAGCATGTTCCAGACCTTGGTCAGGACATACCAACACTGGCTAAAGAGGCGTCATAGAATCAACAGCAATTGCAAAACTATCTGGATATCTTTGGTCTTAACTGCACCATAATTTGGGTGACACAGTAAAGACTAGGGTGGTGACACTCGGCTTCGAAGAAGCGCGGTTACCACTAGTACAGCGAAAAAGTGGGGTCCTTTTAGGAATCATTAATATTTTCTTGGGATCATTAATGAGACTGTGGGTGAAAGAGGGTTGGCAATATGTTATGCTGCCCCTGGTAAAGCTGTCTGATGACAGCCTGTTTGTTAGAGATGTCTGTGGGACATTAAAATAAGGTATTTTCTAATTAGGTAGGAAAAGGTAAAGATGCTGTTGTGTAGGAAAAACTGGAGTCTTGGCAGTCAAAGACACTTAATGGCTTAGGAGGTTATTACCAAGTAGTACCAATGTAAAATACAGGAAGCATGTCTTCATATGGTCCTCTGGGTTTGGAATTGATCTAGTGTTCTGAGTGTTTCAGATATTGTGTCACTTTCAGAAAATAAATAATAATTGTTCTTTGCTCACGAAAGTGTTGGTCTGAATTCACAGGGTGGCTCTAGACAGAAGCTGCAGGCGGTGGCTGTCTCTGCTGCCAAAGTCACTGCCATTACTTGCTGCCTGCCTGTGTTGGAGGTCTGGTGTGCCACCCCTGGTGCTGGTCTGGGCACTCCCCATCCCACCTCTGTCAAAAGAGAGTAGGCAGAGGCAGGTGTAATAATTACAGCATTGAAGCTGACCTGACTCTTTGTGTCTGAAATAGGTTAGCGGGTGCTGGTAGATGTAGGAATGAGATGAAAACTTCCAGCAGGCCAGCAGTACCGAGCAGCTGGAGGCAGACAGGGGCATCGTCATTTCAGAAGCATAGTGTGCGCTCAGAGTGCTGTCTGCCTTACTGAAATACCTTTAATTATTGGAGGTTTTTTCACCAGTGCCTGGATTTTGTCTGTTTTCTTCAGATTGCTTATTCAGTGATTGCAGTCAGTTATGACTGTATGTTAATCTGCTAGTTGACTTGACCATGGTCTTTACTGAACTGCCTTTTATGTACCGGTTAGCTAATGTTTGGGAGAGCTTCTCCTCATAATCACTCAGTGGGGATTTATCTGTTGGTCTCTCTTCTTTTTAAGTTCACAACCTTATTTTTTTTTTGCCCCCTGGAGACTCAGCGCTGACTTCGGAGGTTTTGTCCATTGCAGGCTCTATAGAAAAAGTTCTGAATGCAACTCTATTGCTGGTACTTTGAATTTGACCCACTGTTCCTTGAGGGAATAATGTGCTGTGGTGACTGAGGAGTTTTTTAGATTTACAATAGATTCCTGGAATTCTTTGAAGTTAGGCGTACAGACAAAGAATGAATGGCTATCTTTTTTTAATTTTTTTTCCGCTCGCTTACTGAAACAAATTGGTTAACAGTTGGCAGGAAAACATCTGCTTACAAAATTTAATGATGCCCTATGAATTTTTTTTTGTGCATTACAGGAGACTTTTTTTTTTCTCTTTGTGAGTCTGTTCTTATGTATATCTACTTAGCCTGTAGATCAGTTTCACAGATTTGCACTGAAATGTACAGAATTCCTGAAGTACAGTTTGATGGGTTTAAATTAGTTGTTTTTCATGGATGTTCTTCAGTTTTTTAAGTGATATGATTAGAATGTGCCTTCTATGTATATACACACTTTTTTTGTTTTTCAGAGTAAGACTCTGGAATGAGGACTAACTACTGTTAGCGAGTTTAACTACTCACAGCATTCCTCACACTGTACTTCTAATGTGACTGAGTCTTTCTCGAAGGTGAAAAGATACAGCATTCAATTTTCTATAATCATTGCTTTTCTGCTTAGCTCATCATCAGATACTTGTTAGTGCCAGTTTTGACAGTGGTTTTTGTTTTATGGCTGGCTGCTTCTACGAATGAGGCTGGGACCTACAAGTAGTTTCCCTCCAGCTACAGACCCAGCCTGTTAACAGAATGCCCATGGTGCGGTTTTGCAGCCTGTTCACATTCACATCCCCACTGTGGGAAGGGGCAGTTCGACTTTCTTCTTCCTGCCGCATCCCTCCTGGGCACAGGAGATCAGCTGACTGTGTAGCAGTGCAGTTTTGTGTAGCTGCTTTTATTCACGTTACACTTTCCTGCAGAGTGTTGGCCTCCAGCTTAATGGAACTGCAGTTTGTATTCTGTTGAGCAGGTGTCCAAAGAGGAAGGATGAACCATAGAACTTATCAGGCTAATTTTAGGTGTTTCTGCTTTACAGTTAGTTTCTGAATTCTTCCAGCTTCCTGTTGCCCAGTAAAAATCAAAAGGGATCAGTCTTTGCAAAGCTTGCTATATAGTCATTTGAGGTTTGGAAGTACTGATTTTTAATAACTACCTGAAATAAGTATTGTCTTAGTAACTGCAATGCTAGCTGAATCAATGTGTTTAGTACAGTGGTAAATTTAGGAAACTCCTCTGTCAGTAAATAGGGTTTTTTCTCAGGCAGGCAAATGAAAGAAAATGTTCTTTATCATATGTCTAGAAAGAAAGACGATGTTTAGAATGAGAATTAGCTGTACATGGTGTCACATGGACTGCAAATTGACCAGTTCTGGTGTTGACTGGAAGCAGGTCTGTACCTGAAGCACCAGTGACACTGAATGTTAGTATTCATGTTTCTTGATGTTTGTGTATTTATAGTCAGGCCTATCATATTATGTTGTTCCTTTTGGTAGTTTATTATCAGCTGTTAGTTAGGAAGTTTTCCTGTTTGTTGCCAATTTCAAGTCAAAAGTTTAAATATTTATTTTTTTGAGAAGGACATACAGAAAATATTTTTGACTGTATTGAAACTATTCTTGGTTACCTTTAAGTCCCTCCAGGCATCTCCAAGACGCAGATAAGAAATATGAAATTTAATAGGAAGATATCTTTGGAAATTGTGCACTATTTCCCAAGAGAGCTAGACTGGATTTGTCTGAACTATAAGCTTCATAAAGTTGCTGATTCCTGTTTGCAATTAAGTATTTTAAGGTATTTGTTGTGAATTCTCTGGACGTTTCAGCTGCAATATACATACTGCACTGGCCTGCTGAGCTGCTTTATGCAGCTGCATGATGAAAGCTTTTGGTGAGATGCAGGAAAAATGGTTTCTCCCGTTGCTCGTCATCCCTTAACTGAAGTATGTTTTGGCTTAGGAACAGGCGTTGCGGACCTCATTTTTATTTTATTTCTGCTACATGCTGGGAATTAGCAGGTCTGTTGTACTTTGCAGCCATTGTATACCTCTGTGCTTGAAGGGAAAAACTGTCTTGGTCTATTAGAGAAATAACGGCTTGTCTGGGAAGATGGACAAGGTGATTCTGATTGATTGTGTTGTCAGTGTGCCAGCTACTGTGCCAGGTAGTTTTGAATGTTGTGTTGAAGACCAAGCCCAACAAATAATGTAGTGGTTAAAGTTTCTTTTGAAGTTTTGCAAGCCAGGCTTTGCAAAGCCTGGAAATGTACATTCGAGTGAATGTTGTATTTGTGTGTAGCACCATTAGCATATAATATATGCAAATCTCATTCTCCTTGTTTAGCTGAACCATGAAGATGCTAAAATCATATTCTTTTTTTGCTTTCTTCCTTCTTGTCCTAAGCACTGGAGTACAGCTGAGCAACCTTGAAAACATCTGGGTTTTTTCCTAACAAATGAGTGTGTCATTCCTCTTGTAGCATGTGTGCCATAAAGCCGTCTCAAGAGATAAGATGTTGAATAAGTGGACTAGATTTAAATAAAAACAGACACTCACAGTCAAAAACAAAACTGGAAGTATGTTGAAAGGAGAAATACGTTAACAGGAAGACTTTGGTAGTGAAAGAGCCATTAGATAAAGGCATTATGGAAATATGGTGAAATGAGGGATAAATAGGTGTGCTCATGCACACAATCCGTATCTCTATTGGAGAATAATAGTCCGTGTACTGAAAGCGTATCTCCCCACTGAAGCATACGATTAAATCTTGTGAAATAAAATTTGAGTGACTGGGAATTGTGTGTATCTGTATGCTGGTAACTCCCAAGCTGCAAGACTGTGTTAATATAGCTGCTCACCTCCAAGCCAAGGCAAAAAATTTCAGAGTAGGCACAACCATCAAAATCAAGAAAGCTATTATAAATGCAAACTTGCATTTGATACATGCTAGTCAGTAAGTAAAAAATCAGTGGAGTTTTCTTGATACTTTATTTTAAATGTTTGCATTTGGGAATAGCAAAGTTTGAAATTTGGAGGAATAAACTATTACCTATCACAGTGATCATTTATCGAGTCCTTTTGCTTTGTCTGTATTTCTTGTCCTTGTTGGGAAGTCAAGCTAAAAAGTTTTCAGACAGCATATGTGTGTTCCTGCCTTGTTCTGTTACCTCAGTTGCATCAGGTAATGAACTAAATCTGAAAATTTGTAAGTTAAAAGTACACTCTTAAAAAATAAAACAGGGGGGCGGGGAAGGGGGATCAGGAGAAAGAAGGGTAGTTTTAACTGGGATCAGGTTCCTGTTCTAGTTTAACTCAGATCTGATTCCCTGAACCAGTTTGCAATGCATTGCTACAACCAGTTGTGCCAGCACAGCTGAGCAGATAGCATGGGTAGGGGGTGGGACCACTTAAATCCTTTTGAAAAGATTTGTTTGGGAATATGTCCTTTGATTCTAAGACCTGGGGGCAGGAATGGTCTTTGCTCTGTATTTGTTCTCTGTGACACAGTGGAGTACTTGTTATCTGTCGGGATGAAGTCGAGCACAGCTTTCCCTTGGTTGGATTTAACGTTTCTCAGCATAAGAAATTGTCCTCAATTTTTAGAAATTTCAAGCATGTTCTGATAATGGCAGCATGAAAGCTCCAGGTTATCTTACTCAGTGTTATGTCCAATGTGTTAATGAAACTTTTATTTCCCACAATATGCAGTAGATGCTTAACCGCCATGCTATGTGAGCTTTCGTATCTGTAGCTAGTATCCTGACTTGTACTTTATTTCTTAAGACATGATTTTCTGTTGTCAGTAACTCAGAAACAGACATTTTTGGCACACAGTGCCATTTGTTCTTCATTGTTGCTCTTTCTAAATAGGTTATCTTGATTTCTGGCATTACATTCATGTGAATCATCCAATCGCCTTCACTAATATCAGGTAGCTTGAACGTACCTTCCTGCAGGAGTGCTTTAAGTTCTTGTTCGTTATCTTCCCAACAGCATTCTGTGGGAATTAAAGATTTTTTAAAAAACACTCATCTTTCCATTTTTTGTTCTGTTAGTTCTGTTCTCCTTGTCTGTCTTTCTGGTGAATATTTAAGTAGGCATAATAATTAGGTTAACTCCCTAAGGAGTAATTGTGAGAGGATCACACTGAAATAACCAGAAGTTTGAATTCTCGCCTGTGTGAGGTAGTTCATCTGGGGAGGAGAGGAGGAATAGAAATGTGCTGAGATGGGAATTCCAGTTCCTTAATGATACCAACCAATACCTGCATTTTCCTGGGATGAGAGAGAAGACTATTGCCTGGTTTATATTGGAGAGAAACTGCATTTTGCAAAGCTAGTAGTTGAGAAGCTCAGGAAGCTTTGAGAAGGCGTTTGCCTACCCAGTGATGTCCAGAGGAAATATTTAGAAGAACATTGTTTAGAAATTTTCTGAGAATTATTATCTTTAGACAGTACTACTAATGGGAACATAAGAAAGCTGTACAAGACATGCTGTGCCCTTTTCATTCTTTGGATGCGTCTTCCGGCACCACGGAACAACCAAGGGTGCCTGTTCCGCCACTGGACTGTGGTGAGGATGACCAGTGGAAGTGGACAACTGGGAGTTTGGCCTGAGGGAAATGCTCATGGCTTTGTAATCCCCATGCTCGTTTGGTAATGGCAGGATGAATGAAACCAGGGGACTAGAGTGGTGTGGATGAGGGGAAGTTTGGAATGAGGAATTGAGTTGGCAGTGTATCTATGAAAGCACTTGAAAGGACGAATGAGGAAGGCTTGAGGAGGGTAGAGTGGCACTAGAAGCTCTTGGGGTGGAATGATGGGGAGCTTGTGAGAGAAATAGGAGAGGATGATTGAGAGGCACTTAAGCATGGGGGAAGAGAAATTGAGGATGGCAGAAATATTAGGGTCACACTTAAAGCTCAGAAGAGGAAGGTCAGACAAAAAACTGAATAGCTCTTTATCAAGTGAACATTTTCATTCTACCTTTTGACAAAGGAGGAAATGCAATGGATAAAAACAAATGAGATTATGCTTTTAGTATTGGGTTTGCATGGCAAGGTTTTGGTGTGGGGGGCTATGGGATGGCTTCTGTAAGAAGCTGCTGAAAGCTTCCTCATGTCTGATGGAGACAGTGCAGCCAGCTCCAAGATGGACCTGCCACTGGTCAAGGCTGAGGCCGTTAGCAACAGTGGTAGTGCCTCTGGGATAAGATATTTACAAAGGGAATTAAAAAATAAACTGTGCAACTGCAGCCGGAGAGAGGAGTGAGAACATGTGAGAGCAGCAGCCCTGCAGACCCCAAGGTCAGTGAGGAAGGAGGGAAGAGGTGCTCCAGGCACCAGAGCAGAGATTCATTCCTCTGCGGCTCATGGTGCAGGTCATGGTGAGACAGGCTGTCCCCTACATGGTCCATGGCGGAGTAGGGGGATGCCCGAAGGATGCTGTGAGCCTGTGGGAAGCCCATGCTGGAGCAGGCTCTTGGCTGGACCTGTGGCCTCATGGAGAAAGGAACCCCCAGTGGAGCAGGTTTGCTGGCAGGACCTGTGACGTGGTGGGGGACCCACACTGGAGCAGTCTGTTCCTGAAGGGCTGCATCCTGGAGGGGACTCTGGCTGGAACAGTTTGTGAAGAGCTGCAGCCTGTGGGAAGGACCCACATTGGAGAAGTTGGTGGAGAGCTGTCTCCCATGGGAGAGACCCCCACCCTGGAGCAGGGGAGGAGTGTGAGGAGGAGGGAGCAGCAGAGACAATGTGGGGTGAATTGACCACAACCCCCATTCCCTGACACCTGCACTCCTGGAGGAAGAGGAGGTCGGGAATTCAGAAATGAAGTTGAGCCTGGGAGAAAGGTGTTTTAAGACTTGCATTTATTTCTCATTACCCTACTCCAATTTGATTTGTAATAAGTTAATTTCCCCAAGTCAAGTCTGTTTTGCTCATGATGGTAGTTGGTGTATGTTTTCTCCTTGCCTTTATCTCAACCTACGAGCCTTTTGTGATATTTTCTCTTCCTTATCCAGCTGAGGGCAGTGATAGAGCGGATAGAGGGCACCTGGCACCCACCACATCTTTGTTTTGTTAATTGCTTGGATGATGTTGGTGTAGAGAGTACGTTTATTAATTTTACATAATACCAGGCTGGAAGACGATTCAAGTTCTGCGAAGAATAAATTTAGAATTTCCAATGGCTTCGAAAAATTGGATAAAAAACATAAAAGGAATAATGCTGTTTAAGAGGACAAATGCAAAAAGTACTGTGTTTAGATTAAATGGTTCCCTACATAAATACAAAATAGCAGTAATTCTAGAAAAAACAATCTCAGATTTTTAGGTGAATCATAGTCTGAACATGCGTCAGTAGCACTGTGCTCGTGCAATAAGGGTAATCATTCTTCTGGGATGTAGAGTTAGAAGAGACATATTTAAACATATCACATGATAATTTCACTCCACATTACTTGGGCTTTCTCAGTTTTGGCTGTCGCAGGTAAGAAATGTTTTGAGCCCACGGGAGAGTCTTCCAGGGGAACGCAACAAGAGTCTTCAGAAGTTTAGGGAAAAAAAGTGCAATGGGGAAAAAGAATTTGCTCAGACTAGAGGATATTAAGAGGGACAGCTGTCTGCAGGTACAGGAAAGGATGCCAAGAAGAGAAAGGGCATGAACTTCCTAAGAGTCAGGAAGAAAAGGGCTGCAGCAAAAGTTACAAGAAATACTCTTCTGAAAAAGATAGTTTGACATTGGAACAGATTTCTGTTTATAGCCAAAATATTCATACCCTGTCAAGCAGGTTAGTTTAGTTGTCAGTGATACTGGGGGACATGGTTTCTCTGTTGCTGTGGAGAGTGCGCTACCACCAACCTCTCATGGAGAGGAGAGCTCCAGCTTTGGTGGGGAGGTTTCCCCTTGCCTTTGGTATTTCCTAAGACCTGTAGACTTGACAATGTTTAATAGTGTCTTTGGGTAAGAAGGGCAGACATATTAAGTGTGTGCTATCATCTTTGGAAACATGATATGGACACTTCAAGGTTTTATTCATATGCAGGGTGGTTTTAACCAGCTTGAAGGTGTTCTAATGCGCTTAAAATAATGGTTGCCAGCAGCATGAGTAATACCCAGTGTTGTCAGCTTTCACAAATTTGTCATGGCTGTGGCCTTGATGGTTTTGACAGTTTCATGATGATAAATTTTGGCTGTTACACACAAATTGAAACAGAATCAGAAAGAAATTCCTAAGAACACAAAACTGAAACCCCTGAGACCATGAGCTGTTCATTCTTGCTCAAGCACATGCTGCTCATAATGATTCTCACATCCCTTGTTAGAAGCTGTTCGTTGCTATTGTGGGAGGTGACTAAGATGTATAAATATATATATACACACACAGAGGCATACTTTTTGCATATTCGTTTATTTTGCACTTACGATTTTTCTTATCTCCACTGAACAGCATGGTGGTTGAGTTTGACAGAGACCTCTGGAGATTGTGTAGTCCAACCCCCGTGCCCAGAGCAGAGTCCCCTAGAGCAGATTACATATAGCAGTCTTCAGTGACTTTTTAAAATCTCCCAGGATGGAGATTCTGTAATGGCTGTTCCATTGCTTGACCGCCCTAAGAGTAAGGAAGGTTTTCCTCATGTTCAAATGTCCAATTTGTGCCCATTGCCTTCTCACTAGGCACCAATGGGAAGACTGTGGCTCAGTGGTCTTTCCTCATCAGGTTTTTAACAGGGATTAACCCCACCCTGAGGCTTTTCTTCTCCAGGCTGAATAGTCCCAGCTCTCTCAGCCTTTCCTGGGTGCTCCAGGCATTTAAATGTCTTTGCAGCCTTCCACTGGTCTTGCTCCATTGTGTCTGTGTCTCTCTCATACTGGGGGTCTGGAACCAGGCACGTCTCTCTAGATGTGTCTCAGCAGGGCAGAGTAGAGGAGAAGGACTCTGTCCTGCAACCTACAGGCAGTGCTTTTCCTAAAGCAGCTAGGATGTCGTTGCCAGCGTCTTCTTCACTAATTTGTTTCTCCAGGTCTCATTTTTAAACTTTTGAGCAGCAGTAGATATATATAGTCTTGAAAATACTTTCTAATTTCTTCAAAATTGTGGTGTTTTCCATTTCCAAACTTCAGTAGCTTGAAATAATATTCATGATGTTTGGGGAGGTTTCAGTGACAGCAGCACAAAAGGTGTGTCCATTTGAATGGAGAAATTTGCTTCAGCTGGTTCTTGCAAGACTTGAGAAATATTTTTAAGTGGAGTAAATTTTAGGTCTAGACTTATTTTGGTAGTTGCTTTCCATTTAGTTTAGAGCCTATACCTAATTCTTATGGTAGTTAAACACCTGACTAGTTAAGACACCTTTTACCAGGAATATAAAAATAATATTTCACTGCTACAGTTGGTTTGGTCGTAGTTTCAAATAATTTTTCATGTGGAGTTCATGCTGCTTAAGTTCTTAGGTTCTTTTAGTACTGAACTTCTCCAAGGACAGTGATCTGTCCCTGTCCCTCTTCCCGTATTTTTTGGGGGATCTTTATCAGATCTTTTGTGTCACCTTCTGGATTTGTACCAAGTCTGCTAAACTTCACCTATATCAAAAAGGCATATATTTTATTCTAGTGTTGCTTATATTTTATTAGCAGAGTTGGGGCTTTGTTATTATTACTTTCATCTGCTTTTGTCTCTCATTTTAACTGTTTTTTCAGTATCCTTTTTCATGGTTTACAGTAGAATTCAGTAACAAAGCATGAAAAGTCTGAAATTTTTGGTTTCTCTAAGATTTTCTTCTTGTCCTTTTTCGTCCTTCTCCAGCACAAGGAAATGTAGGACAAAAGATTTTTGCTTCTTCACACTACGTCACATCTTTAGGCTGTTGTAACTGAAATGTTGCTTCTGCTTTCATTTGGGAGTAGGTTAAAAACATGAAAGATTGAAGGGTTGGCTACGCTATCATGTGGATCCTTGTAGCACTTTTTTGCTGTGCTGTAATTGTTCTTTGGTAGTTGATGGGATATTTTTCTTTGCAGATTCATCGTGTCCTGTGTTTGTTCTGCTAATGTGACTTTATAATGCTCAGTGAAGCTTTCAATTAATAAAAAGAAAAAAAAAAAAACTTGTTTACATAAGAATACTGTGGTGCTATTTCAGTGCAGATTTTCTTGAAAATTGTCAGTTATGCGAGAGAATGTTTGTATTGCCTATAATATCCTTTCAGGAGTCAGTGAGGCTGCTGCCGGTTTGTAATTTTTCCACTGTATAGTGTATCTCTGCTTTTCTTGTGTTAATTTTCATGTAGTCTTCAAGCAATATGGCCAGCTGCTCTAGATGTTGATATGAAAGTAAGAACTTTAACATGGACAGACCTTAGTACACATGTATTTTGTTTACATGATTTTTTGGGGTTAGACATCATCCATCTGTTCATGAGCTGACAACGAAGGTAGAATAATGGAACGGATTGTTTACCCTTGTTCTTTAAATACTGTTCTTTTATCCATAAACTCTCTTTTAGCTGTTATGTTTTTCAGCTACCACATTATTCAAATGACTAAGTTGTGTTTAACAGCAGCATTCCTTCTGTAAAGGCATCTAATTGCAGTCTGAAAGAGTCAGGAAGACTGCTAGTTCCTGTGATGTAATGGTTAATCATTGTCTTTTCTGAGAATGATTATTAATGTTAACCTAAAGAATGATAAAAGAGTCTTTAAGGGAAGTCCTTTGTTAATAATTTTAAATAATATTTGGAATGATAAGGAAATCATAGAAGGTGGGAAAAGTGCTGACAGTATGTCAGTACCAATACCTGCTAGAAGAGAGTGGTTCAATCCAGACAATAATAGATTGTTTAGCTGTCTGGCACAACTTGGGTAAAATAGGGGGACCCTGATGGAAAATTCTGTTAATAAGTAACGAAATGACAGAATAAACTGTTCAGATAATGAGTTTGCTTGATTGCAGTTACTGCTCCAGTATAACAGATACAAGATTTTGTAAAGAGAGTACGTTAAGATAAATCTCATTCAAATTTCAGGACTGTTTAATATCAGTACAATAGCCATGTCATGAGGCACTTGATGTCTTTTTGAAAAGTTTAAAGTAAGAGTTATTAGGAGTTTAGTCTTCCCTAAATACGGCTTAGGAGCGATCTTGGGAAATACTGTTAAATCATTGATTTTGTTTTCTAGGAGCACTACTGGCCGGGCTGTAGTTCTGCTAAAAGGGAGCTAGAGGTGCTGTTGGATGGCAAGCTGAACAGTGCCATCAGTATGTCCTTCCTTGTACTGGTAAAAAGCGTACCTAGGGTACCGCGTATGGTTTTTTCCCTCATTTCAAGAGGGGCATTGAAAAATTAGAGAAGCACCCGTCACCAAGATGATTAGTATGCTGGAAGGATGATGAGCAGGTTAGAGAAGTCAGCATTTGGAGAAAGGTTCAAGGAGGTCTGTAGGGGAGAGAAGGCTCGGAGAGGTTTCATCAGTCATCCAGTACCTTCTGATGGTTGTAGAAGAGTTGTGTTTTCTGTTCACAAAGGTGCCTGGTGAGAGAAGAAACTTCACCTGGGTGTAAGAAAAAGAAAACCTGTTAGAAATATTAAATATTGGAGTAAGTTCCAATATGCATAGTGGAATCTCGCTAACTCGAAATACTGAAAGCTTGTCTTAGCAACATCCTAGCCTACCTGATGTGAGTTGTAATGGAGAAAGGTCCAGTGGAAGCTTGGAAACCAGATCATTTCCAGACCTCTTTTCTAGCCTAGAAAGGCACTGCTGTGCGGTGCGATGGTTAGAGCTGTCTGGCAGTCTTGGGTCTGGGCAGAAATAGCAACGTTATAGATAAGGCAGTAGCAGATCTGTCTAAAGAAATGCGATTATAGTTAATTGACTGAGGCAATTAATGGCGTATTTTTAATGTAAGTATTAGATTTTCCATTTTTAAAGCTGAACCAGTAAGGAAAATGAAATTTACTTACTTTCCTTTGTTTATCTTTGTTCTTTTTATTGTTTTGTAATGGCAAATAAAAGAGGATCCACTAATGTGAAAAAAATCAAAAATACAATTGCGATGCAGTCAGAATTTTAAGATCAAGTTAATTTAAATATTGAGCTAAAAGGATGTGTTTACATTATTCACATTGTTTATGTAGAAATATATATATATAGTAATGTAGTGCTGCTTTATGACAATCAGCAGAAGCAAATCTGTGGACTGCATGTGTTTCACAGGGCTATTTGCTTTGCTTGTCAGCTAGTTGAAATGAAGCAATGTTTCTTGGTTCAGCTGGTCAGATAGCATGTGCTGCCCTTCAAGTAGAGGGTAGAGCAAAGACATTTGAGATACTATACTAGTAAAGCTGGGAGAAATTATAAAATCGAAGAGACAGGTGTCCTACAGCAGGAAAAGCTATGGGCAGAGCTGTAAGGCAGATTTCTTGAGGCAGATGCTGCTGCAGAGAGGAGGTAGGGACTCTATAGGAATTTGGGGCCTTTTAGTCTGATTCTGAAATAAGGTATTTTGGTGACGAACGGATGATTTCAGTAGCCCTGCATGCTCATTTCAGTTGTACATGATTTGATTCTGCATAGCATCCATCTGTTACAGATATTTCTGTGTCATCAGAGGGTCTGCGTTAGGCGCAGAGTAGTGGACTGTTGATATTTATTCTTTGCCTGTGCACATTCTGGAAGGTGTTGGAGGAAACAGGCATGTCACAGAAAGCTGGGTGCCTCTTAGCTTTCTCTAGTCTCTTTTTGTGCACCTCCTTAGCATGGAGCCTGGAGTAGAGTTAGAAATACCTTGCTGTCTATGAGAAGCTGGGCTGCAGACGTGGGGTAACTGCATTTCCACCTGATTTGTCTGTCTTCTTTTTAGGAGTCTTCAGTTAATGGCAGACAGCCCTTCTGAAAGTCATACTGTTACTTCAGAGCAAAAGGGGAGAGAAAAAAATAAGTGGTTTTAAAGTACTAGAGACATATGCATATGTCTAGGGTTTTTTAGCAGCTTTTGATGGTAGACTAAGCAGGAAGCATTTCCCTAGAGTTTTCCAGTCTCTCTCTTTCTCTCTTCTTCTGTGGCCGTCCTGCAAATTACTTTGGTGTCTCTCCTAAGAGAAGCCTCTTTTAATAGTCTTCGAGTTTTATTGTGCTCAGAGGCCTTTTTCTCTCACCCATGGGATTGCTTGAGAGAAGACGATTAAAAATTCTGGCTTTGTCCTGTAACCGCTTAGTATGTACAGAGATGAAGCTACTGAGAGTCAGTCTTCTCTATCCCATCTTTCAAGCCAGAATCTCGTTAAAACCAACAGTCTAGTAGAGTAATCTTAAAATGTCATCCAAACCAGGGTTTTTTTTATAAACAATCACAGGGCAGTTTCAGGTATGTTATGAAGTAATATTGTGCCAAGTCCTTGTGACTTATCCTTGCAACATATACTGACAGGAATATCTGATTCTGTAATTAAAGAGCACTTGACACAAATCTGAAATGTTTTCAAAATAATTATATTGCTTCAACATTTCTTTTTTGTCCTCATCAGCTGAGATGTAGCCCCGACCATTAATGGAACAACACAATACAAATCTTGCACTGTATATGGCATGTTACATGGGCATTTTCTGAGGCTTTAATTGCAGAGAACCATTAGTTCTTCATAAGCATTAATTCCTTGAATTTTCCCTAGCATTTGTTGTTTGTGGAGGATTATTACCACACTTCGAAGAAGGTGGTGGTGAAAGGCATCTTGAAATTAATGTCCTACTTATCAGCGTACACTTATTTTGGCTGCTGAGATTCGCAAATCTGGGGAAGGTTCTTTAGAGTTCTTCTTAAGACAGGAATCCACCGGTCTGTAGTTCTGAGCATTGAAAGAAATCATTCAGGCTGAATGCCTGGGAAATATACAAAAAGAAAAGTTAAATATAAAAAAAGAAATATAAGAAGAATATACAAAAATCTAAAAACATTTTGGTTTTCAGGAATTGAGTAATATTCCATAAGAACATCTGAAAATTGTAAATTGAGTTCTCTATGCAGCGTTCTGCATGCAGCATTCTCCTGCCTTCACTTTTTCTGTCCCCAGAGTTGCTTGCCTGATTTGTCAGATAACTATCCATCTGCCTCGACAGAAGTAGGGCTATCCATACACTTAATTATTGATATTCTGCAGATTTAAGAGAGTATTGTATTGTGTGTTGTTGTGGTTTAGTTGTATGTGTGTTGTGAGCAGCCCCCTACATCTGCTTGCTCATTCTCTGTACATTGGGATGGTGGAGAGAATCAGAAGGGTGAAAGCAAGGATACTCGTGGGTTGAGATAAAGACAGTGGAATAGTTAAAGCAAAAGCTGTGCGAAAGCAAGCAAAGCAAAATAAGGAATTGCAGGTGTTCAGCTATCCCTAGGAAAGCTGGGCTCCATCACGTGTAACGGTGTCTTGGGAAGACAAACAGCTCTTTTATTGCTGAGCATGACAGTATCTGGCACAGAATATCCCATGGGTCAGTTGAGGTCAGCTGTCCTGGCTGTGCCCCCTCCCAGCTTTTTGTGCATCCCCAGCCTCCTTGCTGGTGGGACATGGTGACAAGCAGAAAAGACCTTGATTTCGTGTGAGCACTAATAACTAAAACATCCCAGTGCTACCAACACTGTTTTCTTCACAAATCCAAAGCACAGCCCCATAACAGCTACTGTGAAGCAAACTGCATCCCAGACAAAACCAGTGCATGTATTCAAAGCTGTTGCTACTACAGAAGAATTCTGAATGATCATTTTGAACCTCGTGTTTAGTTGATAAGACCATCCTGTTGTACACCTCTCAGAGGCTGATTTGAGGTCGTACTCCCTCTTTCTATTATTTTGACATTTATTGGATCATGTTTACATGCATAAGTTTATGAAAGTAATTTCCAGCATTTCAAGAAAATGAAACTGAAATAATTAGAATATCATTGTGTGGAATCGTGCTGACTCTGCCTTGTGTAAACAACTTAGTTGCTGACATGGTTGGGATGCTAATGCATATAGCTCATAGTCCAGTGTATATAGCTTGTAGTCCTCTGCTTTTTCAGCTTACAGGGTGAATAGCACTGAAAGGTAGACTGCTGTGCAAATCAACCTGTACTGTCATGTACCTTATCAGCAAGTTCCACCACCATTTGATAGAATGTGAAGGTGTACTGTGATTGAGGGATTTTGGGATCTTTGTATTCTAGTGGTTAAAGATCTTGCTCTTCTAGCATCTATTACTCCTTTCCTGCTCATCTACCCTCTGGCTTTTTGCAGCTGTATGGAGCATGCTTTAGGCAAATACGTACATTTTCTGGAAATTCTGATTTAATAAGTCCATAGTAAATGTGTGCAAAAAGCAATTTTAACTTGGGCAGATCTGTGCAGGCTTTAAGAGAAGCAGCAAGAGGCACACACCGGTAAGCCGATCCTCTGGCTAAATTTCTGATCTCTGCAACAAGGAGATGCTGTAGCTGCTCATTAACATCAGCAGAACTGAGCAGAAGATACTCTCTCTGAACCTTCTTGATATACAAGACATTTTAGCTGAACTTTTCAAAACCTCATCTAAAGTTTAGTCTAAAGCAGACTGGAAGTAATTGGCTTTCAGAGCTAAAATTTGGCAAACCTATAAGCAGCTGAAGATAGGGTCTTATAAGCGGAGGGAAGAGAGGAGAGGTAGGACCTTAATTGATGTAGTTGTTACTGATGTCATCTGTGGAGCCGTAAAAGCAGGAATAGGTAAAATCCAATTATAGACAGAAAATGCTTCTAAGATTAAAGTAGGTATTTTTTGCTTTGTTGAGCCAATACAGAGAAGAGACTAGAGCCAAACTGTAACCCAGCCATCTCTTAGGAGGAAAACTGGGTCTCAGTCAGCAGCCTCCTTGCACACATCTAACCCATACTTGTCCCTAGCTTGCTTGGCATGTCAGTTTACAAAGAACAGGGCTCTAATTCAACTGTATTCACTGCCCTGGACTTCAAGAAAGCAGACTTTGGCCTCTTCAGGAACCTCCTTAGTAAGGTTTCATAGGATACAGTCCTAGAGGGCAGGGGGGCCCAAGACTGCTGGTCGATATTCAAGGATCACCTGCTACGTGCTCAAGAGTGTTGCATCCCGACTAGAAGAAAGTGCAGCAGGAGGGCCAGGAGCCCTCCATGGATGGACAAGGAACTGCTGAGGAAACTTAGAGGGAAAAAAGAAGCTTATAGAAGGTGGAAGCGAGGACAGGCAGCCTGGGAAGAATATAGGAGCATTGCCCAAGAAGCTAGGGACCAGGTTAGGAAAGCTAAGGCTCAGCTAGAATTAAGTTTGGCAAGGGATGTGAAAGATAACAGGAAAGGATTCTATAGATAGATAGCAAATAAAAGACAGACTAGGGACAATGTAGGCCCTCTCCAGAAGCTATCAGGAGAACTGGCTACCATGGTTTTGGAGAAGGCTGAGGTTCTTAATGACTTCTTTGCCTCCATCTTCACCAGCAAATGCTCTGACCACACCATGAAAGTCTTGGAAAGCAAATGCAGGGACTGTGAAAATGAAGACCTTAGGCCCACTGTAGGAGCGGATCAGGTTCGAGACCATCTTAAGAACCTGAACGTGCACAAGTCCATGGGACCTGATGAAATCCATCCATGGGTCCTGAAGGAGCTGGCGAATGAAGTTGCTAAACCACTGCCCATCATATTTAAAAAATCCTGGCAGTCAGGTGAAGTTCCCGATGACTGGAAGAAGGGAAATATAACCCCCGTTTTCAAGAAGGGGAAGATAGAAGACCCAGGGAACTACAGACCAGTCAGTCTCCCCTCTGTGCCTGGCAAAATCTTGGAACAGTTTCTCCTGGAAAACATGCTAAGGCACATGAAAAACAACGAGGTGGTTGGTGACAGCCAACATGGCTTCACTAAGGGGAAATCCTGCCTCACCAATTTGGTAGCCTTCTATGATGGAGCCACGGAACTGATGGACAGGGGCAGAGCAGTTGACGTCATCTACCTGGACTTGTGCAAAGCGTTCGACACTGTCCCGCACGACATCCTTGTCTCTAAATTGGAGAGACATCAATTTGATAGATGGACCACTCGGTGGATAAATAACTGGTTCGATGGCCGCACGCAAAGAGTTGTGATAAATGGCTCGATGTCCAGTTGGAAACCTGTAAGGAGTGGTGTCCCTCAGGGATCGGTGTTGGGACCGGTCCTGTTCAACATCTTTGTTGGTGACATGGGCATTGGGATTGAGTGCACCCTCAGCAAGTTTGCCGACGACACCAAGCTATGTGGTTTGGTTGATACACTGGAGGGAAGGGATGCCATCCAGAGGGACCTTGACACGCTTGTGAGGTGGGCCGATGCCAACCTTATGAAGTTTAACCAAGCCAAGTGTAAGGTCCTACACCTGGGTCGGGGCAATCCCAGGCACTGCTACAGGCTGGGCGGAGAAGAGATTCAGAGCAGCCCTGCAGAGAAGGACTTGGGGGTGTTGGTTGACGAGAAGCTTAACATGAGCCGGCAGTGTGCGCTTGCAGCCCAGAAAGCCAACCATATTCTGGGCTGCATCAAAAGAAGCGTGACCAGCAGGTTGAAGGAGGTGATCCTGCCCCTCTACTCTGCTCTTGTGAGACCTCACTTGGAGTACTGCGTACAGTTCTGGTGTCCTCCACATAAAAAGGACATGGAGCTGTTGGAGCGAGTCTAGAGGAGGGCCACGAGGATGAGAAGAGGGCTGGAGCACCTCCCGTATGAAGACAGGCTGAGAGAGTTGGGGCTGTTCAGCCTGGAGAAGAGAAGGCTGCATGGAGACCTCATAGCAGCCTTCCAGTATCTGAAGGGGGTCTATAAGGATGCTGGGGAGGGACTCTTCCTTAGGGACTGTAGTGGTAGGACAAGGGGTAATGGGTTCAAACTTAAACAGGGGAAGTTTAGATTAGATATAAGGAAGAAGTTCTTTACAGTGAGGGTGGTGAAGCACTGGAATGGGTTGCCCAGGGAGGTTGTGGATGCTCCATCCCTGGCGGTGTTCAAGGCCAGGTTGGACAGAGCCTTGGACCACGTGGTTTAGGGCAAGGTGTCCCTGCCCATGGCAGGGGGGTTGGAACTAGATGATCTTAAGGTCCTTTCCAACCCTTACTATTCTATGATTCTATGATTCTATGTATTGTAATGAAGCAGTGCAATAAAAGGATTCTGATAACTCCTGTTCAGATTACATCCAGATAGCCTTGATGGACTTGTACTGTTTGAAAGTATTTTTGTGTTTTCTCCTTACACTGCGCTTGTGGTGGGTTAGCACTTCAATTATTTATAGTCTTATTTGGAACATTTGTAGCATTGACTTAATTTCAGGTATTGCTAATGTAGAGCCAAATTATTTACTACAACTTTTGTCACATTTCAAGCTGAATTTACACAATGAAGACTAATTGAAGTCTTCACTGAAATCTGTGTATGTGTGCATTTGTTTCAGAGTCAGAATATATGCAATCATGAATCCATCAGTTCTGTAGCTGCATTAATAAAGGTATGATGAAGATGCAGCCCTTCGTTGTCTCATGTGAAACTATGAAACCAGAATATTTCTGCTACGAAATTATTTTAAGTATTGCTGGGCATTGAGTTGAAAAGGCACAGAATATGCGTAAGATATTTTGTGATAGAATACTTAAGTTTACGTGGGAAAGCAAGATACATACAAATAAATTACATTCTCTTGGCAATAAACTGAATTACTGTAAGTATTTCTTCAGGTGAAATGGTAACTTGTTTTTTAGGAAGAATGCCTCCTGTAGCTAATGCTAAAAACTATCACAGAGAAGATGTTTTTAAAAGAATTGCACAAGTAATTGTACAGAATAATGCATTGAAAATAATCTGTACTTATTGTGAGAGACTTGATGATGGTATCTGAGAATTATGTGGGGTGGTCAGTGTATGAAGATAACTGGGGCTTGAAACTGATGCCTAGAATAAACTGCATATTCCTGCATGTGGGAATTCATTTCTGCACCATCAGACTATAGTTGATTCGGAACCTGTCTGTCAAAGAAAGGAAGTCCAACCTCTCATGTAATTTTTTCAATTTGTCGTTTAAACAAATACCAGTGAGGGATTCCACAAAATGCTATGTTCACACAAACAATGTGTAAAATACTGTGTGCTTGTTTCATCCTCATTCTAATATCAAGTCCTCCCTCCAGTGGCTGCTGTAACATTTTTTTAGTTTGTCAGAAAGAACTGGAAATTCTCTCTCCAAAAGCTAAATTCTGATTTATTTATTTATTTGTTTGATTGTTTGTTTTGGTGCTTCTGGCTTGGCAAGTGAACCTGTTACCTACCCTTCTGTCAGTGGCAGGGTCTTCATCTGTTTAAGGAAGAAGAAGGGTACCCATTGTAGAGACAAGAATGCCAGGGATTCTTCATTTCTGCATTGATTTATCTGGTTAGGGGATGGGGGTTTGTTTACCAAGGTACATCTGTTCAGATAAATTTTATGTTTCTTCCCTTGGGTAATAACAAGTTTTTGAGCATCTGTATGTGTTTTATAATTCCATTAACGTATCTACACCTAATTATGAATTTTCAAATATTGTGTAGGGAGGACTGCCTAATTTGTATGACTACAATAATTTTCATCTGGGCTATCACAAAACACTATCACTGTCATTTTCTAGCACTCCTAATAGTTTTAACTGGAATGAATTAGTTCTTTTCTAGGTGATTTACTAGAATGTACATGGTTTTGTGCTGCAGATGTACAAACTGATGATGGACATAATTTGTATTCGGTGATGTTTTGTCAGTGGGCTGTTTGGAAGCATGTGAGAAAAGTCTTTAATATCATCCATGAGTGTGAATAGTCATTTGAGTCATTGTAATATTTACATTGACTACGTTATACGCTAGAAAATACAAACAAATGTCTCTGTGGTTTTGCTGTTATTTTTGTTGATTACCTTTGTTATGAGTGCTAACTTGATGAAAGTGTTAGCCAAAAGATGTACATTTTAACTGAATCGTGTTGAGCTGTGACATAATGGTACACAATCAAAGCAGAACTTTCTTGGTAAATTGTGTCTTTAAAAGACTTTTGGCAGTATACTGTCATTTCACATCAGCTTAATCTGAACAGCTTTCTGCAGAGGAAGGTGTCAAAGTCTCCCATAGGTCTGACTTGTAGAATGGATCTTTAGGCTTTCTTCAACTCCAGCTTAAAAAACCGAACAAACAACGTATCCCCCCCACCACCACCCTCTCGTTAGTTAATAACTATCACCCCCTTAAATTGCTGATTTTTTCCTTAATCTGCAAGAAAATGTTTCATGTAGTAGGTGTTCTCTAAAGACAATAGAAAAATAGTCTTTATTACACTTTATTTGTGGGTTATTTTTTTTTTTTTTCTGCTGATACAGTTCATAGAAACTCATCTATGATAAAGTATATTGGGGAGAAGAATAAAACAGATTGGTAGTGACTGACAGATGAAGAACCAAAAAAAGGTGAAGGGAAAAAGAATTCAATGCACAGAAGTCTGTTTATTGAGAAGGAAGAAGCGGTGATTGTGATGTGGTCATTTGTTCTCTTGGTGTCAGATTCAGGATGAAAGAGATTACAGATTTGAATGTCTGGGTTGACTTCTGTGCAGTAGGAGAAATTTATAAATATATTTTGCATGTAAATTCTTACCTCGAGTATATCGAGGTTTATTCTGGATCTGGACGTTTACTTTATACATCTCAGTGCCCATAACACAGTGGTTCAAAACGTGCTCCATCTAGTTTTACTAAAACCAAAACTAAGCAGTACTATAAGAGCAATAAAGTGGAGTTAATTGATGAAGAAAGTGGAAGTCCTGTTGTTTATGTTTTGGGTTTTCTTGTATGTTCTACTTTGGACTTACAAAGTGTGGTGCTTGTCTAAAAGGTTTACCATTTACTGATACTATATTAGAATCACAAAACAGAAGAATCAATTAGCTAGATGTCCTTTTAGGATTAGGGTGAAGTTAGCGTTCTTTCTTGTGAGCTTGAATCTTTGACCAAACTTCATCATGGAGTGTGTGTCACACTTCCTGTAAAATGTCTTAATCCAGGATAGTGTGATGAGACTTCAGTATCCAGCATAAATTTTGAAGGAGTGGAAAGTTTTCATTTTACCTTGCATATCATAGGGATTTATAATACTCAAGAAATTTTGCTTTAGGAACAAGTTCTGGTTTTCTTGTAACGTAAGCAGTAGCAAATGAAATCTGTTGAAGTAGAAGTCAGTAAATTTGTTAATTTCCAACTTTTGTTGGTTTTCAGATTGTCGTCTGAAGATTAATGTACCTCTACCTCAGTATTTTAAATCTGTTGACAGTTTGGGTAATGATGGCTCAGCTCCAGCCAGGAGGCCCAGATGAAAAAGAGAAGACTACTGCATTAAAGGGTATGAGTCTCTCTGCCTTCTCTTTATATATATTAACATTTCAGAAAACAGTTATTAAAGAAAGGAAAATAGTTTGATATATGTATGGGTTAGAGTCTGCGAATTGCAATACTGCAAGAGACTATTAGTCTGTCTATACTAACGCTTTTTGTCTAATGGTGTGTCCATTATCAATATTTTCATAACAAGATATGAAAAATAATAATCTGTGGTAAGGAGTAACAGAATAAGATATCCATTAATTTTTAAATTTTCATAGTTAGCCTTTGACAAAGTTGACTGGTGTTTTCGTGTTCTTAGTTTCTGGGAGTTATCATTTAATTTTTATGCCACTTCTGTTTTAGAATTATGGAACCTTATCGCAGCTTTTAAAAACCTCTGACAAAAATGTTAGCAGGGAAAACGTTTTCAGGACATTGATTGCCATGTTGATTTTATAAAGTTTTCTTTGTATTATATTCTTTTAAAAAATAGATGGACTGAAGTGACTTAGCGGCGTAATTTTCCTGAGGGAAAAAAATAACTATATTACAGCTTTTGTATAGTGTTTTTCAATTTTGGAAGTACATAGAGTTGGTTAGACCTACAAGTAAGCTAAGCAAACATTTGATTTAAATTGCTTGCATCATACATTTACTCAGTAAATTGTCTTTCAAAAGGAAAAAGAAGAATATACCTTGCAACTCCAGTGTAAAAATCGGATTTCTACTAAAGTATCGTTAGAAATATATGTTCTATTATACAGTGATGGTAGATGGTGTTTCTTCAGTTACAGCTGTATTTTTGTGTAACATTTGATGAAAACGTGTGGTGTTTTTTTCAAACCTTCTACTAATTCTGTCAAATTAATGTTTTTTGAGAAAATTATTCTTCATGATGGGAAAAGTATAACTCCTATTTTATACTTACCGATAATTTGATCTTCATTAGGATTAGTGTCCAAGAAATAAATAATGTCCACATAATGAAAGCTTTCTCTGAGGATGTTGTTTTCTTCATGCAACCTAGTGAACTCCCATTGAGCTAGAGAAGGAACTCTCAAAAATGTTGAAACAAATTTTCAGTACATTTTAAACACTGTAGAAATTTCAAAGGATTAATGTACCAGTACTGATCTTAGGTAATGTGGGTAACCTATAGGCTTGTCACTGGTGACAACACTAAGCAGAAATAGTGATACGAAATGTATTCAAATAATGATTTAAAGTAATTAAAGGATGGAAGTGTAGTTAATGTCAAACAAAGAAAGTTTAAAGAAAATGAGTCTTTTGAAACTGTTTTATTTGAGCTATGATTTTGGATGGTAAAGGTAATAAAACAATATACTTAGAATACACATTTCCTTGGTAATACATGCTATCTTGATTTTTGAAACAATAATAGTTCAAAGTCTGTGTAGCACTCTGAACTTAATATTTTTGGGGTCTTTAATTAATTCAGTCAAGTTAGGGAAGTAAGAAAATATATTTCAGTGGAATCCTGCTGAATCATTTCTTGATTATTTTTTATTAATAATCAGTGTGTTAGAATGGTATCATCGCATTGTGTGGTGATGGACAATGAGGAGAGAAGGGATTATTGTACACTATT
This sequence comes from Strigops habroptila, assembly GCF_004027225.2. Taxonomy (NCBI): domain Eukaryota; kingdom Metazoa; phylum Chordata; class Aves; order Psittaciformes; family Psittacidae; genus Strigops; species Strigops habroptila. Next base: position 24,519,170 of record NC_044302.2, read on the forward strand.
ATCTGCATATGCAGTAATTATGCAGTAGTTAGATGTAAGCAAAAGATGTCCCTATATGTTTGCCTCTGGTTAAATGTGAATCCTTAAATCTAGGGTAAAGACTGCTTATTTTATTGAATGAAGTCTGTGCTAGGTTGTACTATCCTAGTCTGAAAACGATGTGTATTGTCCTGGCTTGCAATAAAGTGGATGGTGGTTTTATCTACCTTGAGAGTTATTTGAGGAGGGTGGTTTAAGGAAGGATTCAGATAGCTTAGCCTGTTTGGGTACCAAAGGGAAGGTTAAGGAGTGTTGTGATCACACAGCTGGTAAGTGCCTGTGAGATGATGTTCATTTGATAATCTAAGCTCTTCATGAAGGCAAATGAGAATGTATCGATGACCTTATATTGAAGCTAGATAAGTTCGTGTTAAAACCATGGTGCGTACCACAGGTGTATTTTTAACGTTGAGGGCAATGAATCATTGAAACAAATCTGTATGTCTTTGGTGGCTTCTCTGTCCCTGGACATTTTTTGGTCAACATTGGAGATAAATAGGTAGGTAAATAAATAAATAAGAAGATACACTGACAATGAGGCCCAGCTTTTGAATCTGGAATGAGATTTCCCATAACAAAGTCCTATGCTTAGGAGTATGTAGGATGTCCTTTTGCCCTTAAGATATACAAATCTGAACAAACACAGTTTGTCAGTGATAACAGTGAAATAAAAATGGCATAGCATGCATTATGTAATTTTTCTTTTCCCTTTTTAGATTTATTGTCTAGAATAGATTTGGATGAACTAATGAAAAAAGATGAGCCACCACTTGAATTTCCTGATACTCTGGAAGGATTCGAGTACATTTTTAATGAAAGTAAGTCATATATGCTTTGTAAAGGTTCTACTTAGAATAATGTTGAGAGGTTATCAGAACTTTAATTATAACTTATAAGTCCCTATCAGAATTTCACACTTTTCAGTTAAAAATAAAATTTCAAGCCTTAGTGTTAACAAACTTGTAAATTTAAGTAATTTTTTTTCCATAAAATTGTCACAAAAATCCCTCTTTTCATACAATACTGTAAGGTTGTACTCTGCATACTTTCTGACTTCCTGTTTTCTGTTACAGCGGTGTTGATATGAAAAAATTCTGAAAGTAATGTCTGTAGCATTAGTAAGCAAAATTAAAGAGCAGTCATTCATTTAAGAAATGTTTTATTTACTGATTCATTTTTATGGATACAAAAGAAGTTATTATGCAGATAATAATTTATCCCAGCTATTTTATTAATATCAGTAGAAACCCAGCTATTTATAATGATGGAAGAAAGAATGAGCGATGTGATAGACTGCCTCTTACTCTTCCGGTGTGGATCACAATTTTGCATTACAGCTAAGCGTTTGATGACTACGAGTACTTTCAGCTAGCTGAATCTGTGTGTTAAATAAGTTAGTAGTATTTATAATTTCCAGCACATGCATTTTAAAATCCAGCTGAGAAATAAGCCTCTGAGCTAAAGTGGTACCAGGCTCAAGCAAATGGCTCTTTCAAGATTGTTTGAAACCTGTAGGACAAATGGGGACGTTTACAATTTTACTTCTTTGCAGTGCTTGTTCTGTGAACAGAGAAACTTTAGTTTCTAAATCTGCCCATCTTACATCTTCCACTTTTAAAGAAAAAAAAGAGCTTTCCTTTAAATGATAGTCATTTATGCAACACTTAGCTATTTAATACCCTGATGGCTTTCACAGGAAGGTACTTAGAGACTAAAAGTGTCATAAAAGTGATGCTCTTTCTTTGATGGGAGGGGTTCAGCTCTGTCACTTTTCAGCTCCTTATTTTTAGATCTGCACAATGTCTACTGTCTTCCTTACTGACTTCAGAGTTAATGGTTCATATGTGGCTGGTAAAAAGGGCTGAAATTTGAATTTTGGAGAACAGTGTTTTAGAATGATATTATTGAATATTCCATCACTATCCTCACAGCCTGAGTGATTTCCGTAGAATACAGCAGAACCTATTACACATGCTGCTGAGCAGCAAAGCAAAAAGATCTGTTTTGCTTTTGTACATTTAATTCAAATGTTTGGTCCTGTACTCTTATGTCATAATCTCGCTTTTTTTTTTATGATGGAAAAATAAGGAAGATTTTTATCAGAATTAAGGAATCTGAAGAAGGCAAGGGTTCCTGAAAGCTAAAGAAAAATATATACTGGGTATTTGCTTCACTTTACTTGTGGAAAGAGCCACTTCATGTACTAGTGAATGGCATACTTGAAGAGTAAGTAGCTGAGAAGGAACAGCTGAAGGTAGAATTATGACGAAAATATGAGAAGAAGGATATTTGGACCTGAGACAGGGATATGAGATTGGGGAGAAATGTTTCCCTGGTGTCTAGTATGTGAGATAAGACAAGACTGGAAAAAATGTCAAATAAGCAGATAAGCATGACTATTACAAATGTCATATCTTAAATACTTGATTTAAAACATCAAGAATCAAAACCTAAAGGTCCTGAAGCGGTGTGAACTAAGTTAGTAATTTCTTCCTATTCAAGAGGAAACATTTTGCTAAGAAACCTTACTTTCATCATGCAGACATTTCAGCTTTCAGAGGAGATACTCACACATATCCCTCCCTGCTTTTAATGTTTCTTTGATTTACATTTATTTGTGGTGCTTTGAGATCATAACTTGTGTTTTGTCTAATTAGCTGAAACATTACTGGTGAGATACCTATTTTCCACAGTTTGCTTCCTATTGGTTGCCATTTTATTATTGCTGTTATTTTAACTCAGCCCATGTCATAATCTGTGGTTGGGTATGATAGTAAACTTTTGCTATAAACAAGGCCTACTACAGAAAGTTACACTGGAATCTCAGAATAGCATGTGGTTTTGCTCTGATCAAGCATTCTGCTTTATTCGAGTGTTGTAATCTTGGTGTACCCTGGATGTAAGAGGTCTTGATTTCACTGTGCCTAGGAGTTAAGATACTTATGTTAACTGTGCATGTGCTTTTTTTCAGATTAATTTAGAATGTTGTTAATCTTGAAAAAAAATGTTGCCTTTCCTTCCAGCCTCCAGCCCATTTTGTACTCACATTTCCTTATAAATTCAGTCGGTTTTGAAGTAGGGCATTTGTAGCTACAATTTGGTCACCTAATTGACACCACAAATCAAGTATTAACCGCTAATGTTTACATTTCACTGTTAATCCATAGCAGTTGAGACATAAATATTTCTTGCAGAGCATTTTGGCATTTGATATTCGCATGTAATTTCACTGTCATCACTTACGTTTAGCTTTATTTAGCAATATATACCATTCAAGGGGAATGCATTTTGTAGTTATGCTACAATTGTTTTCCTTCAAAAATACTGTAACCAGAAATGAGAAGGAATTCATAATAGCCCAATTTTTAGATGTAGACTTCTTTTAAAATTTTTAGCAATTAAATATATCTTACTTCTAATGAAGAAGTTACTAAAATGTAATGATTTTGTTTCTTTTGCAGAAGGGCAGTTAAGACACATAAAAACTGGGGAGCCATTTGTCTTTAATTATCGAGAAGATTTACATAGATGGAACCAAAAGCGCTATGAAGCACTTGGAGAGGTATATAAATAATGTGTGTGTATGCATGCAGATATATATTGGAGTGCTGTGGGTTTTGTAGCGTTCCTCTGTAGAAGTGATACTTTTATGTGTGTCAATAAAGATTTAGTGAGGCTGCATTCATTTAACAGAAGGTATTTCAGGATTTATTGCGTGCTAACGCTCTAACAGTAATTTCCATTATTTGCTGTATAGCTTAAGATGTGATTTATACTACAATTTGACTTTAATATATGTTCAAAATAGAATATCATCTAGATTACACAAATTGGAGAATATTATACAGTGCAGTATTTTCTTCTCCCAGTGAAGCACTGGATACAAAACTGGCATTTTACCCTCTAGCTGAAGATAAATGCATTGGCTGGTTTTCTCATGTTACCGGGTGATACCAGGACCTAGGTTAATTAAGTAGAGATCTGAGGATTAATTGATTAAATATTTATTGATATATTAGAGTTTGGATCCTACTGGTACTTCTTAGGTTTTTTGTAAGGGTGCTGTGGACGTAGTAGCTATAAAAGTAGTGGACGTTAGTTTCTTTTCTATGTTAAAATGACTTTAATTTCAGCGCCATGTTTTCTGTAATACAGGAGTGAGAACATTGGCTTGAGAAGAAAGGCAACTGATCTCAGTGAATGCAGAGCAGTATATGCTGCGATCTTCCTTGCACTGTCACAGCCTACCCTGCCCCACAGAAAGAACATCCTTTAGGTAGTAATGCTGCTCAGGTCAGAGTGGCTTTTGGAGAAAGGGGATGCACAGTTCTGTGAACAAAATAAGGTCTTTCTTTTAGAGACTATGTGATGTTAGAATCATAGAATCATCATGGCATGTCATTCAGGAGCTGCCTTTGCCTTATGGCTTGTCTGCTTTGGTTAGTGTTACTCTTTTAGAAAGGATTAAATGCATTTATTCTACACTTACGCTTTCTGTTACAGTAATTGAGGCTATTCAGAGATATGTTTGATTGTGCATGTTTAGGCATTTTGTCTGAGGTTTAACCCCATTGGGCAGAGCAGCTCCGCACAGTCACCTGCTCAGTCTCCCACTGTGGGATGGAGAGAATCAGAAGGCTAAAAGTGAGACAATTCATGAGCTGACGTACTGGAGAAAATCTGTGGGCCGAGATGCAGTTTAATAGGTAAAGCAAAAGCTGTGTGCACAAGTAAAGCAAAGAATTAATTCACTTCTTCCTGTCAGCAGGCAAATGGCTAGCCATATCCAGGAAAGCAGGGCTTCTTCATGCATAGTGGTCATTTCGGAAGATAAAAAACCTTATTCATATAATCACAGTCTGGTTTGAGTTGGAAGGACCTTTAAAGCTCATCTACTTCCAACCTCCCTGCGATGGGCAGGGACACTTTCCACTAGACCGAGTTGCTCCAAGCCCTGTCCAACCTGGCCTTGAACACTGCCAGGGATGGGGCAACCACAGCTTCTCTGGGCAACCTGTGCCAGGGCCTCACCACCCTCACAGGGAAGAACTTCCTAAGATCTCATCTCAATCTCCCCTCTGTCAGGTTAAAGCCATTCCCCCTTGTCCTGTCCCTATAGGCCCTTGTCCAAAGCCCTTCTCCAGCTTTCTTGTAGCCCCTTTAGGCACTGGAGCTGCTCTAAGGTCTCCCCTCAAGGAGCCTTCTCTTCTGCAGGCTGAACCAGCCCAGCTCTCTCAGCCTGTCTCCAGAGCAGAGCTGCTCCAGCCCTCGCAGCATCTCCGTCGCCTCCTCTGGGCTTTCTTCAACCGGTCCATGTTGGAAGATAACTGCATATGTCCCTCTTTTACCCTCTTTTCCCCAGCTTTCATTTCTGCGCACGACACTGTATGGCATGGAATATGCATTGGGTCACTTGGAGTCAGCTGTCCCAGCTGTGCCCCCTCCCAGTGTCTTGTGACCCCCAGCCAGTGTAATTGTGTACTGAAAAGTAAAAGAAAACTAATGCCTGAAGTGATAGCCAGTCCTACACTGTTGCAAAGTAAACAATGTAAAGCATCTTGGTTGAGTTTCTTGAATGGATAAATAAGTACGTAGTTAAAGTTATCACAAAATGGTTTCACATAGTTTCTCGTGCTGCCAAGAGTGCCTTTGTTAGTTTGAAGAAGTATCTAATTACATGGCCTTTTCTCATAGTAGCAAGATAGGCTCTGGGACCTTCTGCAGGCACAGAGCATGCAGAGTCCAGAAGGGAGCGCACAGCAGAGATCTCTGCCCGTCTGGATCAACACAAATAGCACGCTGTCAGTCCTTAACCTCTACTGAGCAGCGCTCTGGTGCTGTGTCCTCGCTCAGCCCTTCTGTTTCATGCAGGGCTCTCTGCTGTGCTAGAGCTGCCCAGCTGTTCAGCACTGCTTTGTCCTGCCAGATCTTTCTTACCAGAGATTGAAGAACCTTCGTTTTTATCTCCTCCTCCTCCTCCTTGTTCCTGCAAGAACTGTGGCAGGGAGGAAGCAATGGGGGCTGCTGCTGCTGCTTCTCACATCCTTTCATCTCAACTGTGTTTTTTCAAAAAAATGTGCAATTGCTCAATCTTTGCATTGTCTAAGTTACTTGATACACATTTCTCTCAACAGAAAACAGATTAGCACCTGTTCCGGGCTCGTTGTGTGCAGACCCTTGTATGTGCCTGTATTATTCAAATACCCCTATTTTTCAGATAAATGAATGGAATGAGACACAACTACAAAGATTAGTGTATCTCCATGTAGATACTTGTGTCACCTCACCTTCTTGTACATGTTTGGCAACATCATGAAATTCCTTATTCTGGACATCTGAATAGCAAGTGCCACAGCTTCAACTTGTAGTATGAATGACTTTTATGATTTTTGGTTAACAAGGAGGTGGGTGTGTTCATGGAGTGGGTGCCTTACATCTGTACTGTTCCTTGTGCGTTTTACCTTAATTATAGCAATTCTCCATGTTCAGGTTTGAGTGATCTTTGAAAATGCACACTGTTTATATTGGTAAGTGAAAGGAAAGGTTTGAGGTCAGGAATCTGACAGAGTGAATTGTTCTAAGTTGTGTATTTGTTTTGTATTTTTAGAGAAAGAAGAAACTCACCTGTGTTTCACTCTGTTGTCTGCTAGGTGCTTGATACTACACAGTTCCTTCAATATGCCACAAATTTATAAATGCTCTATTGTCTATTTTTGGTGCTGTGAGTGTTTATATAGTTATCTGAGAATGCAGGGGACGTCAGCCAGCAAGACCCTTGGCATTTGTTTACATAGATAAAACCTTCTGTTGTGCTATAGACTGGTGGATCACTGATGTAGATGTTGAATAGTACAGAAGCAGTATATTACCCTCTGATTTGCCATTTTGTTGTCTAGTGTAACATGTTTAGCAAATGTGGTAGCTTGAGAAGCAGCAGCTCTTATAATTCATAAGGCGATACAGTAAAATCTGGCCTTCAGCCTTTGCTTTGAAACATCATCCTTTGGCTTTAGGAGTTCCCTAATATATATTTGTGGCTGAACATTTATATAGCTGGACATACAGTGAGATGATAAGGTAGCTAGACTTGGGTCATCAGGCAAAAGTGATTTATGTATTTGATGTTTCTATTGTCAGTGCAGTCATTTTATGCTGGTTTTCTAAGTTTTAAAAGATATACTCATCCTGCTGAAGGCAACTTTTTTTTTTCTTCCGTATGTATATATTCTGGGCTCCTTTTATTGTGTTTTACTAATTTTAAGAAGTGGGTGTACTTCCTGGCCTCATGTCACAGCATCATTCTCTCTTTTTTGAATCATTAATAAATTTCTGTTCAGTAACCCAGGATTTTTTGCTGTTAAAAGTCATGAATGCACTATCTGTGATGTTCTGCCATTACTCTGGCTGTATGGAAATTGATTCTTCACAAATTACAATGGTTCGTCAATGTCTCCACTTCTTGTATCTCTTTATTCTTCATTCATTGATCTGTTATTTCAGGCACACAATTTGTTCTGCAGCCTCTTGATATGTGCTCCTAATAGACAATTTAGTGAACTGTTCATAATTTTGTGATTCTGGTTCAGTCATTGCTTTTGCAGCATTGAATTTTGTGGAGAGCCTCTCCATTTGCTTTTTAAAAATTAAAATGGCAACAGAAGTGCACAGAACATGGTGTTGCAGCTGCTTCTAACTGCTGATTAATCCATGTGGCAAGTTTGAAGTACGATTGAGAACAATTTTGTGACAACAGTTCAGTCGTTGCAGACGTACCATTCAGTTCAAGGTTGAATTTTTATTTAATTATTTTTTTCTGGCCAGGAGTTATGGAGATGTGGTTTCTAGGTTAAACTCCAGATTAGGCTCAGATGATGTATGCCTCCATGCATTTTAAATAGATGTCTGTGTTTATTGTCTGTGCTGCACTTTCAATTGATATTATCACTATTGAAATTGCCAGCAGTCAGCTTCAGCCCCTGGTTCATCATGACTTAGAAATTAGATGGAAATTATAAAAAAAAAATGACTAAAATCTGTTGCTGGGATTCTACCTTGCATTTTGCCAGTCAGATGTGTTGTGTTGATAGTGATATTTTTCATATGAAAAATATTGACATTTTCCTTCTACGCTTGTACAGTAACCGGAATATCCCTACCATCAGTTACTGTCTGTCCCTCTCCATGCCTCTTACAGCTCTAGCACTGTACCCACTATATGGGTAATAATAATTTGGTGATTGCTTGGAGGCCATGTAATTTTTGAGGATGCTTTTCTGAGTGCCATCGCTAATGAAGAGACTTATACTAACAGTTTGATTGACTACCCATGACTTTATGTAAGTCAAATGAGATTCGTAAATATGTAGATAATAATGTGGACCGTCATATAAATGCCTCTACAGTGGTCCTATTCAAGGACTAGTGTACACCATCCGTTGTCATTGCAGGCGTCTGACCTGCAGAAGCATATAAGCTGATAGCAGAACAACCGTGGTTACTTTTTACACTTGCCAAACCATAGCACAAGAAAATACTTTATATTTATGTAGGATAGGTACAGAAAGCAAAGAAATAAAACACCTAAGTCAGAAATTCCACACGTTTCGTTTATGATAAGGTAGAGTTAATTTTATGTCCTCAAATAAGTTTTTTCCCACTAAATAAACTGCTTTAAAGTATGTGCACAATGTTGGGTCCAGCTTATAAGAAAGTTAGATTAACAACCAAGGTTAATATTTTGGGGGGAGGGAAGGGAGTGTGTGGGGGAAATAAGTATGTAGAATTATGACAATGACAACCCATAATTAAGATTGCTAAGTAGTAAAATGGGATATTTTTTGTTCCAGATCTCCTTTAAGTTAAAGAACAGCTTGGTCTCAACATAATTTAAAAACTAAGCGTTCACCTGCTACTAATTTCCTCCTTGGTTGCAAAGAGCATTATTTGTTTGGATGACTGAGAGAAAGAAGCTATTTACATAGCACAAATGAAAGCATAGAGCAGCAGAAGAGGACATGTAAGTTAATGAAGAAGGAAGCATTAAGTAGTCTGCATTTGAAAAGATAGCTTCTTACATGAATAACCCAAAATCTGATGATAGGCTGCACGTGCACCTGATAGTACTTAAGGTCCAATCTTGCAGCCGAAGCTCATGTGAATAAACTCAATAGGTCTGATCTTGTGAATAAGGGCTGCAGGATCAAGTTCCAAATAAAATTTGCAGATGATTAGTAGAAATCCTTACACTTTAGTTTCCGTTTCTTTGCACAGACAGTTTACCATTAAACATTCCAGATTTTCTCTGGCTAGCAAGACTTTAATGTAATAAACTATGTGCTGCACACGGTGAATTAAGCAAAATTGTGTTTATGTACCTTGACATTATTATGTATTTGCTCTTAATTATTTAGGGGTTGGAAAAAAATATCTTATTGAGAGGACAAAGTAAATTGGTAGTGATGTGGTATGTAGGCAGGTTCATGGACGTTTGCTTTCATGAGATGCTTGCTTGGGTAGGGCTGTTGAAGAGGGTGTTCTGTTCAAAGAAATTAGATGCCAAATACTTAACAGGTGCATGCTGAGCATGTGTGAACTGAATTTTTTCAATGTCTTGTATTACAGTCAAGTAAGTATAAACTTTCATGGGGATAGTAAAAATCCTCACTGAGAACCTTACAAATGCTTCCTAAATTTATGTCCTGTTTTAAAGGTAGAGTGAAAACATCTAGATTAAATATTTCCCCAACGTTATTTTGGAAGTGGTTAGATACCATTTTGGGTGGTCTCTTTGAAAGCAATTTGGTAGTGCTATTTATGGGCACGTCATGCCCCATCTACTAATGAATCTTGCAGAAGATTTTTGCTTTAGGAAAACTTTACAGTGGAGGAAATGTCACAAAAACATTTAGAGTTGTACTTTTTGGACAAAAATAGCTGAGGGGGAGAGAGATTGGGCAGTATCTTTAAAATGAATTAAAGTGTGATCTCATTTCTTATTAGACAGAGAAGAATCCATGTGGAATAGACACTTTTGAATGTACCAGCTGGAGGAAGAGCTTAAATGACACCTATCACATTTTGGACACCAGTGTCAATTATAAATGCAGTTCTTTAGGAATCCATGCCTTATTGGTTACAGGGTTTTTTTCATACTAATTTGATTATTTTCAATTTGAAATAGGTACATGTGAAATGGAAATATGACAGGGAAGGCTAAGGAAACTAGGTAAAGCACCTGAAAATGTGGCAGGATATTGGATTTCTCTCTCGTAGTAGTTCCTAAGCCGTAAGTAATATGCTTCCATAACATTCCAGTCCTTTTACTTCACTCATTTTTGAACCAATGCTTTTGATAACAAAAAGAAAATTCTAGTACGAGCAGCACAAAAAAAAAAAAAAAAAATCTAAATCATACATGTGTGCTGTCTTCAGAATTTTAGAAAGATTTCAGCTTTTAAAGTCTGTTTATCTTCACCATTTCTTTTTGGTGAGTGAAGTGGCTGGACAAACAGCAAAGAATGAAGACTACTTAATAGTACCTAAGGAAATTTAAATTTAAATATGAATCTTTGTTGCATGCAATATATTCATTTGCATATGCTAAATCCGCTTTCAAAATCTGCTGTTTGTGAAGACTTTTTGCTGGAATGATTATGTCAGATGTGCTTCAGTGAACTCTTCTAGTTTGTAGGCAGCAATTGGCAGTAGGTTGGTTCATCACTGTAACATGACAGTACTCGAAAGGTTCAGAGATAGTTTCATAATTATTGTTAGCATGATTCTTGAAAGAAATGATGAGCATCTCATAAACCCAGATGGGAATTTGTTACATTGTTGATAAATGTGTTGATAAATGTGTTTTACATTTTTAAATTGATAAACAGTGAAAAGCAGAGAAGATACAATAAGGCAGATGGTTGTTTATAAAGCACTTGCAAGTTGCTGCAATTCAAAGAATGGTACTAATTGTTAAAAAGAAGACAAAAATTGGAGTAGGGGGAGTGTTTCAATGAGTTAATCATGAGCTTTTTAAAAATAAAACCTTCAGCATCTTTAGTTCAATTAGAACCATTCTTGCCATCCTGGGTTTATATGCAAAAGTTTAGACTCTCAGTTCTTAATAAACTTTTGTACCAACCATTTTCATGTAGCTGAAATTAAAAATACAACTAATCCACCTTTATCTAAATACATCCATTCCTTTCTTTATCCTTTCTAGGAAAAAAACCCAAGATTTACTGCACAGCAGAATGAAATTGAATTATCATCATTAATCATTCCTTCTTAGATGAAATGATTAATTTGGAGTGAAATCCAAAATCAGCAGAGTGTTCTCAGCAAGGAAGTAAGATGGGATATAGTTGGCTTATTTTTTGTTAGAGTGGTGAAAAAAAAAATGTTTTTTGTCAACGAGGTGACTAGAAAAACGTGTATTTAAGTAGTGCTTAAGCAGAACACAAATCAGCATATGTGATGAAATGAGTTGTTTCACCTCTGTCTTGTGAACGTTCAGTTCTTGTTTCCATCAGTGATATTAGAAGTTGAAATGAAAGGCAAAGTATTTTCCTACTGTTTCAGCAGGAGTTTTTGAAAACCAGAGTTATGTAGATTACTGCCTTCATCAAGCAGCTCTTTTAAAATATGTTTATTTCACCTCCGTTGCAGAACTCCGGAAGAGTTAGTTCTCTGATAGGATTTTCAGCTTTCCCAAGATAAAGAATTTAACACTTTCTGTGTTTTCAACAAGAGACTTATATCTTTCAGTTTTCTGGGAATACTTTTATTGAAATTCAGCAGAATAGTGATATTTTTTAATAAAGCTGTATCAGCTGTGTCAGTCTTTAATAGGAATAATTTGAAAGGAAAAAAATTCAATTATAAATCAATAGACCGTTGTATTTCTCTCTGTGCAAACAACCTAAAATTACTGTAAGATGCTCCAGCTGCTCAATTCATTAACTCAGTCACAACTGAATTTTGATATCTGTTATCCTCTGTTGATCGCTGCAGCAGAAATACCCAGTTAGCGAGCCTGAAGCTGTGAGATGCAGTTACGACTGTTCAGGAATATCAGTTCAATAGGTTGGTTACCTAGGATTTTGAGAGGCTTTATGCATAGTTATTCATCCTAGCTCATGCGTTGTCCTGTCTGTAGTGATTCAGGGAAGCATCATGCTTCTCTACAAATAGTGTCAATTCCTTCTCACGTTCAGGGTTTCCAGATTCGCCTCTTCTGTTTTTTGGGTGGTTGCACCTCTTAACTCTTCCCGGTATATCTGTTAAATCCTTGAATTCCTCTCTTAAGTGATAAGCTAAGTATGTTGTTGCTAATAAGATATGAAAGATCCTTGAGGAGAAAAACGGAATTTTTCTCTTTCGACTGAATTAACTGAGGGTGGGGGGAACTGTGCATATGTTTTTGCCTTGTTTCCAGCAGTGTAAATTATATAGATGTTATGGTAACTTTCTCTTACTTCACCTTAGATCTTACACTCCATAACACAGGATAGAAAAAGTATGCAAAAATGTTTTTCATTTCTAGATTCAGGAATTCAGCTTCTGTCATTTTTTCCACTATATATGGCTATATTCTAAGTGGGGTTTTTCTAAGGTAAAACCTGACATATCCATCCCAGTCAGAATGCATATGAGAGTTGCACACAGAAGTCCAAATAAATGTGTAAAATTTATTTGGAACTGGTTTTATTAGGTTCTGTAACCTGAACTTGGTTTTAGATGTGATGAATATTCATGCTTAGACATGTGCCTTCATCACAAACTCATAAGAATTTTGGTACGGTAGTCCTTAAAGCTAATGTTTAGGTAAGGGAGGGGGCGGAAATACTAAATGTAAGAAAAAGGGGTGTTTGTCCTCTGTAAGCTGTAGTTCTAAGTGAGAGACCTTTTTGGATATTTTATGTACTTTTAATTCCATGACATTGGTTAAAAAAAATACAAAAAATATAAACTTAAATGAAAAATGGAAAAGTATTTTCATACAATGTTGATACAACAAGAACAAAGGTAGTGTTATTCTAGTTGGTTGTGCCATCTGAAGGTAATGACATGAATGAAAGAAGGAAATTACTCATAGTTTATGAAGATTGTAGGAACACAGGAGGTTCAAGCAAAAGAAAAAAAAAATCAGGACAGGTAACCAGAAGAAATCTTTAAATGAAGTTACTTGGGAAGTGCTAAGCATTCTTACTGCCTGGTCATCAGGGGTTTGATGCTCAATTTCCTCTGTGCCATTAAACGTACCAAGATTGATGGTTACAGGTGATCTGAAATTTTTCAAAAAATGTGTTTGCCTTTTTTTATTATTTTTGCTGAAACAACTTTTTAATGCTGCTTTACTTGATACTGTGGAAATGCACATCAAGTTTTTGCAGTGGACATTTCTGTTACTGCTGACTTACCGAGGCTTTTAACTTCTAAGTTTTAAAACAAATGTTCTGTGTACTAGTGAAAAACCTGTATGAAACTGCAGGTAGCAGTGGAAGTGGGGAATAATGCTAAAATAGATGTCAGTGAAAGAGAAACGATGAAAGTCTAGGATAGAAATTGCTTTTGTTGAGGTAGAATGAAGGTCAAAGATGTCAGGACACAATGTTGATAGTTGATCAAGTTCTTCGTGGTTTTTCTTCAGCTTAAAACTTCATAGATCTTTCATGGAGGGAGAGATTCGGTATTTTTTTGCAGAAGGATACCCTTTCTGCTGCTCACAGAAATCAAACTGTTCAGTGGAAAATAGTGTACCCGGCATACCCAACACTCAGAGAGATGCAAAATTCATATACGTATGTGTACAAAAGTTATTTCTGAGAAAGCAACCACCCTCAAAGTCAACATGTGTAAAAAATGTGAATGGCAGAATACCATTGAAGTAAGCGGCCAAGATACAGCAGAAGTCATGAATACTTTTCTAGTGCCACGATGGTTTGTCATTCCATGTGGTCAATGTGTGAAGAATTACAGCAGTCAGCATAGTCAATTCACCTTTTGGGGGTTTCTACCAGCCAAATCACCGATAACTGCCATATGCATTACTGAAGTATAAACACAGTAAATATCACACGTGCTATCTACCTGGATCAAGTGCAGAAGGACTGAAGCAAGTCTCTCTCATATGTATAGGCAAGATTGACCATATGTGTTGTCATCCACACACATTTGTACTTCTGAATCTCATGCTGGCATGCAGTAGTATAGTAGTGGCTGAGGACAATATTTTTCTGTTCTAGAGATCCATGCAGGCATAACTCTTACTGACCCAGCAAAGGGCTACAAGAATTTACCTTGTGGCTAAACCCATTGTAAAAAGGGGTGATGTCTTTTTTTACATTACGTCGTGATGTCTCTTATGAGAGAGATCTTTGAGAGGAGTGAAGAAACCTACTTGGTTCATCTGTGGAGGGGAGGCACACTCATCCCACCTAATTATGCATTCTAGACTTCAAGACTATTACTTTGAAGTCTTTTATGCCTTTATACCTGCAAGCGTTTAGCCACCAAGAAAGCAAGGCTCCATCACACACAGCGGTGACTTGGGAAGACAAACACTGTATTGGAAGATAAGTCTGAACATACCCTCTTCCCTTCCTTTCCCTAGCTTTTTATATGCTGAGCATGATACCGTATAGTCATGGGATATCCCTTGGGTCAAGTGGGGTCAGCAGTCCTGGTTGTGTCCTCTGCCAGCTCCTTGTGCATCCTTAGCATGCTTGGTGGTGGGACATGGTGAGAAGCAGAAACAGTCTTGACTCTGTGTGAGCACTGTGAAGTAATAACTAAAACATCCCAACTAAATCATGTTAGCAACACTGTTTTCATCACAGATCCAAAACATAGTCCATACAAGCTGCTATGAGGAAATTAGGTCTGTCCCAGCTGAAACCAGCATAAAGTGGTATTGATGTCTTGGGAATGTTTACGAGTGGTACCGGTTATTGTCTTAGAATTGCAGAATAATTTTGGTTGCACCTCTGGGGACTCTACCATCAACTCCCTTGCTCAAAGCCTGGTAGCATATATACCTCTAGTCAACTCCATTGTGTTTGGCAGAAGTGCACTGTAAGAGAGCATGTGTCTTGAGATCAGTTTATAATAGGAAAGGAAACAGCTTATTTGATAACATGAGGTTGTACCCATAGCAGTCAGCCAGGAACAGAGCTTTCTGTCGTGGGTTTCAATCTGCTCTTCAGTTTATGGTGTCGCACCTCTTCTTACTGGAGTATTTTGGTAATGTCAGAGAGCATTGGATGCTACTTAGGGACCATATAAGGATTAATCAGAAAGTGAGAGGTCTGATCTGTTCTTGCAGATATCAAGATAATTCAGGTCACAGTGATGTCTGGTGTGCAAAAATATTTCCAGATACGTATAGTTGTAGGTAGAAGTAGTTCATTTTCACAGTGGATATGTTGAAATCATCTTGTAGAAGTGATCAAAGTACATACTGAGTTGCAGTACATGGCTTCAGGTTTGATCAGTTCTACATCAGTAAGTTAAAACTGCCAAGTAATATAATATATTATTAATATTTCCTTCTGGAACAAATTTTTCTTCATACGGATACAGTATGATTGGATAATTCCAAAGTAATTCTGTAAAATAGTGCTTGTTGATCTTTTTGTAAGAAAAATCTGATTTCAATTCGCAGCCCGCCTAAGAATTTAGAAGTATCTTTTCTTCCACTGTCTCTTAGAAGGTTAGAATCTTTGGCAAAAAGCTTGCTATTGTCTTGTGTTTTCAAGTTTCTCAGCCTTACCTTTCCACCTCCACAGGAAACCAATTGAGGATATTGTCAGATACATTAGAAAGCAGAATTCATTTGGCTGCAGTATTAAATGACCTACTAATAATCATTTACATAAAAATAGCCTGTATCCCTAGAGATATGGGTAAAGTGAACGGAAATTAAGTAACTCTTAAGGTGAATACAACTGGGAAGTGAAGGTTGATGCACGTTTTTAGTACTGTTTCATAATTTTAGAATCATAGAATCGTAAGGGTTGGAAAGGACCTTAAGATCATCTAGTTCCAACCCCCCTGCCATGGGCAGGGACACCTTGCCCTAAACCACGTGGTCCAAGGCTCTGTCCAACCTGGCCTTGAACACCGCCAGGGATGGAGCATCCACAACCTCCCTGGGCAATCCATTCCAGTGCTTCACCACCCTCACTGTAAAGAACTTCTTCCTTACATCTAGTCTAAACTTCCCCTGTTTAAGTTTTAAGCCATTACCCCTTGTCCTATCATTACAGTCCCTAAGGAAGAGTCGCTCCCCAGCATCCTTATAGACCCCCTTCAGATACTGGAAGGCTGCTATGAGGTCTCCACGCAGCCTTCTCTTCTCCAGGCTGAACAGCCCCAACTCTCTCAGCCTGTCTTCATACGGGAGGTGCTTCAGCCCTCTTCTCATCCTCGTGGCCCTCCTCTGGACTAGCTCCAGCAGCTCCATGTCCTTTTTATGTGGAGGACACCAGAACTGTACGCAGTACTCCAGGTGAGGTCTCACAAGAGCAGAGTAGAGGGGCAGGATCACCTTCTTCGTCCTGCTGGTTTTTGACAGGCTATATTCAGTAGGAGAAAGTGTCCTAACTTAGATTGTAGTAACATCATTTTGGGCTGATTTCCAATGTTCAGGAATGCGTATGTTCTTGACCCTTCATTACAACTCGTAATTTTAGGAATATTGTGTTGGGAAAATAAGGCACATTAGCCAGCAGCACAAATAGTGGGAGAAGCCACAATATTCATTTCCTCTCAACCCAGCCAAAACCAGATTATTTGGCTGACTATCAAAAGGAGCAGCAGTAATTGTTTCCAGTATCAGTGGAAGTATTTTGCTGTTGAATAAACCCAAAGCTTCCATTTCATTAACTCAAGAAAAGGCTTGGTCTCTGCCATCAATTAGGAATGGGACTCCCATGGCAAGCTGTAGGCTGGTGTCTGCCTGTGCTGTGCTGTAGCCCATGGGTTGCTGCGGGTGCTGCCTCTGCAGCAGCTGCTTGCCTTCTGCAAACTTTCCTTCTCCTAGATGGAGTAGCAGTCTACAAGAGCAGCTTCCCAAGCCTGGGTGATCAGTGCAGCAGGACCTGCTGCTGTGTGTGTTTAAGTGCACAGGACCTCAGCCAGATCAGAGCGACCTTGTGAACATTGGCCAAAAGGTTATCCCAGCTTATGACTTAGTCTTGATTATATGATGATTATAGGCAAACTGTAGATGGTAATGAGACAGCTCGCCTCTTGTCAGCCTGTTTGCTGACATGGAATGGTTTGGATTGGAAGGGACCTTAAAGACCATCTAGTTCTAACCCCCCCGCCACGGGCAGGGACACCTTCCACTAGAGCAGGTTGCTCCAAGCCCCGTCCAACCTGGCCTTGAACACTGCCAGGGATGGGGCAACCACAGCTTCTCTGGGCAACCTGTGCCAGCACCTCACCACCCTCACAGGGAAGAACTTCTGCCTAAGAGCTCATCTCAATTTCCCCTCTCTCAGGTTAAAGCCATTTCCCCTTGTCCTGTCCCTACAGGCCCTTGTCCAAAGCCCTTCTCCAGGTTTCTTGCAGTCCCCTTAGGCACTGGAGCTGCTCTAAGGTCTCCCCTCAAGGAGCCTTCTCTTCTGCAGGCTGAACCAGCCCAGCTCTCTCAGCCTGTCTCCAGAGCAGAGCTGCTCCAGCCCTCGCAGCATCCCCGTGGCCTCCTCTGGGCTCGCTCCACGTCCCTCTTGTGTTGTTGCCCCATAGCTGGATCAGGACTGCAGGGGGGGTCTCCCCAGGGCACAGCAGAGGGGCAGAATCCCCTCCCTCGACCTGCTGCTCACGCTCTGGGGGTGCAGCCCAGCACACGGGGGGGTTCTGGGCTCAAGTGCACACTGAAGCCGGGTTACAGGGAGGTTCTCCTCACCCAGCACCCCAAGTCCTTCTCCTCAGGGCTGCTCCATCCAATCTCTGCCCAGCCTGTGTTTGTTCTTGGGATTGCCCCAACCCAGGTGCAGGACATTGTTCTTGCCCTTGTTGAACTCCACAAGGTTTGTACAGTCCCACCTCTCCAAGCCTGCCCATCCCTCTGGGTCCCATCCCTTCCCTGCAGTGTGTCGACTGCACCACACAGCTTGGTGGTGGTGGCAGAGTTGCTGAGGGTGCTCAATTGCATTGTCCATGTTGCCAACAAAGATGCTGAACAGCTCTGGTTCCAATACTGAGGGACGCCACTCGTCACTGATCTCCACGTGGACATCAAGCCATTGGCCCTGCCTCTTCTGTCTGGATCAGGCCTTGGGCAGAACAAAGTGGCAGCACGCATTGACCTGTGTGCCCAGAGTATTGACTGGCAGTAGCAGTGGAGATGAAGCTGCTTGATCAGTGTGTAATCACAGCGGTGTGTGTTGTATAGAGCAAGAAATACAGTCTTATATTTAATGGAGGGCTGGTCATCCTCAGTGCAGCTTCTCTGCGCTGTTCTCATGGGATAGAGATATTTGTACCAAATTCTCTTGCCATAGAACAAGTTGCTTTCAGGCAAAAATCTGTCTGGTTCCTAATCTCAGCTTTTCATTTTATTCTCTTGACTGTTATTTTTGTTAAATTTTTTTTATCTGATACATGATGAATTTAAAATCTTTCATGTGTCTTTCTCTTTTATAATACCCTTTCACTGAACACGGAACCCCACACAGCATTCTGCAGGCTAGCAGCTGTGGTATAAATTGCATGTAAGCATGCTGCTCATTGTTGTTGATGTCCATTTTGTTTATCTGTATCTAGATGGTAAAATTGCCTACTCAATTTCTCTATTAGAGTCTATAAAAATCACAGAAACTGGATCTTATGAAGAAGTTTCCTCTTCAGACAATATTTTGATGTCAGTGTTTAGTAGGAATTGTTACTACTTCCTACTTGATATATTTGTTATAGATAAATACTGTATTAAACCATTTGTCTAATCAAACATGGCTCTTCTTCCACATGCCCCTCCCCTCCAAAATAGCAAAGGATCCCATCATGCAAATTTCTGTTGGGAGACTGGTGAACACCAACATGAGCTTGAACCAGTCCTGGTTTATAGCATTTACAAATGGACATCTGAACAGTCTTCTATGCAGTATTTTCCGTTTCAGGCTGTTTCACAGCTACACAGGCTTTTTAGAAATAACTGCTTAATTAGTTGAACATGCTAAGTATTCCACTGGTTTAATGCCAAACTTGCATTATAGCTTGCAAAATGTCTCATTTGACCAAAAAAATAAAAGGCTTTTCTTTCACAATGTTTGTGTTCAGTAGAAGTTAATATTTGAAGTTTGTATAAAATCATGAATTGTTGTGATCTGACTTCATCACTGTCACGTTAAGCAATTTTATGTGTCATTGGACTGTATCTTGGTGGTTGGACTGCAAAAGACGTGATTCCTTCTTAAATGAAGTCCATAGGTAAAACTCATTAAAACACAGTGATCTATAGTGTACAGAGCTGCATTATTAGCTGGTTTTCCTCTTCTACTGACAATTGTGCCCACATAGCTTGATGAGAAGTACTGCACTGGTGTGCTGTCTTTGGACGTGTGCGTACTGCGTGATTGGCTATGTTAGTTTTTCAGTCATAATTTCATAGGAAGAAAGGATCTGCTATGCTTTTTGGAAATCATCAACATAAATATTCATGAGGAACTAACAATATCCTTACATACTGTTCTCTTATTATAAGCGAAGTAGCATAGGCTATGAAGTTTATTTTGTAACCCTCGGTTACCAACACTATTTCTTCCTTGTAGGATTGTTTTAAAAATAAAGTAGGGAAAAAATGCATAAATTAACCTTTCCAAATTTGACTTAATGAAGATATAGTAATTTATTTCATTGTTAAATTAAATGGTTTCCCATATTTTATACAGGAGTGAAAATGTCAGGATTCTACTTGTCGCATATGAAGCAATCTTCCTTACTTCTTGGTCGAAAGTTCTGGCATTTGCTATACCTGGAGTTTTGAAGTTTGCTCCCTCTTTGAGTTTGCCTGCCAGCAGAGCACAAAGCTAGGTTAGATGGGCTCAGTCATGCGGAACAGAAAAAGGAAATCTTTTCTTGAGAAACAGTGAGGAAAAAGAATAGAAAAAGATTTGTCAATGTCCAAGGTGTTTTCTTAAGTTTCAGCTTGATACCCCCAGAAGAGGCAGTGCCTTCAGGGCAGGTTTTTCTCTCCTTAAAAGAGAGTTTCTTTCAGAGTGCTAGGTATCATAACCATAGACTAGAAAAGCAGAAAGAAAGCCAGCCATTTCTCTTAGAAGTTAGCTGCTGGCATTCATCAGTTACTCAAAGCAAGTAAGAGTCCTAGGTTTGCCGCTTAAGTATGCGGTGAGTTAATGACCATGATGCGATCTATTTGGTCTGCATGACCTAGTAAAAAGAGGTGCAGGTGTTATTTAACAGTGAAATGATAAACATTTTTTGTGATTTGTGTTCCTGAGAGTATCAACTACTATTTGTGCCAAGAAAAGAAAAACGGAAATGCTGCTGATGGTCGGCACCATGGCCGTTTTCAGCTAAATTTTTGTAAATCCAATTTATTTTGACCCACTACTGTTCTGGAGCATGGTGGGAAAGTGGTTAAGACATCTTGCTATGGAAAGAAGCTGTTATATTTGAGTTCTGCTCTGGATTTACATAAAATTAAGCCTCCAGTCCATCTGTGAATATTTATCTGGTCATTTCTGCTGAGGAATCAAAGGTGGCAAAATGAGATGCTTGACACATCACTGATTTTTTTGTCTGTGACTACAAAAGCTGGTGTGCTTTAACTACGTTAATCTGATATGTCATTCAGGTTTAGCATGGATTTTTAACCTTTCAAAACTGCATAGCACCACCTCTCCACCTAAACTACAGTTTTTCTGTAATAGGTGGGAAAAAAAAACCTGCTACTGCTCTTTCTTCCCTTTTGTAACCCATCTCTAATGTGAAATTTAGAGATAATAATCCTAAATTTTAGTTCCTGAATTGGAATATTGAAACATGTTTATAAGCCTCATTTTCGTTTGTTTCTCTGTTATCTTTGGGGCTTTTTTTACTTTCCTTCTTTGTGTTTTTTTGGTTTTGAGGGGTTTTTTTGCAGCCTTTTCATTCTTTTGTATCTTATCTCAGCTTCGGGAAGGAGGTCATGCTTTCTACTGATGTTTAATTGTTTCTTGGGCAAGGTGCTTGGTTGAAACCTCTGCTTAGCACAAATACATATATAAGGTTATATATGTATATTTAAAAGGAATTGAGAATTTTCATAAGATGTGCTATATAATTAAGCCATTTCTAAAGCCCAATAATTTTCAAGCAATTTCTAAAATTAGGCATGCTTTTCTTAACAAGGGAAAAAAAGAAGAAAGAAAAACAAAATATAAACCAACAGGTGTCAGCAAAGACCATGTAACAAAACATTGGGTCAAATCACATCAACAGTATATGCTGCACTCAAGACAAATCCCTGTTGTCATTTAATTCTCACAAAAGATCTTGAAATCCTAGTTGTGATCAGTCAACTCGGAACCCAGAATATCACACCCATGTGTTAAGATTGAATTGAATTGCTTTCAGTAGAAAACGCAAGAAATTCCTTAGACGTAATATCAATTCCATTTTAATGAATTGTTCTCCCATACTATATGATCTAAGTGAGGTCTTTTGTGGATTTTTAAAATGTCATTGATTTTTTTTTCCTTTTTTTTTTTTTTTTTTTAAGCTTGCAATGAACAGAGCCTTTAGAAAGTCCATTCAGCTGTTAGGATTTTTTTCATTTGTTCCCGTTCTTAGGTAAGTCTGTCTCCAAGAGCAGTGTGTCAGAAAGTTGCTTTGCATCTCTCGTAGTTACTTATTGGCAGGTTTGTCACTTGAGTGACAAAATAAAGCTGATTCAACCAATGGTGTGGCAGCCACAGCAGCAAGCCTCGGGTCACTCCCGCCACCTGAGATTTGCCGCAGGGCACTCAGTTGGAATTCATTTTGCATTTGTTTTACTGAATGTTATTGCTGTTACACTGCAAAGACTAGGCA
Organism: Strigops habroptila; assembly: GCF_004027225.2. NCBI lineage: Eukaryota > Metazoa > Chordata > Aves > Psittaciformes > Psittacidae > Strigops > Strigops habroptila. The sequence goes on from NC_044302.2 coordinate 24,541,247, forward strand.
GACTGCTCTGTGCTGTAAAGATTATTTCCTTCTCATGCTCGTTTTCTCCTGGGTTTTTTGCATTAAAATGCTTATTACCAATGAGGAGACAAATCTTATAAAACAAGAAAATCCATTGCTTGTAATGGTATTGCTTCTAGTGGTTTATACTTATTTATTTTTAAGATTAGTGACAAAATCTCCAACCTGTGTACACTGCTTTGAAGCTCTTAGGACATATTAGTAGTGCTGAGGGCCCTAATCTCTTAGGCTGAACTTAAATTATTTGAAAATAGTATCCTTTCTATGCCCATGAAAGATCCATTTCTTTAGGAAGGTTAGATTCAAGAGATCGTAACTTCTTATCTCAAGCCCGAATTGATGGTTGAAAGCATTTTAGAGGTGACAATGAATCTCATGCTGTACTTTGTAGTCAGGTTGAACTTGCTACTTTGGAAAAAAGGAACACAAAGACAAATGAGGTTGATTTTAACCTATATGTGGATTTGTTAGGTGAGCAGGTAATGTTCAGCTGTTGCACATTTTAAGTGCAGTTCTCTTACAGGGTGAGAACTGGCAAGTGAACCTAAGATTCAACTGTTTCTGCATTCTCAAGAGAAAAATACAAAACCTAGTGGTTTTGTTTACTTTAACTCAAAGCATAGGAAATTCTTTCTGAACAAGTTACTGTAGAAGGTAGAGATAGTCAGACTTCAGTGGTTTCTGAGCAAGTCTTTTTTATTAATTTTTTTTTTATTGTAATTTTCCCCTTTTTTGGTAGTACATATTTATGTAGGAGATAAAACTGAGGTTAAAGTATGGTTAACTTAGGTTAATAGAGAAATAATAAGTTACTAATGACACTAATAACTTATTAATCCTTTTTGTGATATGATTTATGAAAAAACAGGAAGTCATGCAGCAAGGAAGGTGCCGTCACACCTATGTCTTATTAGGTCCAATCTCCTAAATTTTAAATGTAGTATTTGTATTATTCTAAAAAATATGGCGACTAATAAAAACCCACAAGGAACATTACTGCCATTAGATTCCTTAACCCTCTGCACTTAATATGCTTTGAGAACTGTCTTTAAAAATTAATGAAACAAGCGATCTGATAAGGTGTTTTGAGTGTTGTTTCACAAGTCGACATCTTCAGATGCAGAAGCTTCCTATACACTAAGTGTATCATTGCCAACGCATCTCACTCTTGATGGGAAGTAGCCTTTGTTAACTTTGAGAGAGTAGTTTTGCCTGCATTTGCATTTAGTACTTGGGGTAATGAAAAGTAGCAAGAGTAGTAATGGTTGTGGTGGGGTTCTGTTTGTGTTTTGAATAGCTGTGAATGAGGAACGTAATGTGGCAAGTCTCCGATCCATCTAGCTAGATCTGGTCCACCAGAAAATATATCTAATCAGTAATTTGCTCTGTTTCTTATTTTCCCAGAAATCTGCTAAGTCTATAGGAGCTGGCAAAGGTGTGGACAGCATGGGTTAACAGTTTGCATCCCCTTATCCTTTCTCCAAGGTCTTGTAATCCATCCTCTGTCACCTGAGTGGCTGTAATGTCAACTGCTCGCATGCACTTCATCCGTTGTCATATCACATTCTTTATCATGTGTTAACCATACACCAACCATTTGAACGGGTTGTCGGTGTTTTGGTCATGAGGGGTGCACATATGGGAGAAGAGAGGAATATGGGACATTTGATTGTCTTTAAAGAGACTTTGTGGTTTGCAGTAACCAAAGGGTTCCTCACATCTGTCCTGAATCCATGAACATATGATGCATGATAGTGGTTTCCAGTGACTACTGATAGGTGCTGGTTCAGAAGCAAAAGGCCACAAATCACACGGGCCTGTTCCATTTCTTTAATAGGTTTTTAGCAGAGAATTCACGCTGGAGAAAACATTTTGCAAGTTAAAGTAGTTCACTTTTTATCTTTTTTTACCCTCAATGTGGGTTTACTGTTCTGTTCATATACGTAGTCTGCTGGTGGGTAGACTTACCTGTGGTTGGTTTTGAAAGAGGGAGCACACTTAAGGGAAAAAAAAAAACAAACGAGAATTCAGAGGACTTGGTTGTAAAGCACAGCGGGAGGGTGGGCTCAATGAACAAGGCTCAGTGCACTTCACTGTGTCCCAGCATGGTTTTTGATGCAGTATGTACTGAAGCAGCTCCTCTGGATTGGGATGTAGGTGTTACGAAACAAGTCATTGAGTTGTGTTCTGTGTCTGTATACCTGTCTATCTTGGTTATGAAAATGTTCACCAGTGGGTCAGCTGCAGTTCTGCTCTTCCTCATGTGTGCCAGACTGGTTCTTGGCATTTTTGATATGTGTTTTAAGGCTTCTTTCAGCTTCTTACAGACTTAAAATGTGGGGTGTATTATTTTAAACTAAGTTAATTTTGGAGTTTTAGTTGCCTTCTTGCTTCATGGGCATGCTTTTGGTTTTCCTCTTTTCCAGACTTTTGCTGTTTAAAGACTCCAGTACTTAGTGCATTGAAGAGTCTCTTTGGCATTTGTCTTCACTTATAATCATGCTTAAGATTCAGTACCTTCAGGGCCTTTGTAACTTTAAAGCATGTTGGTCACAATGGCTCTTAGTCTTTGATTTCTCTTTTCACATAGTGGTATGCATGTATTGATCTTTTGATTGCATAGCTTCAGCAGTGGTGTAACGCAGAGGTTGCACTAATTACTCTGCTAACAGAATTTTTCAATGCTTTTGAGTAATTGAAAGCAGTTCTGAAGAAAGTCCTCTATATGAACAATATAATCTTAAAAGAACAGAAGTCATATAAAGCCAACGCCTCACCGGTTAATGTGTGCTACAGTTATGTGTATAGAATCATAGAATGGTTTGGGTTGGAAGAGACCTTAAAACTCATCTAGTTCCCACCCCACTGCCATGGGCAGGGTCACCTTGCACTAGACCAGGTTGCTCCAAGCCCCGTCCCGCCTGGCCTTGGACACTTCCAATGATGAGATATTCACGGCTTCCCTGGGCAACTTGTTCCAGTATCGCGCCACCCTCATAGTAAAGAAATTTATCCTTACATCCGTACATGTGTACCAGAACTATGTTTCCACCTGGAGTTTCTGTTCTGCTCTGCCATAGTATACATATGTAAGAGGACCACTTTGTGCTGGGAAGAAAGTTTCTCCTCTCCCACAATTTGATAACAGCCTTTTTTTGGGGTGGAAGTGTTAGGCTAAGTACCTTTTTGTGGTTGGAGAAGATTTATCCCTCGCTATTAGAGTAGGTCATCAGAGGTATGAAATTTTAGGGGTTTGTGTTTGGGTTTTTTTCTCCAATTATCACAGTCTTATCAAAAAGCCTAAATATCCCAGGTTTGTACAAGTAACGTGAGCAGGATTCTCTAACAAGTGTTATGATTTGCCTTGAGAATGGCTTGTACTAGGCAATTTGTTGCTTGGTAGTTCCAAACAAGTTGTTAACACTGGGCTGGATTGAACAACCTCTGTTGCTAAATGCCTGCCGTCATGAGCAACCATATGACCAATGATTAGTCCAGGAGAGTTCATGGAGTGTAGCCATACTCACCTTCTTATGCAAGAAGTCACACTTCTCAACACTCCTCAACATCCTACAGTAGTTTTCAGATCTTAAAGATAAAATACCAGAATAAATAAGCCAAAACTACCATTTAAAGAAGTTGTGGCTATGTAAATTGTATAAATTTGTAATAGTAAATCTAACTAGTGCTATATGAATAATATAACCCACTTTTCCTTGTCTTTTTAATGCCTATAGAAAGGTATTTTAAAGAGATTTTTAAAAGTTAATTTTGCAAAATTTACAGATCAGCCATAAATTCACAAGAATTAATTAAAAGTGTAGAATCCCAATGTTAGATTTGCAGCATTTTCAGTACTTGCAGCCATATTCCTACATATGACAGGATTTCGCTAGATTTTCCAGGCACATCCATGCCAAGTGCAGGAAACCTGGACATTATGATGATGTTTCCAAATCTGGGAAGTCTGGGGCTTTGGTGCTACTTCAGGAAATGTTGTGTGTCACCTTCACTCCTTTAAAGCTGACAGCATACCCACCATCGCTAAGATTCCTGAACTTCTTGATCTTTTGCTGCCAAAAAAAAACCCCTCTTGGGGTCTTATATATGTATACTATGGCAGTCTATGGCAGTTTTTCCTCAAGTCTTTCTGTGCTGTGGGGACCATCCAGGTGCTGAGCTGCCTGAGGATCATCATCTCACACTGCCTCCAAGCCTCCAACCTATTAGATCATTCTTCATGTTTACTCTTACTAAAAGCATTTGTTAGGTTAAGTCTTTGCTATACCAGCATGCTCTAGGGGGTTAACAGTCCCATTTTTAAGGCTGATATCACTATTTGTTATATTAGAGTAGTGCATAAAGAGTAAGTTAGGATCACACTCCCACTGAGCCAGGCTGTGGAAAAAATGAGTAAAGGTTTACTTCTACCCTGAAGACATCACAGTAATGAGAGAGTATAGAAGAAATAGATACAAAGACAAAGCTGCAAAAAAAAGGTGGGTTTTTTGCAAGTGGTGTCTAAAATACATTTTCTTCATAGCAACTTTTTTCTCTTCCAAGTGTTATTTTAGTGGTTTTGATGGTTGGTAGGATGCCTGGATTTAAAGTGAAAAATGAAATTTCTGCATTTGAGGCCATATTATCATTATACTCATTTTAATGTCTGTACAACATCAGCATCTGAGACTGCAGGAACTTAACTGCTTTACTTGTTGGCATTACGCTGAAGTTGATTTCGGTGAACTGTAAAAAGTTTGGCCCTGAAGGTAAAATTACACTGTATGCATGTTCCTAACATACTGCTTTGGGGATAAACATGTCTTAAATCAACTCATCGCTCACAGCTGAATTCCTTTTCCAAATGCAGTTTCCCCATAGATAGTAATGTTCAGTAAGACTGATTTTCTTTAAAACCATAAAGTTTTTTGAACATAATTCTATCAATAAACATATTTGAGCGGGGTAGCAAAGAATTCACATAATCCTAATAAAGACTTGGGGGTTTTGCGAAAGGAAGGGAGGGGTGCGTGCCAGCGTTTTTAATTAGCTTTCATCAGTACCTTTAATTTGTTCAAATGTGTTCCAAACGTTTGCATATTGTGTTTGCTCACATGTACATAATGAAAACTTTTGGACTTCATTGAAACTTGGTAATTGTGCATTTGGAAAATTAAAATTGAAGTTTACGATACCCTGGCTCCTACTTGCTCTGTTCGTAGTGTGTTTTTAAGATGCCATCACTTGAGAGCTTTGTTACAGCAACATTTCTGTTGTGGCTTAATATGCTGTGGGTTCAGATGGCTGTATTTGTGGCCTTGAGGGGTACAAACGCCAGCTGGGTTTGCACCCAGATATTCTTGGATTAATATTTTGGCACTTAGATCTTGTCCTGTCTGAAATTTAAATGTAGTTCCCCAAACTTTAAAGGGAAGGCAAGCACCATTTGGGGTTCTTAGTGAGCAATTTGTTTTTTCCTCTTTAATTTGACTTTTCCTTTTTTTTTCTGTTGTTTTAACTCCTGTAGCCAGTGAAATCCAGGCAGTTACTTGCAAACTGTTTTTACAGCCCCATATGGACAAAGAGCTTTAGTTTGTTCCTCTGCATAATTCCCAAATTAATAATAGTTAGAAAGTTCCTACATCTGCATCTCCATTTTCCTTAGAATATATAAGGGTGAAAAAAATTCCCCATGTATTAGGCAAGCCTTTGAAGTGTGAACAATTTTGTTATATTTAAGATTTAACAAGTCTTTCAGGGCAACTAGGTTGATTTTTTTTGGGGGGCGGGGGGGATGGTGTTTTGGTTTTGGTTTTGTTTTTGGTTTTTTGGGGGGTTGGTTTGTTTTTTTTTTAAATAATTCGTTTTGTTTCAGGTCTAAAATTCCAATTTTATTTCTACATGGAGACAGGAGATTTAAACTCCTCCATAGCAGGGCACCAGTCAGGGTTTTTCTTCTATTTAGAAACCTTTGACCCAACCCTCCCCTGTTCGGTGAATAGAAACGGCAAGGCAGCTTGTGCTGAGGGTGACTACAGATCTGCTCTCCATGTAGCTCATGAAGTGAACCTGCAGGGGAGAGGGTTTCAGGAGTCCTGCGTATGGAAAAAACCCACTTTTAAAGTATTTCTTTGCAAAAGAGAGCCTTTCTTGTATCTCTGAGTATATATTAATTGGTTATAATCCTTAGTTTCGAGGCACATAATTATTCACACAGCAGCACATGATGGATTCACAGGTACAGTTACAATTTCTTTGTACTGGCAAGCAGCCTTTTCGAAGGGACAGAAGGGACTTTTTTGTGTAAAGCTCCAAATTCTAGAATTACTTGTACAGTAAAGGATTCAGATAAGTGGGAAAACATATACAAGGGCATAGAAGTTTAACTAAGTTGCCTTTAAGTTTTCTGCCTGGGTATGTTATTACTGTAAGTGGTTTAATATTAATACCTATTTACATTTCTTTTTTTTTTCCTTCCAGATCATCACTAAGTACGTTTATGAGCTACTGCAAAAGGAATGCCACTTGAAGAAAGTAACTCTCCCAGTAAGTATAAATATTTTTTTTTTTCAAAGACGTTGTTTGGGTCTGTAAAAAGTATACCCTGCAGTTGGGCACTTATGTAAAGACAAGGTGTGCCAAGGCTCTGTGCAGGACGTTATCTCAGGACAGTGCCTGCACATGCAGTATCCATGTGCACATGGAGACATGATTCCACCTCACTGCTCAAATGTTTGATTTCTGAGCATTCCTTGCCTTACCAGATACCAGCATTTCCAAAATGTGGTGGTTTTGATAAAGGAGCCATAAGCTTTTCAAAAAGTGTGAATGTTTTGATGCATTGCAGGATGTAGACAACAAACGTGCATTTACAGGCAGAGGAATAAACTCAAATGGAGTTTCAGTAAATTACTCCAAGTCTTTTTTTAAAACACACTTTTTCAGTAACTTGCAACGTGTATGTAATATAAGGTGCTGCTCTAGTGAAAATACCTGGTCAACTCTTGGAAGTGATGAAACATTCCCCAAAGAACAGGTATGACAGTGTTTGTAAATACATGCAATACTACTATCATGTTTAGGTATTTTTATATTCTATACTGGATAGTGTGGGGGAGGTTGGAGTGATGGCACTGTGCACGTTTTCCATCACTGTCATACAGGATTCTTACAGTCTTTGAGAAGCTTTTGCATTACTGTTGTTCTCAGCCAGTCCTTCATATTCAGTTGAGGAAAACTCATTTGGGCTAAAGAAGGAAAAAGTCATTTGCTTTAGCAGATGTTCTGTAACGTTTCACAGTTCCCGTTTCCATTACCTAAGTCTTGTATAGGGAATGCTTTGATAACTTGCCCAAACTACTCAAGGTTTCCCACCCAGGCTGTGCCAGTGTCTCCGGTTGGGGCAGAAGGAGCTCTGCCAGGAGCTCCATGGAGCAGTTGGAGGGCAAGCAGCAGCTCCCACATGGGGTATATCGATGCACCAAGACCACTTGAGAAAGCATTTCCCCACATTAGATTTCCAAGTATAGACAGAGAAGAGGATTGTGTTCATAGTGGCGGTCTGCCTGGTGCAGTGCTGGCCGTGATCTCTAACTTCTTTGCACAAATAGTTTCCTTTGGGGAAGTTTTGGTCCAAGGAGTACTTCCATATACCAGACAGGTAAGGCATCTTCAAGCCATGTCTTCCCACAGACTGTGAAACCAGGAAGCTGTCTTTTATAAACCTTGAAGTGCCTGAATCTTGAGGCTACAGAACTGTCTTTGAATGTCCTTTGTAAAAACAAAGATGCATCTATGTCATGCAATGCCAAGGCTGATCTGTTAGTTTAAAAAAATCCTAGAAGTTGGGTTGGAAGGGACCTTAAAGCTCAGCCAGTTCCAACTCCCTGCCATGGGCAGGGACACCTTCCACTAGACCAGGTTGCTGCAAGCCCCGTCCAACCTGGCCTAAGTTACTTTCATTCTTGTTGTTATTATTAATGTTATTATGTTTGACTTTATTTCAATTGTTAAACTGTTCTTATCTCAACCCGTGGGTTTTACCTTTGTCCGATTCTGCTCCCCTTCCCACCAGGCAGAGAGGGGGCAGTGAGCGGGCGGCTGCATGGTGCTTAGTTGCCAGCTGGGGTTAAACCATGACATATGTGTAGGAGGCCCTCACCACAGTCAAAAATATCTTATGAAGAGGCCAACAAAAATGAGAAAAATTAAATAATGTATGTAGAAGCTGAAAAATTAAAGCTGTCTAAAGGCTGTGTTAAATCACCACTGACAGCCTGCCACCTAACAACACAGAAAACCTACTTTAAACTAGTAAAAGAGACTAATAAAAGTAGTAAAACAGCTCGTAGCAAGAGTATGTCCTGTGCAAGTGAGGAGAATAGAAAAGAGTATAAATGCTGGCAAGTTACATGTAAAATCACCGTAAGATCACCCCAAACTGAATTTGAGGAGCTTTTTACAGTGGTAAAGGCTACCATTAAAAGGGAGCTGATGAGGCTGGTGATGAACTGCATACAAAAGGAATGCTTAGCTCAAAGAAGAAAAAAACCATGATTATTTCCAATATTATTTGTCCATTTTCAACATTTGATCTTTTAAAACTTCTTTAAGCAGGATAGAATTCTGAGGAACTACCTCAAATTTGGCATATCAGTAGTGGAGCTCTTAGGACAAATTGATATATCGTACAACAATCAAATCAAATTTATAAGAAGTCAAATATGAAGCTGCAGAACAACTAGCTAGTACATAACTTCCTGCTGAAATCAGCTGTTTTCATCAGAAAGCTGGAAAAAGAATAAATGTGATGGTCTTTGAAAGGCCTCCAGGAGTGATTGATAGTGATTCCTGGGTATCAGGAGGAAATAATATGGAGTCAGTACAGGTTTCTTTTTAAGAAAATCTTCTAGAATTCGTTGAAGGAGTCAGAGATCATGTGAAACAGAAAGATCTTATCAGTAAAAGAGTACGTGGATTCCCAACAAGCTGTCAGCAAGGTTACCAAATGCTTTGAAAAAGCATAGGAGGAGGGGGTCCCCTTATGAGTTAATAATTGGTTAAAAGGGAAAAAAGATGTTCATATTTCACTGATGAAATAATTTGTTACTGGTGCAGTGTTACTAAGGCCTGCACTGACAAAGTTGTAAATAAAAGGAAAAAAGGAATTAGTATAATCTAACAAACTTCATGCTTTTTTTCCTAAAATTATTAGAATACTTAAATCTGAAGCTGATTGTGATGAGTTGGGGAATTATTTCATGATGCTGAATGATTGGATGATAAAATGACATGAAATTCAATTCTGGTAAATGTGAAATTATGGGGGAAATAACTTACTCTGTAAACACAATGGTGGCCTCTAAATGAGCTATTACAACTCAGGAAAGAGCTTGGAGTGATTGTGAATAGTTCTCTGAGAACATCAGTTAGTGCTCAATGGCAGTCAAAAACCCTCAAAGCAAATAGGATGTTAGGAATTATGAGGTGTTGAGAACAAAACAGAAAAACATCATCATTCCACTCATTATGTGGGCCCTCATCTTGAACACTGCATGGAGTCTGGACACCATATCAAAAAGGATATGAAGAATTTAAAAAAAAAAAAACACAGAGGAGGGTTACAAAGATGATCACAGGCATGAAATGCTTTTCATACAAAGAAAGATTAGACAAAGGTTCTTCAGCTTGGAAAATAGATGACTGAGGAAGGAATACGACAAATCTGTAAAATCATGAAAGGTGTAGAGAAGATGAATAGGGAATGGTTTTCTGCTATTTTCATAATAGAGAAGCTAAGGGGCATCAAGTTTAAATTATCAGGCAGGAGTTCTCTACTGAAAGAGAGGCAGTACTATTTTATATACATCTCAATTATATTGTGGAACTCATTGCCACAGAATACTAGCAAGGAGAAAGGTATAAATGCATTCAAAAAAATGCATTTGACAATATTAAGGTGGGATAAGTGCATTGAACTATTGTACATGCTTGTCCAGTTACAGACTCTGGCTTGGGAGGCTCCAAAGTTGCTACTGGTTGCCAAAACCAGGGAAAAGTCACACTATAACCACTGTGTTCTCATACTGTTTCCTTAAGTAAGCTGCCGGTTGCCAGAAGCAGGACCCTGGGACCTTGATCTCACCAAGATGCCTGCTTTATGACTATGACCTTGTTACATGAATATTTTGGAGGTGAATAAGAAAACGTTTTTTATGAACTTCATCACAGGTGATCAGAAAGTTGGCATATCACAGAATCACAGACTGGTTTGGGTTGGAAGGGACCTTAAAGCTCAGCCAGTTCCAATCCCTGCCACAGGCAGGGACACCTTCCACTAGACCAGGTTGCTCCAAGCCCCGTCCATCCTGGCCTTGGACACTGCCAGGGATGGGGCAGCCACAGCTTCTCTGGGCAACCTGTGCCAGGGCCTCACCACCCTCACACGAAGAACTTCTGCCTAAGATCTCATCTCAGTCTCTCCTCTGTCAGGTTAAAGCCATTCCCCCTTGTCCTGTCTTTACAGGCCCTTGTCCAAAGCCCCACTCCAGCTTTCTTGTAGCCCCAACTCTCTGCCCAGCCTTTTGGCTTATTGGCCTTCCTTTTTTATGTCAGCTCATAAGAAATAAGCAGTGTAATGATGTTTGAATGTATAAAATGTGTTTCAGGGCTGTGTTAAGTGGAATACTTCTTGGTTTTTTCTGGATTTTCTGTGGAAACACTATGCTTCAAAGGTTTAGGGTGACAGCATTTCGTGTTCTATCATCTTCATTCATTTCATCCTCCTGTGTGAAGTCCAACTTGCTGTCTATTTTGCCTTCTTGTGGTAGCTTCAGGATTGGACAGAATTACTTGCAAATTTCTTTTCAGCTATGAAAATAAAAGTGGTTTGGAAAACAGGAAAGCTTGCCAATTATTTTATTATGACAGCATCTGTGACAAAACATAAATCTGAACATTTTTTTCCTACACAGGGAGGCTGAGAGGCATATTACATTATTGTTACTGTAAAGTATAGTAGTACTCTTAATTTTCAACATATAGCACTGGACTTGAAAATTTAAATGAGGAGACTCGTATTCAGGGATAAGCCATTCAATTATTTCTTTAAATTTCTCATTTTGTGCTCCATTGAAGGTTATATTATGAATATAAAGAAGAATGCAGTTTTTTTCTCCAGATGACATCTTTATATTTCTCTAGTTTTAATGGCATAAGCAGAGATTGATCTTTGCTGTTCTTTAGCTGTTGAGGAAAAACAGAGGGCTTCTGAGTTAAATGTATCTTTAACCGTTCTGGGAAGGCTTGGGCTGGAGGTTTAAATAATTACTAACACGTTTCATTGACCATGGCACTGAAAGGTCTCAATTTTCAGCATCTTCTGACTTACCAATGCTTTGCTTTTTCACTTCAATAGGTAAAACTTGGTTCAGTAGTTTTTTTGATCTACTAGACAGCTAAGAACTTTTTTTTCTTTGAGAAACAATGATCTGTTGTCTCCCCTGCATGTTCCTTTTGGCTGTTTTGTCACCTCCGTCCAGTCAATACTTGTTTCGTAAAAATTCCACTGATTGTAGGTTTGTTAGGTTAGCTGCAGTAACGACCAGATGCTATCTAGCTGCGTGTAATATTAGCTGGCAGTTTTCATTTTTGCAATTCTGAGTGAAAAATTATAAATCAGGATATTCAATATTGTGAGACTCTAACATGAGTGAGTTAGCAAGCTTTATGTAGAACCACGTAACAGAAGACTTTCTTGTCTTGCGAAGCAAATGAGCAGTTTCCTCTCTCCACCAGCTGCTCACAATTGTCACAATCTTTTTGAGTCTTTTCAGTTTCAGTTCCATTTATTTGCCATGTTCTTTACTCCAGTCACAAGTTGCCCTTGTTTCACTTGTTCTACGCTCATAATTTTCATTGTGTTTCTTAACTGGAATAGGAAAGATATTAGTAAAATTTTTTCTTTGTAAAAATTTAACGTTCAATCTTAAAAACTTGCGATGTACAAATAAAAGACCCCTAGAGCCTAGTCAAGTCTCATGCATCTTGGGTTGATGATGGCTGAGAAATGAAAACTGAGTCATTGTCAATGTGTTAGCATGAATGTCAGTAAGGGTAGATTTCAGGTGTAGTTTGATCTTACCCTATATATTGATAGCTGTGCAAAATGCTAACTAGTATACTGCTGAAATACTCTCTAGACTGCTGCTACTGTATTAGGTGATAGCTCATTTGAGACAGAACTCATGTGGAAAAATTCACTGTTTGAAAACCTTAAGAAGTCATAAATATATGTAGCATATCTAACTCAGAGAATTCACTGCAACTGCATAGATCTGTAAACCTGAAGGTATAGTTGTGCATTGGAGAAATAGATATGAGAAAAGGAAATTTAAACTTTAAACAGTACTTCTGAGCAGTAGATTATCATCAGTCTTTAGATTGGTTTGACATATCTAGCTACAGATTATTGGAAGATTGTTACTGCATGTGAATAAAAATGTTGAATGAAAATTGTTAAACTAATTGAAGTTCAATGTTTTACTGGATTTATATGATTCGTGTTTAAATAAGGCGTCAGAAGTGAGTGTTTATTAGTAGGTCAGAAGAGAAAGTGGCTAATAAATACAAATTACTTTATGCAGACTCAGTGTCTCTAGCACTAAATGGTATTCTACGTTGATTTGTCAATAAAGTAGGGTTGTGCAGAGGAGTGACCTCTATGTGCATTCTTTATTGAAAGCTTGATCTAATGAATTACTACTGTTTGAAGATAAATTAGCTTGAAGAAAAGTTTCCAAACGTCATTAATTTGAGGAAGAGAATGAAGAGTTATTTTTTACGATGTTGTTAGATATTTTTAAACTCTTTTTAAATTAATGTTTTTGCAGAATTGTAAACTAGCTGGGTCTTTTAGTACGTATGATTACAAAGCAAAAAATTAATTTAGAAATACTAAACTGTACAGCTAAGTTATATCTTTGACTGAAATACAAATTCACAATGTTTTTCTTAATTACAGTATCATAGGTATTAAGTTTGTGTGCAAAAGTCAGTTACATCTTGCCAAGTACTATTGTGAGATTTAGTGTTGTCTGATGTTTTACCTAAGCCAATTTAAGTTTTAAGCTATCAATACCGCTGCTTCGGAAGTGGCAATGTGATCTGACTGTAGCCCCAGTATGGTACCTGTACTTAACATTCTCTGAACTCCTTTCAATAGGACATATTTTTTACCATGTTTTTTATTTTCTCACAAAGTGTGAGTTCATTTCCTGATGTAGAGCATGTAAGCTGAGGCACAAAAGACGTTACCATCATTTTGGAGCAGGGAATAAAGTCTTCAGTGTTACGGGAGATGTTGAAGAGAGACATGACCATTCTTCCAGTTAGGAATTCCTTTTGTTCAAGTAGCCTTGTTGACTTAATCATAAAATCAAAGAATGGTTTGTGTTGGAAGGGACCTTAAAGCTCATCCAGTTCCAAGCCCCGGCCATGGGCAGGGACACCTTCCACTAGACCAGGTTGCTCCAAGCCCCGTCCAACCTGGCCTTGAACACTGCCAGGGATAGGGCAACCACAGCTTCTCTGGGCAACCTGTGCCAGGGCCTCACCACCCTCACAGGGAACAATTTCTTCTCAATCTCCACTCTGTCAGGTTAAAGCCATTCCCCCTTGTCCTGTCCCTACAGGCCCTTGTCCAAAGCCCCTCTCCAGCTTCTCCCTGTGGCTGCTCCATCCAGTCTCCATTGAGCCCGTACTTGTGCTGAAAAAAATACTTAGTAGGATTTGCATTAAAAAGAGTATGGATGTTCATGAAGAATTAATTTTTCCGAAGTAAGGGTAAGTAAGAATAGAATCATAAAATCATAGAATCACAGAATGGTTTGGATTGGAAAGGACCTTAAGATCATCTAGTTCCAACCCCCTGCCATGGGCAGGGACACCTCACACTAGACCATGTCACCCAAGACTCCGTCCAACCTGGCCTTGAACACTGTCAGGGATGGAGCATTTACCACTTCTTTGGGCAACCTGTGCCAGTGCCTTACAGTAAAGAACTTCTTCCTTATATCTAACCTGAACTTCTCCTATTTAAGTTTGAACCCGTTACCCCTTGTCCTCTTGCTACAGTCCCTTATGAAGGGATACTGGAGGGCTGCTCTGAAGTCTCCACACAGCTTCTCTTCTCCAAGCTGAACAGCCACAATTTTCTCAGCCTGTCTTCATATGGGAGGTGTATGAGAGAAGAAAATGAGATAACCCAAATAGCCATGTCTCCTGTGTCAATATAATTCTTATATCCTTGCCTGACTTTCCATGCTGCTGCAGTGTAAGACAATTCAGGTTTGTTCCTAGCAGCTGTACAGATACTCTGTTAGGGTGAGGAGTACAGTAGGAGAGGGAGATTTGCCTTTTGTGTTCCTTTTTTCTGTATTCATATGGTAGAAATGGAAGAATAAGTAGATGGAAAGGTTTTTTCTGCCCTCATGGTGTTTACACCAGCACGGTCCTTTTGCCTTGAGCCAGGCTTGCTAAACCAAGTGTTGAACTGTTTTGAACTTCTGTTTTTATTGAACAAAAAGTGCTGCTTTACTCTCTTGAGTTAAGAATAAATGTTGGAATTAGATTATGGTTTATGGAATATCAAAGCTCGTTGTTAGTCTGTTAATGCAGCAAAGTAGCTAATCGTTGACCCAGATGCAGAACTCTTAATGAAGCCATTATTTAGATTTAAATTGGATTTCTGTATTTTATTAGGCATATCCTATTAAATTTATAATAGACAAATTTGCAGTACTGGTTCCTATGTGGCTTATTGGGTATTTATGTTGAGGTGGCTGAGATGGAACTCTTCAAGAATTTTTTTCATATTATGTAAGAGTTTTATTGTTGCTTCAGGCATATCAGAGGTGATAAATTACCTGACAGCCCCCGCTCAATTGTTCTTCTATGGACTTTCTTTTTTACCAGTACATTTCTGTAAA
Source organism: Strigops habroptila (assembly GCF_004027225.2). Lineage (NCBI taxonomy): Eukaryota > Metazoa > Chordata > Aves > Psittaciformes > Psittacidae > Strigops > Strigops habroptila. Next base: position 24,556,255 of record NC_044302.2, read on the forward strand.
AACTGATGCTTCAAAGCTTTCGCATGCTTTTTACCCCTTTTTTTGATTAAAGTCTCAGTTGCACCACTCTTCTAGACTGTGGTACATTTTCATGTTTTGAAGTTACATTCCACAGATACTAACCTGTGCTTTATTTTTATTTAGTACTGGGCATGTGTTAGTCCTTGTAATACGCGTACAAATAGTTGGCAAATAACGAGGGTTTTCATATCAATTTGGTAACTAACTTTATAACTACAGGTGTTCTTTTAAAAATTTTATTGGTGCATTTTTGTGCATTTTATTGATGCAAGTTGGTGTGGTCTGTAATTTCAGGTTGATGCAACAGAGAGCGAACCAAAGAGTTTTATCTTTATGAGTGAAGATGCGTTGACAAATCCCGACAAGCTGTTGGTCCTTATTCATGGTAACGGTGTGGTCAGAGCAGGTCAGTGGGCCAGGAAGCTTATAATTAATGAAGACCTGGACAGCGGCACGCAGATGCCATACATAAAGAGAGCTGCTGAGGTAAGTGAAATTACATGTGTGTATGGCTGTGTGTGCATACACATATGTGCATGTGTTCCTGTATGTGAAGAGCTCTAAATCTGCAATGTTTTAATTTGTTGATCAGTGTTCGGTATTTCTCTATATAATCATTTTATTTATGATGGGAATGCTTGCTTGTTCTAAAGGAACCAAGTTTCTCTCTTAGAGTAAAAAAAAAAAAAATTTAGTTGTATGTCATGTTGCTGTGGCGGTGCTGCCATGTAGTTTAATATGGCAGCTAACATGACAAGAGCCCTTAGCAGGCGATGAGATGCAATAGAAGGCACTACAGAAATTTGTTATGATTTGAAGTGTTTTCTTTTACATTTCATTAAATTTGTACATATTCTCACTCAACGTCTGTTGTAATCTCATGATAACATGAGCTTTCATGATAACAGCAGGCTTTTTTGCTAGGCTTGTACTGAATTTATTAGAGGCACAGTCTTTTCCAGTTTTGCACTGAATACTGATTCACCTATCAATACTTGACAGTAAAAAACATTTACATTTTATGGACACTATTTTGTTACATTTACATCTGTGTGAGTGACAATGCACAATTTGTGTAATGTGTTTAACACTGGAACTTTGTAGGTGTAATTCATATCTTGCATCCTGCTGCCTAAATGAAACTTAATGTCGTAAACATAAGAAAATCTTATTTAAAACTCACTATTTCTATTATATTTACCAAGTTAAGCTAATGTTCTGCTCTACATATCAGTGCTGTCACTGATTGTTACACATTTTGCTAAATGAAGTTTAATTCTTTACAGTTGGCTTTAAAGTATTCAGTATAGAAAATGGTTCTCTTCAAACATGGGGTTTTTTTAAGGACACAAAGAAAAATTATTAGAACATTAAACCATTAAAATATTTTTGTTTTCTATAATCCACTAACAAAGCACCAGACTACACTTTCTGTGAAAAAAAACCCTAGTCTTGTGAAAGTGACACTTGCCTTCTTCTAATACAAAGGTTTTGTTCATTTTAAACCAATACTGAGACGCAGAACAAAAAACACTTTAGGTTTATTGAGTGTAATATAGGTGTATGGTAGGTCCAGAGTAGGAGATTAACTTCTACAGTGCAAGATCCAAAAGTTTTCTCAGAAACCGAAGAGCAGTTGCTACTTAAATTTTTATACCAATGCTTACACGCCTGCATTTTCGTTCTTTCCTAGAGGTGCTGCTGTCTTGGCTAACATGAGAGGTTGAGTATTTAAAACTGGGATTCCTGAATTAACAGATAATCTTTAAAGGAGTGTTTTTAGTAGAGGAGAGTTATAGGTCTTATTCCTGTTATTTATTTTATGCAATGATTGTGCAGAGTGACAAAGATCAGACCTCTGTTTCCTCAAATGGTTATTATACTTAAAAACAGATTATATATTTCTGCATTTTGAATACTTCTCTATTTATTTAAAAAAAAAAAGGAAAAAACCCAAGGAGTTTGATCACAAAATATCTTTTAATAAATGTAATCATTCAATTTCATTGAGACCTCAGACTTTGTGTTCTTACGATTTTACGTCCTTCTCTCCATAATGTGCTTTTTAAATTCATAGTTCTTTTTAGTTGAGTAATTCCAGCTACTGTAAAACCCACTATCCCTTTTTGTGCATCTTAAAATTCTCGTAAATGTATTACATGTTTAGAACATGTATTATTTGCAATAATTTTTTTTCATGCAAAATGAAGATGAGATCATATTCAGTTGTAGTATATTAAATGTGTTCCTGGTTTTTGTATCCTGTAGTGGGAATTAGATGTATATCTGGTTAGACAAGGCAGTGTTTTATGGATGTCAAACCCCACTGAAGGTATTTGGAATCATTATGTTATGACTAAAAAGAGAATACAGATAGTTATGTACTGATATTATGTCTACTTCATGTGCAAATCATATAAATTACTCTTCCAAGTGCAGGAAATTACAGTACAGTGAGTATAAGGACTCCAATTTTAGTTAATAATAATAAAAATTGCATCCTTTTCTGGGTTTTCTGGCATTCAATCCTCTAGTTGATTTAGGCACTTCTGTCTGGTATGAAATGAAAATAACTGGCCTAAACGATAAATGGCCTGAATGAAAATTGTGATAACTCGTCATGCAACATTGCCAGTTTGAAGTAAGGAATTATTTTCCTTGATCTTCTGGTGTTTCTACTAAGAACAGGTCTCATCCTTGAATGAAACCAGCAGACCTTATCAAAGCATAAGATTACAGTGCTGATGACAAGAGAACATGCATTTTTTTTCTGATAGACTCTCTGGATTTGAAAATTCCACTGATCTGTGTGAGTGTGAAACACATACAAGTAGCTTAAGAGAGTAGGTTTAATTAAAAAAAAAAAAAAAAAAAAAAGGGCAAAAGAAGTGCTTAAATGTCTTTTGTGCAGAAACTAGTTCAGAACTATCACCTCTTATTTCCTTAAAACAAAACTTGACAAACAATCAAACAAAAGGTAGGTCAAAACCCTGTCTTTTTCTCTATTGCTTTTTTCTCTGGAGAGTTATGAGACTACCACAAGCAAGTTTCAGTTCCTTTCTTGGAAAAACTGAAAACAGGGATGCAAAAGCTGGAATTATCAGTGGGCAGTGGACTGAGCAGGAGGAACTGATACTGCTCTCCTAACCAGACGTTAAGAGAAGAAAAGAAACTATTTCTATCTGGTACAGCACTTTCAAGAAAAAAAGAACACAAACCAAAACCAAACATAACCTTTTCTCTTAAAGCATGTGTGAAATAAGGGAGCAGTGCAAAGGCTTAAAATTTATCATGCTTCTTAGTGGCTTGGGGCTGATACACATTGGAAAGAAAAGATCCAAGGAGAAGTATCCTGGTGGGGATTTGAGTAGCTAGAAATGTGTTTTTCCTTTTCATCTAGGTAGTTCCTGTAGGTAACGCTGCTCCTTCCGTCTTTTATATCAAACTCTGTTGTGTAGATTCAATCTTTTGTGTAATAGGTTTGGGAGTAGTTCACAAGGTTTTATGTGAAGAGGTAAGATTAATGTGTTAATTCAGGAATTCAAATCTGATAGTGTAAAAGAGATTTTGAAATATGAAAGAAGAGAACAAGCAAGCAACTAGATAGAGAACAGATTGTAGGAAAAGGAGGAGGGAGAAAAGTGTATACAACGTGAGAGACAGATATGTGTAAATACGTTAAAACACGGTAGGAAAAGATGTACTTTAGAAAAACAAGTATGAAAAAGGCGAATGTGATAATATAAAGCAGTAAGACTGTAACAAAAGCTTAATTAAAACAAAACAAATACATGTTTTAAAGATACTTGAAACCAAAAAAGATGGCAATTTGGTATGGAAAGGGTATGAAATGGTACAAAATATGGTATGAAATAAATATGCACAGGTTTGTTGTTTTGTTCAGATAGAACTTACCTATTGGAAGTTTCTGTAGTGGGAAATACTGATTTTTGACAGAAGCAGTCATCTGATATGTGAGAGACTGAAGTTCAAGTCCCTCCTCTGGGAATGTGGGACTTAGAAGTATAATGCCGCACTGAAGCTATTCAACTTTTTATTAATAAATAAATGAAAATTACATAAAAAAGAAATGTAAATTAGAAGGGGAATTTTAATCTGTCTCTTCTACATTTTGCATAAATGTCTCATTCACTGTAACTCTGCTGTCTGGAGTCGGGCTCTTCTCAGATCAGTTATTATTTACTCATATACACAATGACAGATAGTTATTATTTAGTCATCTATATACTCTGTCTGAAGGAGCACCAGGAGGAGATGGTGAGGGACAGAGGTAAATTCTTTAAATGAGCAGTGAGGGCATTTACATAGGGTGTCAGGAATTAAGGATTTACATTCCTGGTTTCCTTTAGGTAGTTCAGGGTCTCCTTTATTCTCTATGAGGACCTTGGTCACTTTAACAGGATGTTTGGAGGAGGTATACTGCTCTTGTTCATTGTTGAGTGGTAACAACATGGATGGTAATCTAAACATTGCTCTGGGAGATGTACTAGCGATACCAGTGATATAGGGGAACAAGCAAGAAGGGGTGCAGAAGTTGGCTTCTGCTCCATGGAATAGCGTTTCATGCAGTAGCATTCCTTCCGTAGTGGCTGGAGAAGTGGAGTCTGCTGTGGAGTCTGCTGAGCGTTAGGACAAGGAGAAGCTGAAGTTGACTTACTTACAGAGGAAATTTGTTCCTTGGGGAAATGGGAGTTCAGCTTACTCAAGTTTGGACATTGAGAAGAATTTTGGAGTAGGCTTATCTTTGATACCTTTTCTCTAGGGAATAAAGAGGGTATCGGTTTACTGCACAAGTACGAAGAAACTGTTGGATGTCTTCTCTGTCTTTGGAAATCCAGTACATTTGCTACCTAAGTTAGCTGTGGTCCCAAGCATGCTAAAAAATTCAACCACAGCAACTGTCAGTTGTTTGATTTTTTGAAATTACTATTTTTTTAAATAAACATTCAAGAATAGTTGCCAAGTTTCAAATTCATAATACTATAATATAGCTTAGATATTTTTATTATTATTTAAAGGAGAATCAGTACTTGATGTAACACCAGAAAAATAGCTTCTTCAAAGAACCTAGGTGAGTTTTTCAGAAGAAATGCAGCACCCAAAAGTCTGACTTGCCACAAACAAACAAACAAACAAAAAAAGGTTTGCATGACATAGATATCAACTGCAGAAATATTTCTTTAATGGCTGATAAAACGTGATTTTCAGCTTCAGATTTCTCTTGTGTTAATCTCACTCTTTTATGCATTTTCTTAACAATTTCTAATCTTAAGAATATTTTTGGTCAGAATATTGGATTTATTCAATCATATTAATATTATTCATTTGTTTAAAACTGTTAGGTGGGTAATATTTACTGAGAATTAGTGAGGGTAGTTACTTCAGCATGCAATAAGATGTCATTAGTTTTGTGACTCAATTTAATAGAACAAAATCATTCAGTGTAATCAAAGTAAATTTACCCACCATACCTTTCATGTGATTTAGTAACCTTGCTGTTTAGTAACTGGTCTTTCCATTTTGCAAGAATCATCCAATTTCAAAAGTGGGCATTTACACATTCTTGTCAAGAACTTATGATTTGTTTAAACTACGTTAACAAGAATTCTTGCTGAAAAACTTTTATAACTTGCTTTTAAGCATAGAATTTCTTGTTAGACAACATCTTCTTTGTTCTAGTGGTCATATTTTAGGAACCTAAGATTTCAAATTTTGTCTTACAGTTTATACCTGCCTAGCATAATTTCAGTAAGATGGGCAAGGAACACTTTCTGGAAAAAAGAGCTGACATTTCACTGCAATTACAGTTCTTCCACAGCATGCTAATATTTGCATACCTCTTATGTCTTCAAAGTATATTGTTGCAGAAAGATGTTAAAATAGCTCATTTATTTGTCAGTTACAGTGCCAGAGTAATCATAATCTTATTTGAGCATCCTAATACATTACTGAAGTCAAAATTTCACTAAAATGGACAGTAATGTGCTATATGGGGTTTTTTTCAAATATTAATTTTCTGACTGGTATATGTATTTGCTTTTATTCATTCTGTTAAACCATAGAACTAACACTGCTTGTAAATACTTCTTAGTAAGAAGAGAAAACTTCTGTTTAGAATTCCTACTTTTGTGGGGATAATAATAACACAACTTAAGTTATGCAGCTGGTTGGCTGATCTTTTGACATCTTTCTAAAAAACATAAACACAAATGACAGCATAGTACTAAGTAATTTGACACATATAATTGACATAAAATACACCATAGTCTGGAAAGAGAATTTAAAAAGCAATACATTCAATTCCTTCTAAAACATTTTATGAGGAAATCCAAGAAGAGTTTAAAAGCATAGACTAATATTGAACTGACAGGGTATATAAACCCACACCAGCCCCCACGCCAGCAAAGGAAGACAATGAGATGACAGCTCTACTGTTTGGAGAGAGGTTGCTAACGACAGCTTATTCCTTTATGATTTCAGCTCTTGACAGAAGACAGGTCTGCTTGTTGCATCATGACAGAGGTATCATTACCTTCTGGCCCTGTCATGACTGAACTGGGAAAAAAACCACTTGCAGTTCTGAAAATCCAATTACCCTTTGGAATTTAGAGCTTCCTTTCCAAGATAGGCATTACCATTGTTGTATTAATTGTGTTTAATACATTATTAGGGTTTTCTGTTTAATCATTATCATTAGTTTGATAAAGTAGAGATATTTACAGATTGCTTTGTCTTCCCTCATTCTTCTGGCTGTCGTGTTTTAGAACCCTGTAGCACCTTGTGTTAGTTTACTCTTACTATATCACTGGCCTAAGAAAAAGACTCTTTGAGATACTTAGATAAATGTGGATTGAAAATACACTTTTCCCCCAAAACCTTTTGAGCATTCTTTTCACTGGCTAAGTATCTCGTTAAGAACACACACTGAGTATTTAAAATAATCGTGATCATTTTCGAAATAAAGTTTAATATAAGTGTCCTTTTTACCATATGCATATTAGGATTCTTCCTTTTTTTTAACTCCGCTCCCTTCAACTTGTTGGATACCTAACAGTGACTCTGGAGACTTAGAAAAGAGTAAGAGGGGGTGTGGATTTTTGAAACTATGTCAAAAACCTTGGGGTTTGGGTATGATCAGAATTTCAATAGAGGTTGAGATGAGTTTAAATGCATAGAAGGCAAACATAAAAATCTTGTTTAATTTCTGTCATGTTGTTCTTTTTTTAGTCACTCTGATGTCTTTTTCAAATCTGCTTTTCTCTCAAGTTTTGTGGTACTATATCCAAGATCTGTTTTTTTCCTTCTTTGTATTTCATTTTAACTGCTGATCCCTTTTCTGTGGTGCTTCTGCCTTTAATATCAGCTGAAGCGGTCTGAATTGCTGAATCAAAGCCATTTTGGGAGAGAGACAGTGTTTAAGATTGTGCAGGGTGAGATTCTCTGGGTAGAAGGTAACACTTCCTGCAGGTATAATCTATGCACTTGACACTTTCAAAGGCAAGAGAAGCCATGACTTGCTCAGGGGTTAAACTTTTCAAATAACTTCCCTTGGGAAAAATGCCATCAATGAAATGGAATAATTAGTTGAAGATTCTTGAGTAGCCTAGGTTTGAAAAGGAAAGATTAGAGATAGGTCAGGTTTGCACTTCTATTGTATTTTCCCTCCCTTTTGTTTTTTAAACTACGAGCTTTTGTTTAAATGTGTGCAGTATTACAGAATCAGTCTGCTTCAAAAATAATGTCGTCTATTTTAGGCAGTGCGTCAATTTTGTAATGTGTTATGGTCTGTGTAGTCTGATAATTGTAAGAGAAGAGATTAAATTCTACATAAAATATAACTTCAGATTTGCTAGCTTTCTCTTTTCTTACCCACACTTCTTCTGCAAATAGTCATTTTAGCTAATAGAAAACATTTGCACTTTTGAACCTTACTAAAAAGCTTAAAATATAATATACATTAACTAATATTAAAAATTAGATCTAAATAGTATTAAATGAACATTCAGTGCATAGTCGTTGATTTCTATAGAGATGAACAGTTTTTACTATGAAACTAAATTGATCTCACTTTGCATTAATTACACTTGACAGCTTCAGTTTTTATGAGAAATTTACTGTTCTTCTGACTTTTTTTGTATAGTGATTTTTGTTAAGCTATTTTGAAAGGTAAAACCTAACTAAAAATTGTGTTTTCAATGCACAATGTAGTATATGTGTGCTGTACAAAACATTGGTAAATAATGCATGAATGGCTTTGGAATAAAAGATTTTTAGCCTTCGTTCATTATTTACTGATTTGCATTTTTCATTTTTCTTAAAGGAAAGTAAAATCATGGACAGTACTCTGGACAGTAACTGAGCAAGACTTTAGCAAATACATAACCACTGCTTTTCAGAAGTACAGCATTGTATTTCCTAATGGGTTATATCAAAATGAGATCTCTGCCACCTGAATAGATGAGTTTAATTGGTAGGGAATACCCTGCATGCTGAGTTTTCAGAAACTTTTAGCAAGAAAGTGTTGTCTAGTCTTAATTCAATAGCTTACAACTATTCCTGTATGGAGAAGTTTTGAGGATCTGCCTGTGGCAAGTTGGCTGTGGAACCATGACCTTTTAATTGTTCAGAAATTGTGATGAGACTCTTTCAGTTGAGATATAGATCTTCAATATATTGTCTATTTAAAATTTGCTTTATGTGTAGCATTTGTAAGAGAAATGGGTAAATACACACTAGTATGAATGTACTTGGAATTAAGTAGTTTTTAATGGCTTGGATTTTACTCTGCTGTCTGCTTTGTTTACTTAAATACTGCATATTTAGAAGAAAATAAAGTTGAAATCCAGTATCGTTTTGATTCAGAGGGCTCAGGAGTGTGAAAGTGTCATAGCTCTGTGGTTATTTATCTCAAAGAGCAGGACATAGGGGTATCTTTATTTCAGCTGTTTTGCTATAGAGCAGACGTATCTCACTCTTCAAGATGAGCTGGTCCAGTGGAGTTGTGGTAGGGTAGCACCTCAACTTGCACACTGCACCAGTGCCCTCACGGGTTGGTACCATTTAGGGTGAGAACTTTGCTGGATTATTTTGTGTGTGTCATAAACTGTGCTTGTAAGTATGCTTATTTAACCGTGGAATGAAGGTTTTTATAGAAGGCTTTCATAGGGGATTTTTGGCAACTTTTTCTGTTGTGGTGATCTTGTCAGTGATTATCTTAATACAGGCTTTTGAAAATGGCACCAGGCTAAGTACAGTCATCGAATTGCTTGGATTGGAAAAGATGCTTAAGATCAAGTCCAACTGTAAACCTAACACTGCCAAGTTCACCACTAAGCCATGTCCCTAAGTACCACATCTACATGTCTTTTAAATACCTCCAGGGATGGTGACTCCACCACTGCCCTGGGCAGCTTGTTTCAGTGCTTGACAACCCTTTTGGTGAAGGAGTTTTTTCCAATATTCAGTCTAAACCTCCCCTGGCACACCTTGAGGCTGTTTCCTCTTGTCCTATCAATTGTTACCTGGGAGAAGAGATCGACCCCCATCTCGCTACAGCCTGCTTTCAGGTAGTTGTAGAGAGCAGTAAAGTCTCCCCTCAGGCTCCTTTTCTCCAGGTTGAACACCCCCATTTCCCTCAGCCATTCCTTATAAGACTTGTGCTCCATAGCCTTCACCTGCTCTGTTGCCCTTCTTGGGGCACTGTGTACACAGACATTTGTTTATTCTTCATGAGATATTGTTTTAACAGGGATAAACTTAACTTAGCATAATTGCTTTTATATAGGATGGAGTGACCTGTTTCTTGTTCATTAGCTAACATACAATCTCAAGTCAGTAGTTTCATTTGCTTTATGAAAAAATTAGCCAACACCTTTGTTCTGTTCATTCAGGATCATATTAAGTCAGGAATGAGAAATATGCATGCATGCTTTCATATGCTTTAAACAGCTTAACTCACTAAAATTTAAAAATACTTAATGCCTATTTAAAAATATTAAAACTCACTTTTGTCTTAGTAGATGTACAGATGGTTAAACTACCACCTAACTGATCTGAATGCATTATAATATGTAAATTGTATGCTTTATATATCACAGGAACAGTATTACATGTGTGTCAGTATAGGTATGGTGTATGTATGTGTTTAATATTACACTAAATTGCCAATACCCTGTTGATTTTTCAAATGAATCATTACTTAAAAGACTTAACAATTCAATGGGGAGATGAACACTTCCTTATTCATACCATGAAATGCATATTTGAATAAAATTATCCTTTGCTTACTGTGCAGTGAGCTGGAAAATATTAACTTTAATGCATAGGAATTCAAATAAAAAATTGATATGCTTCATCCTTATATACTTTAGTACTGTTCTAATAATGCACAGTGCTGCTTCAGGTAATAAGGAGATAGATACGGTAAAGACTTTGTCATGCAAATTTACTCACAATTGTAATCTTTTGAAAATACATGGATCTTTTAAACGATATATGTCATTTTTGATCAAAAACTTTAAAGTTTAATAATTCTGCTAGAACAAACTAAAACTGTGGGTAATTGTCTTTTTTTCCCTGAAATTAACAAATTATAACATCAAAAAATCTGAGAGTAAGGTATGTAGTAGGTCATTTGCCGCCGCAGGCATTTTCTCTCCCTTTAGGATGTGCTTGTTTAGTTTCTCTCTCTTTGTGCCTGTGGCACTGTATGGTGAAATTCAGGCGTGTTCTTCCCCTCCAAGGAATCTCGGGGGTGGCAGATAACTTATACAAAATTAATAAATGGTGTTGCTTTTTTTATTATCACCCATCACAGGCAATTCAGTTTGTGTTCCCTTTGGAGAGAGGTGGAGTTGCGTAGGGTGTATTCGTTAGAAACAAATACATAGAATAGAATTCTATTCTACATAAAAATTCTTCGACGTAGAATTAAACAGTGAATGTACACGTAATAGGGAGAAATATGTTATTAGGATAATTAAATCGTTACATTTTTAGTGATTTCTTCAGAGAGAAAAAAAGAGCAGTGAAAATCCCTTATGTTGATTAACTTTTTTTTTTTAATAAAGGTTATGTAGAATTTTACAAGAAATTTTACTTAGAAAATTCTAAGAATTTTTAAACATGTCAAAACATAGATGACTTTTAAATTTTTTTTAATTCTAGGTAGATGAATTTAGTTTCCTTTCATCTTGGCAACATTTAAAGAGTAAACCTGTTTTGAGGCTTTCCAGTCGCATGATTATTTTTGGGGAAGTCCAGGTGTACCATCTTGCTTATTCACAACCATTCGTTATACCATATTGCAGTGCTAATCCTCTTAAGAAAGGGAGAGATTGGCACGGATAGCTTAACCTGTTATATTGTGTGCTACATGCAGCCTCCCTCTCTGTCATGCCGAAGGCAGTGAGACTTCAGATTGCTTTGGAGGGTAGAACATTAATGAAGCTTGGGTGTAAATAATTGCTGATATATGCAGGAAAACAACTTAATTTTAATTTCTTCTTTTTTTTTTTAAGTGATTAATTTTAATTACTCTTGTAGCTCTGAAAGACAGAGTTGTATTTAATAGTGCCATGCTCTTATACTGTTGCTTGCTTCTGATGAATAAATCCTTAAAAATATAAAGGTATTAAATATTATAATTTGTTTTGGAGTTACTGCCATTTTAAGTTTTCCTTAAGAACATACATACTTAGCTATGTTTACTGATTTAAATATTTACTTTAGAGTAAGAAGAACATTTACTTATCAGTACTTACTATTAAATGTTCTTTTTACTCTCAAAATCATTTGAAAAATGCAGGCAGAAAATGTTCATGGTGCTTCAGTGCACAGGTGACTGAGTTTGTGCTGACCCTTGGTAACTGAGCCTGTATTTTGAATCCCAGCTCTTCCTCCAGCACTGGGAGTAATGTGATTGAGTCTTCTGGAACGAGTTCCTGAATGCTGATAACAGGAGGCCTTTCCATTAGATACAGAAGCTACTCATGTGGAATATGCACCTTCCACATCACGCATGGTTGAGATCAGATGCAGGATTTTCAGGATCTGACAGCCCTGGTTCGTGAACAGTGATACTTATACTGAATCTAGGTCTGAGTGCTAATATTTAACTGATACCAGCTGATGATAAAAATAACTGATTCTGGGATTCCATTTTAATGATAAAGTGTTGTTATTGTCAAGTACTGATAACAGTAATTGCTAACAATTACAATTACAATGATGAAAGTATTTATTAATTAATACCTCATGTTGAATCAAACATTTACTGGCTTTGATTATGTAAGCAGTGTCAAGAGACTGTCATTAATTTGATCTTTTTTACCCATGTTGACATTCTTCATATTTTGTTCATTGTCTTTGCATTGACTATGTTAGATGACTGTCTTTTCGCCTTATTTTGAAACAGAGCCTTCCTTAAAACAAAAATATTCAGCTATTTTTGATTCAGTTTAATGCGCCTGTCATCCCATCCCATACCGTATGTTCACCTGCTCTGCCTGTGGTGTCCTGTGTGTTTTTCTGTACATTTAATTTATTTTTCTAAATGCAGTTTTATGCAGGTATGAGAAGAGAAGAGTAGAGGGAGTTTTAAATAAAAGCCATGTGCAAGAGTTTGACTGAATCATTCAAACATCACCCTTCTCAGATGAAAAGAGGTGCTTTAGTGTTTTTGTGCTGGAAATTAAGGTCTCACTTCTAGGCTCACTTGTATTAAATTGGGGGGAGGTTATGTAGAATTTTACAAGAGCTTCAATATAAAATAATATTTAAGCATCAAAGACAATCAAAATTAGTAATTGTTATTTTGACTTGTTACCAATTCCATGTAATTAATATTTTGAAAACATTATTCATGTCTTTCTGGAGTCCTCATGTTCCTCTTCGAGAGGTTAACTGAGAACTTAACCAACACTAGTTTTGTACCTTGTTTCTACTTCTTCATAGTAGTAGCTTTATGGTATCATCATTTTACATTTACAGCTAGGCAAATACTTCTTTTTCAGCCATTTTTTTCTCTAGTTTATATTTTTCAAATTAAAACTATTGCTTTCTGGAGTGCCTCTCTGTGTATGTAAGCAAGTGTATATATGTGCATGTAGAGAAAGATAGATGCATCTTAATTGTCTAGTTGGTTGTAACTTTTCAATTCTATAAATGTTAATATAATGTGCTGCATTCAGGGAAAATAATAGTTAACTTCTTACCTGTTTTGGGTATGAAAGCTGCACGTGACTTTTTTTTTAAATGCTTATTATATTTTATGTTTATATTTTATAATATTATATGGCTATTTTAAAGCACTGAAAAAGTACTGTTTCAGGTTACTCTTTTCTCTGAACCCAGTTATATATGATATATTAAAAGGGAGTTGTACCGACTACCCCTCAAAGATAATAGTAGTTTAAATGTCATATAGGTTGACTCACACTGTGATTTAATTTGATATAGCTGTTGTATGTGTGGTTTTTTCCTCTGAGCATCCTTATTGAAAGACTTTTAAGTAACAAACTCATTAGGAATAGGTAATAATCCTTTAACAAGGTGCATAAGAATGACAGTTGACATAGTCTTGTAAAAACTATACAAAACCTGGAAAAATAACTTTGCTGCACTATGTGCTCAGTAAAATCAAATCTCTCTACTGCCCCTATATAAGAGAGTACTGGGTCAGTGTCAAAAAATTGAGGTATTTACTGTGGTGACATTCAGTAACTGAATTTTTTAGATGCTGCTCATAGGTCTGGGGGTTTTGATGCAGTATGTCTGTATAAACGATGAAAATTTAAAGAAAATACAGCAATTTTACAAGTGACTTGTCTTTCCTTTAATATTCTGACATAGGGTCAAAAAAGCCCCAGTCCTGCTCTGCAGGGAATGTCTCAGAGGTGAGGGGGGACTTTGTGTCTTTCTCTGTGGTGAGGTTTGTTCTTTGGTGGATGATCCCTTCTAGAAAGAAGGTTTTCTAGAAAAAAGCAGCTTTATGCGGGCTTTACATAGTCATGCTTCCCCTAAATATCAGGCTGAATGCAAACTGGATGGAGCAGCCCTGAGGAGAAGGACTTGGGGTGTTGGGTGGTGAGAAGCTTCCCATGATGCAGCTTCAATGTTCACTAGAGCCCAGAACCCCCCCGTGTGCTGGGCTGCACCCCCAGAGCATAAGCAGCAGGTTGGAGGAAGGGATTCTCCCCCTCTGCTGTGCCCTGGGGAGGCCCCCTCTGCAGTCCTGATCCAGCTCTGGGGCAACAACACAAGACGGACATGGAGCTGCTGGAGCGAGTCCAGAGGAGGTCACGGAGATGCTGCAAGGGCTGGAGCAGCTCTGCTCTGGAGACAGGCTGAGAGAGCTGGGCTGGTTCAGCTGGGAGAAAAGAAGTGCCTAAAGAGGCTACAGGAAAGCTGGAGAAGGGCTTTGGACAAGGGCCTGTAGGGACAGGACAAGGAGAAATGGCTTTAACCTGACAGAGGGGAGATTGAATCATAGAATCATAGAATCATAGAATCGTAAGGGTTGGAAAGGACCTTAAGATCATCTAGTTCCAACCCCCCTGCCATGGGCAGGGACACCTTGCCCTAAACCACGTGGTTCAAGGCTCTGTCCGACCTGGCCTTGAACACCGCCAGGGATGGAGCATCCACAACCTCCCTGGGCAACCCATTCCAGTGCTTCACCACCCTCACTGTAAAGAACTTCTTCCTTACATCTAATCTAAATTTCCCCTGTTTAAGTTTGAACCCATTACCCCTTGTCCTACCACTACAGTCCCTAAGGAAGAGTCCCTCCCCAGCATCCTTGTAGACCCCCTTCAGATACTGGAAGGCTGCTATGAGGTCTCCACGCAGCCTTCTCTTCTCCAGGCTGAACAGCCCCAACTCTCTCAGCCTGTCTTCATACGGGAGGTGCTTCAGCCCTCTTCTCATCCTCGTGGCCCTCCTCTGGATTCGCTCCAACAGCTCCATGTCCTTTTTATGTTGAGGACACCAGAACTGTACGCAGTACTCCAAGTGAGGTCTCACGAGAGCAGAGTAGAGGGGTAGGATCACCTCCTTCGACCTGCTGGTCACACTTCTTTTGATGCAGCCCAGGATACGGTTGGCTTTCTGGGCTGCAAGCGCACACTGCCGGCTCATGTTAAGCTTCTCGTCAACCAACACCCCCAAGTCCTTCTCTGCAGGGCTGCTCTGAATCTCTTCGCCACCCAACCTGTAGCAGTGCCTGGGGTTGCCCCGACCCAGGTGTAGGACCTTACACTTGGCTTGGTTAAACTTCATAAGGTTGGCATCGGCCCACCTCACAAGCATGTCACGGTCCCTCTGGATGGCATCCCTTCCCTCCAGCGTATCAACCAAACCACACAGCTTGGTGTCGTCGGCAAACTTGCTGGGGGCGCACTCAATCCCACTGTCCATGTCGCCGACAAAGATGTTGAACAGGACCGGTCCCAACACCGATCCCTGAGGGACACCACTCCTTACAGGTTTCCAACTGGACATCGAGCCATTTACCACAACTCTTTGCGTGCGGCCATCGAACCAGTTTTTTATCTACCGAGTGCTCCATCTATCAAATTGATATCTCTCCAATTTAGAGACAAGGATGTCATGCGGGACAGTGTCGAACGCTTTGCACAAGTCCAGGTGGATGACGTCAACTACTCTGCCCCTGTCCATCAGTTCCGTGGCTCCATCATAGAAGGCCACCAAATTGGTGAGGCAGGATTTCCCCTTAGTGAAGCCATGTTGGCTGTCACCAACCACCTTGTTGTTTTTCATGTGCCTTAGCATGTTTTCCAGGAGAAACTGTTCCAAGATTTTGCCAGGCACAGAGGTGAGACTGGCTGGTCTGTAGTTCCCCGGGTCTTCCATCTTCCCCTTCTTGAAAATGGGGGTTATATTACCCTTCTTCCAGTCATCGGGAACTTCACCTGACTGCCAGGATTTTTCGAATATGATGGGCAGTGGTTTAGCAACTTCATTCGCCAGCTCCTTCAGGACCCGTGGATGAATTTCATCAGGTCCCATGGACTTGTGCACGTTCAGGTTCTTAAGATGGTCTCAAACCTGATCCTCTCCTACAGCGGGCCTAAGGTCTTCATTTTCACAGTCCCTGCATTTGCTTTCCAAGACTTTCGTGGTGAGACTTTTGAGGTGAGCTCTTAGACAGAAGTTCTTCCCTGTGAGGGTGGTGAGGCCCTGGCACAGGTTGCCCGCAGAAGCTGTGGCTGCCCCATCCCTGGCAGTGTTCAAGACGAGGTTGGACACAGGGGCTTAGAGCAACCCGGTCTAGTGGAAGATGTCCCTGCCCATGGCAGGGGGTTGGAACTGGACGAGCTTTAAAGTCCTTGCAACCCAGACCGTTCTGTGATTTTATGGTAAAGTAAGTCCAAACTTAAGTTTGTGTGAGTGATTTAGACCTGGCTTATAAACTTCTGCTTGAAAAGGCAGAGAAGATGTTCACAAGGCAGTCTGCTCGGTCCTAGTATCTCCCTACCCCCTGGCATCATACCAGGGTTTGTTTCTTCTTTTTGGTGTAAATTCATCACCTTTCTTTTCCACTTTCTCCTTTGGGAGTAACACAAGTCTGAAGTTCAGGAAAGTGGTATTTAAATTCAGTTCAGAAACAGATTTAGTGGAAAATTTCTCTTACTGTTCTTAATTTTTGTACTCGGAAAAGGAGTCTTCAACCCTTCTAGGAAAGAATAAAAAGGAGGCCCGAGTAGTTAGACGTAAAAATTTTTAACATTTAGAAAAGCTGTTTAAATGGTGGTTGTTGGGGGGGGGGGTGTGTGTTTTGGTTTGGTTTGGTTTTTTAACTTTTGGAACACACTCGTTGCCTTGGTTTTTGTTCCCTCTGATGATGTCTTGCAGTCATATGGTCCTGGCTTTATGGATGGGGAGGGATATGCCACCTAGGGATCAGTACGTGCATGGAAGCTGATAATGTTCTGATTCAGACTTCACTTCAGTCTTAACGTGTATTTTGTAGAAGTTGTGGTGTTGTGTCGTTTAAAAATAAGTCCATCTGATGTATGTTAAATGTATTTAATTTTTAAAATTATGTTAAAAAGTAATGCTGAATATAATTAGTTTAATGAATGTTTGGGTACCAAAATAAAGCACGAAGAATTGGGAGAATTATACATAATCAGATTTTACATCTGTTTTAGAATATTCTACCATACTATTTTTTGTGTACATCTTTACTAAAATTATTAAGTAAATATGGGACTCTTTCAGCTTCCTGACTAGGTTTGTGTGCAGTAAAAAGTTAACAAATATGCTTTGAAAGGTATGACCTACTTTTTCCTGGAGCCGGGAAGGTGTTTACCTCTGTAGAGTAACTAATACAGTGTTTATCCATGTTCTAGGCTGTTCATAAGGTAGTATTAATATTTTGAAATCAAATCCCAGATATTGCTATCCAGACATAAATCTAGGAGACAATGGACAGCACTTAAAGTTGTATCCTCCTCTTAAACGCTGTAGATAAATACTGTCATTGCAATTGCATCATACACTGACCTATTTAGGAAGACAGAAGTTTGTGGATGTATTCACAAATACACAAAGAAAGAGGCTGATTTATTCTAGCTCTGATATTTTGTCTTAAGGATGCTTCAGTTTGCAATATTACTGCTTGCTTTTCTTACTAAATGGATTACGAGACAGTAGTTTTTGAAACACTTCCTATTGTAGGATTTTTCTGCCCGGTTTCTGAAGTGCATATACATCTTTATTGCTGGCAGTAAGAGGTGATACTTGTCTGGATACTTGTCTCAGTTCTCCTTTTCTTTAAAAATTATATATGGGGTGTGTGGTGTCTGAATATCTATAAAATCACCATTTCAGATTGAGGATGAAGTCAGAACATCACGATTCTTGCCAGAAAATGTGACTGTAGACAGTTTATGGAGGTATATTCTCTCATACTTTAGTTTCTGAGTGGTTTAATAACCATCCAGAAGTAAATACGTCAAGATGTTTCTGTCTTTCGTTCCCTTCAGCCAATTTCCAGACCTTTGTTTTGCATTCTAATATTCACATCCAAATGATTACCCACCTTCCCTCCTACTCTCTTCTTTCCTCTCCTCTTGAATTTATATTGAATAGCTTTCTTCTCACATTTTGGTGCACAGGGGACGCACTGATTACACAGCAATACAGTTGCCTGATTCTTCATTTGTATGTCCAGACCTGAACTTAACAAGCGCAAACCTTCATCTGCATAGCAAGCACTTGCTTCATTAAGTCTTGGTATGCTTCAGCTGCTAAAACTGAAGGTGTGTCTATTGAGAATGCATAAATTTTCAAAAGTTTGTAAGTTGGACAATTTTGAGTAGAATCTTATGGGGATGGGAAAAGTAAATCCCAGCCAAATTTTAAGCCCCCAATGCAAAAAATAGGTGCACTAGAGCATTTCATAGCTAAGTCTGCTAGATTTTCATAAAATTGGCAATCTAATGTAATTGTATTTTGACTTTCTCTTGGATATAGATGAACTGTTTACTGTGAAATTTCCAACACAGTTCAGCCTCAAGCAAAACCAACTGTAAAGTACCACTGAAGTTTGATAAAGTTCTAACTAAGCAGGAGGAAAGTAACTGAAATTTTGTCAGGCTTAAGGATTGGCCAATTAATTAATTTCCATCCACCCTGCACTGCAGCATTGGAGACCAGCAGCAAGAAATTCTTCTACCTTTAACTATTGAAATTCTGTGGTGGGGTGCTGCTCATTGTTCACCTCATGAATTAGACTGAAATTTTTGTTCTTGCTGTTTGATTTTCAGTCAGGTTATATCAATTTCTGAGTAACATGATGGAGCTACTTTGTGAGAAAGAGAAGATCTGTGATATCTCCTGTTGACCCAGTTCTGAAATCAGTTATTCTGTTCTGGAAATTTGTTTTGCATTCTTTTTCAATTTCCACCCCCCCACCCCACTCCCCCCCAAATGTGCATATACCTTGATATTTTGTAGACTGAGAATTGTGGAACAGCTGCTGGTCTGAGGATAGAGGCTAAGCGTTAAAATGTGACAACAGAAGGTTATCACTGAAGTATCTGGATTATTGACATTGCATTGAGTCGCTTGTCCTTCAGCTGTGCACTGCCTTGTGTGTTGTATCTTGCCATTTGGCCACATTAAATTACAGAGTGCTGCCGCAACTTGATTGCTGTCCAGTTCTTGGATAATCTGAGATCATGAAGGCAAAGCATTCAGGTTCAGTTCTGACTCACAACTCCTAGGCACTTCCAGAATCTTATCCCGAGATAGTTCAGTTGCTGACCAATCTAACCACAGTTCCCAGAAGAGCACTTTTCTTATTGGAGGGGCAATTAAGCCTAAAGCTATTACATTAAATGATTATGGTGTGCTAATGGCAAGGCAGGACATGCCTCTGGACCTCTCAAGTATAATTATGGGATTTACAAACTCCACCAGCTATTATATGCAATAGGGTGAATGGGTACTCACAGAGAAGGATGGTGACGACATTCCAATAAAGATCAGTAGGAAGGCAGATGCCTTGTGTAATAGCTTTTAACTACTGTGTGATATGAAGAGACATAAAGATTCTGATTCTGAATAAAGCGGCTTCTCCAGAGGTTGTAAAAATCAGATTGCTGAAATGAAGGACAACTTTTAAAAGTTGAAAACCAGAGAGTGCATTTTTCAACAATAAATGGTGCATGGGTGGGCTTGGCTGCTATTCCTTGTGTTTGAGGAAATGATAGGAACCCATTTTGTTGTGTGATAGCAGTATAAAGGCAGAAGAAAGAGGATGTTCTGGTGGAAAGTGATAGAACAGCAAAGCTTAGAGAGCAGTCACTAGAGGCTAGGAAACCCTTATTCTTGAAGGAAGAGAATTTAATGCAACCTGTCCGGATGCAGAGGAAAGATGATGGAAGGAGACTATGCTCCATTTTCCTGTCAGTGCAAAAAGAAATAGAGTTAAGAAGTGTGGTCCTTGACTGATGAAGAATAATCATCATTGAAAGGCTTCTCAAGAGGCTTTGGACATTACTACCCAAGACAGAATAGTATTGCCAGCATTGCTTGTTGGAAGGAGCAAGAAGAAAGACGGGGCCCTGGAGAGGAAAAAGGGGAGTTGGCAGAGCTGTGCCCAGTTGGCTGTGTGATACGAACAAGCCCTTCAGAGTCCACAGACCCAGGGAGAGGTTCTGTTCAGAGGCCCTTGCAATACGTGGTATTATCTTTTATGGATGACATCCAGACAGTACATAACTGATGCTCCTATTTGAACTGGCAGACGTCATAGGCTTTAAAGACAAAGTCTCCTACTGTCAGAAGATGCCACCATGAAAAGATAACCTGCTCTTCCTACTATCAGCATTTCTGAATCAAAACACTTCAACTTTTTGGCAGGGCTGCTTATATTTTTTTAATTTTTGACTCAAGAAAAATCTTTAGAAATGCTGAGATGAAAAATAAATGTTCTGTGTCTACGCTCTGTCTTTCTGACCGGCTCTGCAAAATGATGGTGCCTAGACCATGTTGATCTGACGATTGTGAACCTGAAACTGAATCACTTTATTTCAAAGTTTTCACAGTTTTTGTTGTTTTACCTGCCCTATGTTACATTTGTGGGGAGAATGCAGCCAAGGCAGGAGGATTCACTGTGCTTAATGCAATGGGTGTGTATAGCCCCACTTCTGAGCAGACTTTCAAGAAGGAAAAAAAAAAAAGGGGGAATTAAACACATTTTACTTGTAGTGGTAACCAAAGTGCAGTAGCGGGTGCAGTGAAAGTAAGCCTATTACATCAGCTATGCAGAAAATCTATAGCAAGCCTGAAAATGACACTGCTTTCTGTGACACCCTGGCCAGCATCTCAATGTTGATACTCTTTTCAAGATACCAGTTTACTTAAAGGAAAACTGTGGGTGTTGATGGGGAAACATGTTTTTTTGTTGGGTTGGGGTTTTTTTGCATTTTCCCCTCAAGATAATATAGTTCACCCATCTGTAGTGTTACACAGTTTGCTCTGTCTTGTGGAAAAGAACACTGAGTACTAATGATATTTGAAAAGTTCCATAGTTCCTTTTTATTTTTACTATTCTTATTAAAGCAGAAGATGAAGTTTCTGAAGTCTTCTGACTGCGTTATGAAAATAAATCCACCGTTTTCCAGAATCTGAAAAAATTGGTTTTTTCCAGTGAACTCCTATGTCATGCAGTATTAATCTTATGAAGAGACAGGATCATTTAAAAGTATTATCCTTTTTTGAGTTTCTTAGGATAAAACTGAGAAACTGCTTTCCATCACCAAAGGGCAACATCATCTGTTTGTCTAGGTAACCCTAAACATCCAAGGGACACTGAAATGGGTCAGCACTCACAGTGAAGCATTTGTTTGCAGGTGCCTATCTGCCGTTTCAGTGAAACACGGTAGCTCTGAAATGATTTGAAGATTTGTCATGACCCATTTTGCGGGAGAGTGTACAGTAAGGGAAATGGTAATACTGTTCAAAAGTTACCAAAGACCAGGGGTCGAGTTCTGTTTTTCTCAATATACTTTTGTATGAGAAGTTAGTGGATATAGGTTTGCTTTAGTTTGTAACCAGTCATTTTTCATGCTTTGATTTCATCCTTTGTGAGTGATCTCTTAAATAATTTTTTTTCCATTGCATGGTGCTTAACTAAAGAGATTTACTTTTTCAGAGGCCTAATATCTTATACTTGAGAAATCTGCTTTTACAGTGAAATAAATATACTATGGTGATGTTATATATTTGAGCCAACTGAAGGACAGCTGTAAAAAATGAACTGTACACAAGAGTCTAGTCCTGCTTTCTTTCATTTTGAGCCACAGACAGTTCACTTTACATAATAGGAAAGTGCTCATTTCTAATGCTTACTTTTGCATTGCTGTTCCACCTGCATGACTTTTACGTTATTCCTTGACATTTCCTAGTACTACTTTGTGAATGATAGGTATTAAGAATAAGTAATAGAACATTTCAGAGTAACATTTATAGCATTCTGAGATTATAATTTATTTTTGTTTTTACTTCTTAGGCCTAAAGAATTTTTCTTTTGCAGCAACATTACTGAAAAATGCTTTTTTTTTTGTAAGTAGTTTGAAAATAGTCTTTCAGAAAGGAGTTAGCTGAAACAACAACAACAATAACAAATAAACAACAAAACCAAACAAAAAGAACAAAAAAAAAACCCATGACAAAATATTAAGGAGATACTGTGATTAGGGCAAAACAAAATCTAAACAAATAAATGAATATACTTAAGAGCTATTTTGTTGCTTCATTTTTGAAAGATAGAAGCTTAACCTTTTGTATTTACCAGTGTGAGAGAATGATGTATACTGACCTAATTTCTTCTGTATTCAAGATTCATTGTATTAAAAAGTGGATCTTTCCCTCTTTTTGTTTTAACCATATCTTTAAACCATGAATGGTTATAGACCATAGGAGTGTACAGGTGGAATTTGTATATGTTCCCTTAAGTGTGTGGTACACTGAATACGTGCCGTATAGGCTTTATTTTGATTTCCATCACTTCAGGGTTTTGTTTTAATTCTTTGACTTGGATCCTCCAAAACAACTTCTAACAACTTTACTTGTATATAAGACTTAGTGTAGAGTATGTATGGTGGATGTTAATCTGAAATATTCCTACTTCATTTCCATTTTTTATTACAAGTTATGAGGAAATCCTTTTGACCTGCGAAGTCCATAACCCTGATTTATGGGGGTATGCAAACCTCTGCTTTCCATACATTTCTTGAAAGACTAGAAGAATATTCTGTCCCAAAAAAAACACAATCTGACCATGCAACAAAATAGAAATCCCAGCCTTTCAAACCATGTGAAGATACTGCTTTTACAGCACATCACTTGTGTCATGCACTCAGATATTTAAAGCTTTATTTGCCACTGCACAGGCAGAAAAAAAATATGCAGTAAAATCTCACAAAGAGGAACAAATCTGCAGCAACTGACTGCTTTGGTTTTTTTCTCACATGTTCCTTTAGTCAGAATGTGATATTTTTGAGAGTTTGTGTCAGTGTACTATTTAGAAAGAGGTTTTTCTTTCACCTGTTTGAATTGTAAGCTATTTGTTCTGAATTTTAGGTTAAAAGGTTAAGAAATCCAGTTTTAGTTTCTGTGAGAAATGTTCCCACAAAATGTTCACGCTACAGCATGTAATGTCTCTTGTGTTTGGTTTATGAATGTTTTCACTTAACTTCTGAATTAAGAAAAAAACTGCTTTGGTACAGTGAGCTTCAGTGCCCATTTCTTAATGCGAAGGAGAGGTTGAAGGATAAAAATCATCACAAATGAGGGACAGTGTTGGACAAAATGTATACGCATAGTTGTGGAAATAAGCCATTATTCTCAAGTATATGCTGTATTAATTTTTTCAAGGAGATGTGGATCTCGTGACTCCTTTCAGGTAAAAGTGCAATTCCTTTAGATTTTGTCTTGCTTATGCGTGAGGACATGCTGACAAATTGGTCAGTAATACTCCCGAGTGACACTGACCTGCACAGTCCTCCCTTCCTTTAAGCGAAGGTCTGGATCTGTGCCTTCATGTCACAATATTCTTCTGCACATAAAATTCCAGTGTAACTGGAATTCCAACTCCTGACAGACTGTGTTGCCAGACAGAGTGCAGTTTCTCCTGTCTCTTCACAAGTATCTCCTCATTATTTTTAGATCCTGATCTTCTATCTGTGTAGGTGATTAAACTTTTAATGTCAGTTTGTACTCAGTTTTTTCATGGAGACTTATTCTTAAGCTATATGCCTATATTAACCATAGGGTTTATGTTCCACTTGTACCATGTGTGACTCTCCATCCTTTTATATATCTATACACATATATGTATTTATTCTGCTAAAAGTCACGAATCTTTTCTGGAAAGTAAAATGTAGAGGCAAAGTTAAGCAACTTGTTTAACACTGGAGTATTAGCAAAGTCAAAAGTAGGTTTCAAATAATTTTGCTCTGTTTAGATTACTTAAACCCAGCTCCCCATTTAAATGCTGGTATCTTGCATATTTTAAGTGTTTGCAAAACTTTGTTGTTTTTAACTTGCCTGCTATACAAAGGTGAAGACTGTCAACCTACATGATAGACAAGGCTGCTTTAGCTGTGGTTTTGTCAGGAACTTATTCTCTGGATATTAGAGTTTCTCTCCTAGATAAGTTTCTGTCTCATCTTGCTATGGATTTATGGGTTAATAGATACCTAATCATATTAATTATTCTGTGCAACCAAATTATGGATCTCTTAATTTATAATGTTCTACAACTGTTCCTATGACTTGTAATTGCCTTTTAGAGTTTTTTCAAAATCCAGGCTGCTCACACTGAAAGGGCATTGCCCACAAGGTCAAACACGGACATTCAGTTCTGCTTAGAAATAAGCTTTTACTAAACTTTAGTGTTGAACTGAAAAATAATGTCTTTGTGTGGGATTAACCTTCCCTCGCAGAGCCGCTGCTGAATCCGTAGCCTGGGAGTGCTTGGTGCTGTGGCGCTCTCCTGATCTTTCCCTTGAGGAGGGTGGGTTGAGTTGTTCTCCTGTTGATCATTTTGTGTTTGAAGGCCTTTCCCACTCCCCTCAATTTTGTTGTGCCACTGAATGGGACTATGGTAATGCTTGGGCTTTGTGGCTCTCCCATTGTCTTCCTGACTAACGGATAGAAATGTCAGGCGTAGAGAACCAACCCCAAATGGTGACCCCTGTAACATACCCCTTCGGTTGATTGACATTCAGGCAGCTGCTGGGAGAAGCCCCCACCATTCAGAGGTTGGTGTACTTGCGGAGCGAGTCCTCCAATGTCAATCCTGTTAGCCCAATTGCCATGTGTTGGGAATGGTGGCCTTTCAACGCTAGATTAAACATTCTGCACCTGCCACTGGCATGGTACTTCCCCCTTCCCTACTCAACAGTGTCACCTTGAAGACTTGTAGGGCCACTGTGGTCCAACTACAAAGGCAGCTTTTGTCCTGTTAGTCTTCCCAAAATGCGTTGTACCACTGCTCTGTCTGTTTGTTTGTATAAACATAGCTAAGCCTGAGCACTGGTGGTTTTTTTTGGGTTTTGGTTGTTGTTTTTTTTTTTACAAATGTTGGTTTTCAAAATTACACTTAGAAAATTAAACAGCAGCATCAAATTTGTATTACAATCGATATGGATAATTTCTATTAATGCTAATATAACAGGAAAAATAACAAGTTAAAAGAGTGAAGAAGAGTGCATGTGTTGTTAAAATTCTTGTCATACCAAAATAATTGTGACGCAGTCTGAGGAATTGTAAACCTTATCAGGTGAGGGTTGAAATCATATTATTATTTATTGATCTAATTCTTACCTTCTTTGTTTTGAACATTCTTCCTTTGCATCTTAAAATTTCCACTGTTATAATGTAGAATTTATAGAAATAGCTAGAGATATCCTATTGACCCTGCCTTTCCTGCAGCTTTCCCCTTCGAACCCATAGCTAGAACAGAGCACTTGGTGCTGGGAGAAAGCTCAAGAGGGAGGTTCGACCACTCTTCTCAAAAGTGGTACTCTTAGTGTCCTCTTGTATCACGAGGGTCTCAATGTGGCTGACTTGGCTGAGGGGATCACAGTGATGCCTCATCATAAATGCAGGTAATTGCATATCTGGCCAAACAATTTTCCAATTTGCATACTGGTGATAATGTTTCCAGTTATTGTAGCTTATATTGCACATCTGCAATTCTTTGTACAAAATTAATCATAATATTGTGCTTTTCCATTTTCACTCTGAACTGTTAAGTGTTCTTTCTCTTAAAATCTCATCCTTGTTGGCGAGGTGGAAATTTGTATGTAATTATTTGCCAAATATTAGCACATCTCTGCAGTGCAACTACTTGTATGTTTATTTGTGGTTAAGCTAAATAAATATATGTTAGAATATTCATTCTGTTAACAAGTGAAGGAAGCAACCTTTAGCTCAGTAGTGTAGGAATTTTATGAGTAGTTTGTTTCGCAGAATAGGCGACTGCCATAAAATTGATTTTGGCTTGTACTGGAAATGTGTTTGCTATCTCTTCAGCAAATGCTGGAAATACTACCTTTGTTTTTCACTTGAGTTTAATATATTTAAATTTAAAAAATGGTTTATTACAGAATTCTGTGCAAGATAAATGCACATAAAGGGTGTTAATCCCTCTAAAACCTCCAGAAAAGTCTTGTTATGAAAAGAATGACATATATCCATTCTTTTATATTACTTCTGTTTTTGTGTGTGTTCTTCTCGGATACAGGAGTAATAGCCTTTGACACTGGTCTCCTGATTGCCAGAATCAGGAGGTATCAGGAGAATATTAGAAAATGTGGGGAGTGTTTATTATGTACCAGAAAACGCAGATTTCATGTAGGTGAATAAAACTTGTCTTTTATTAGGAAAGCTTTCAAGGATATATCATCTGTTTGAAAACAGGTCAGATCAGAAATTTACAATTTAAAATAGAAATTAATTAAGGCCTATAAGTGCGTAACTTTTCAGGTAGGTAATTCCAGGTACATACTTGGCGAATTATAAGGTTACTCTGAAAATAATAGGTTCTTACAAAGTTCTGACTAATTTGGAAAAAGAAAGCATTGAGAGGCTGCACCTTGACTGCCTCAATGATTGTTGATTCAGGTTAATGGAAAGTAACTCTCTTTGGCTACTTTGGCTGGCTACTGGTCATGTAAAATGCAGAGATACACTTTTTTGACTGCTACTGCTTATTGTCACCATTCAAAGTGGTTCTTTTGCAAGACTGGACCATTGTTTATTAAATTCCATTCTGTAATAGTTGGCTGGCAGTCACTTTATCTTCTTTTGTATGGTTGCACTTAGGGTTAGTAACTACAGTTACTTACAGAGAGATGTATGGATTCTGTATGTGAAATGGAATGAAGTTGACTTGATTGATACTACTTTCAGCAGAGCCAAAACGACTGAAAAATTCATTAAAATTTGTCAGAAATGTTGGGAAGTCCAACAGACAAAAGACAGTTTACACAAAGCTGCCATTTGCATCTGGTTACAGTTCAGAGGAGAGCCTCAGCTTTAACATCCACAGATAGCCCTTTTTAACATTTTGTATTTTGTTTGAATATTTTGCTTTTTAAACTACAAAGTCCAAGTTCATTAAAAATACAGGTATTGGTTGTGAGTTGGTTGGACAATGTATTTTACATTTCCTTCACATTGTGTTCTTTGCTTTTTTTTTTTTCTTAGCTGAAATTACTTTCAGTAATTATAAAAGATGGGGTTTTTAAAACAATTAGGAGAAGTATAGGTTTGTAGTACCTATAAACACCTAAGAATATTTTTAGAAGCAATAACTTACAATAATTTGGACTCTAGCTACCACTCTTACAAATCTACAACGCGACTAAAGGGATTATTGAAATGTACTGTATAAGTTCTGTTTAGTACAGGACTTTGTAATTCGGTGTTTGTATTCTGTATAGATGACAAACTAGATCAGCAGTTGATGTCCTTGGCATTTCACTCACTTGGTGCTTGCATGGTTTAAGAATTACTGCAAAAATTGCTGCTCTGTTCTGTTCCTGGACAGCAATTGCTGATTTTACAGCCAATTTACTGTGCAAAAATGGCTCACCTCTTAGATACAGAAATCCTGAATCATAAAAGGTGTCTGCCCAAAGCAAGTTTAGTTATGCTGATCTGCAAAAATCCCCAAACCTGAAGCCAAATATTTTTAAAGAAGTGCTGCAATCAGTAGCCATTTTCATAGAAAAATTCTGCTCACTGTGGATAAAAAACGTTGTGTTTGTTTAAAGCCCATGTAAACAAAGACTAGTAAATATATTGGATGATTAAGAGCTTTATTCTTAAGGCTTAAAGAGTCTTGTTTTCTTTTGCTGCAGCTGTTTATGATGAATTCAAAACTGAATTTAAATAATAGTTCAGTGCAGCTTGTTCAAGAAAATGAAACACCCAAATCTGACGCTAATTTTGTGAGAGTTTGGGTAAGGTATGGAGCAAAAATGAAGGAGAGACCAAAACCAAGTACTAGATTTCCTCTGTTGTTCCTCTTTCTTCTGTTCCTGTTATTTACTGGATGGTTAGGTATATAATAAATCTAACACTGATTGTATGTAAAGAAGTGTTTTGAGTTGGAGATGTAGTAGATGAGAAAGACAAAAAGTGCTAGCAATTTCGAAAATTACTATGGAAATCTTAGGAGAAGACTACCTGCATAAACTTTACACTGAGGAGATGTCCTAAATAATTTCCAAGGGATTGTGTAGAAAATTAAAAGAAACAATTTGGCAGTACATTTCTGCTCTGATGGTCGTTAATGTTCTCGATGTTCTCACTTTTGGAGAGTAGTGGTAGATGCAAGTTAGAGAAAAACAGAAAAAAACCCTAGAAAAATGGAAAAAAGCTTATTCCAGGATCTAAGCTTAACATTTAACTAATTAGCACAGTGTGTTCAGAATTGTGTATGCTTGGGCTTCAGATTAAATATTGAATATGAATATGATGTAATACGTACATGAACAATAATGTTATAATCACATCACCTTCAGATATCTTAACCCAAAAGCCTACGGAAGGAGGAAGGAGAACTAACTACTTATTAATAGATTTCAAAATTTTTGTTGAAGTGTATTAAATAGCAAAAAAAAGGAAAAATAAATCTACAATAGCAGCACCAGCAGCAATCTGCAAATTATTTTTCATTGAGCATTCCAAGCACAAGACAGACAGAAGAGACTAACTTTACTTTAAGCCAATGAATGAGTGAGTAGATTCACATCTGGGTCGATGGGCTGTGGCCAGTGGTATGAGGTTCAACAAGGCAAAGTGCCGAATCCTGCACTTTGGTCCCAGCAACCCCATGCAATGCTCCAGGCTTGGGGAAGAGTGACTGGAAAGCTGCCCATGGAAAAGGACCTGGGGGTGTTGGTCAACAGTCAGCTGAATATGACTGTTGATGTGTCATATTTGGCCACCAGTGCCAGTGTGGCATCCTGGCCTGTATCAGGAATAGTGTGGCCAGCAAGGCCAGGGCAGTGATCATCCCCCTGTACTGGGCACTGGTGAGGCCACACCTCGAATCCTGTGTTCAGTTCTGGGCCCCTCACTGCAAGAGAGACATTGAGGTGCTGGAGCAGGTCCAGAGAAGGGCAATGGAGCTGGTGAAGGGCCTGGAGCACAAGTGTGATGAGGAATGGCTGAGGGACCTGGGGAGTTTATTCTGGAGAAGAGAAGGCTCAGAAGGGACCTTATCGCTCTCTACAACTACCTGAAAGAAGGATGGAGCCAGGAGGTGGCTGGTCTCTTCTGTCAAGTAACAAGTGACAGGGCAAGAGGAGATGGCCTCAAGTTGCACCAGGGGAGGTTTAGGCTGGATATTAGGAACAATTTCTTCACAGAGAGGGTCATCAGGCATTGGAACAGGCTGCCCAGGGCAGTGGTGGAGTCACCGTCCCTGGAAGTGTTCAAAAACGGTGCAAGTGAGGCCCCTAGTGACATGGTTTAGTGGTGGCCTTGGCAGTGGTGGGGTAATGGTTGGACTTGATGATCTTGAAGGGCTTTCCCAACCTAAACGATTTTATGATACTATAAATTAAAGCCCAAGTATTTACAGTATTTTAAGGAAACCCTGCAAACAAGATGTACCTATAGCCAATGGAATAATTATGCCTTTTTTCATCTAATTTGATAGGCAATAAATGAATAAAGAAAACGATCAGTTAGGCAGTACTTGGAAATTCTGATGTGAAGCAACAGAAGAAAACAGGAAAAAAGGAACACAGAGGAAAAAAATAACATGTTGTTATCGGTGAATATTTTAATACTAAATCCTGGATCTGGCCAGTATCTTCTTTCTGTATTTGGTGGGAATGTACCATGCAAGAGGAACACTCCAGAGATGGGATTTTAGGCACGAGTCCAGAGCATGACTGGTTTATATGGCTAGATGCAAATGGTACAGAAAGTTTCGTGTGGGAGAGGAAATCTAGACCTGCCAAGGAATCTGAAGACCAGAATGAAGTGGTCCGTAGATTGACAGGTGCAGATGGATGCGCCTCTGCCCATGGTCGGAGCTGGTGGCATGCAAATTTGGGTCCTGGGCTCACAGAGCTGTTTGGCTTCCAGAGCGCCTGACCAGGTCAGTCCGGGTAGGACCATTTGGACGATCCACAGACATGCCTCTTGAGGGGTCCTTTCCCCAGTAATCCAACCTGTGGTTGCATTCTGCCAGAGGTTGGGTTCAGAGGCCAGGAAATCTAAATTGATGCCGCCATGGATGCAGTTGTATATTTTATGTTCTGAGTTGACTCTGAGTCTGCATATATCGGATGATATTTGGAAGTTAATTGAGCAACTCTACCAGAAGACATGGGGAGAGGAGGAAAAAAAAAAAGATGACTAGTTAACCTTTAAATCAACACTCATGCAGTGTTTTGAGATGACTTTGGATGTCTGCCTCACAACAGATTGTGCAATGGGAGAGTGAGAGCAGTTATTGATGCTTCTGGAAAAGAATCCCATTTTTTGCAGGTTGAAACATGATTGTTAAAAGCAGCACAGGTTATTTTGTGAGATTGCAGAGTGGTGGTTCGATTATTTGGAAATATCAAGGGATTTTCCCCTTAATTAAATTATAAGATTTAATTATAATCATTTAATGCTCATGATTAGAAATTATGTTCTTCTGAAGGGCTCCGAGTTTGTTACGTGAAATCCAGTGACTGCAAGACTATATACTGATAAAACAACGATGTCATAATTACTGGTGGATAGCTTAAGACACATATTAAATAACAAATACAAAACAGTAAATGTGTTTTTAATTCGCACCTGTGGGAATAACATCATTTCCAAATTAGGCTTTTTTTTTTTTAAATGGCAATTCCGTCATTTTATAAAGAATAAAAATTGTGATAGTTAAGAAATTTTAGCTATTTGAGGATTATAAAAGATTACATTTTCCCCAGCAGAAAAAGGTTCACAATTTTATTACTAAAATCATATATTCTTCAAACCTCTCTATAACATTTTTTGGCTGAATGTTTTTTTCCTAGTCTTTCGTTGTCTGCTGACTTTAGTATTTCCTCTCATCTGGTTTCTGTCTTTTATTGTCTCTCAAGTTGGTATCTTTGCCCTCACCTGGTCTGGGAGAGAGATGTGTGGCTTGATCTCAGGAGGTGGATTGTGTTTGCAGTCCCAGTGCCGGCCAGGGGCTTAGGGAAGGAATTTTGAAGAACAAGGTTACAAGGGATGGCTCTCTCATAAGGTGCCATCAGAAACAGCAGTGTTGTGAAGGAAATAAAGAAATTACTATTCCAAGTGTCAGCATTCAGTTCCAGTTTATGTTTTGGTTTTTTTTTTAATTTCCTCACCCCGTTTTTTATTTTTTTTTGAGTTTGAGAACTTTGTTACTGCATCTCCCACTCCTGCTATCTGGTTTAGGGATTATTTGTGTCAGAAGCCTCTTCTCATAGTTACTGTTTATGATGGTCATTTTTTGGTTCTGTTGAGACAATCTAATGAATTATATTAATTACTTTCTATATTTGTATTAAGTGTAGTTGAGTCTGGGCATTTCTTATGAAGTTTGAACTGTGCCCTGCCAGGTGGCAGAAAATTACATTTTTTTCAGCATTTTTATATTCACTGTCAGTAATGGAGAAGTTGCAGGTTTTGCTTTCACAATCAGTGAAGATCCACAGCCACTTTGGACACCTGTACTTCCAAAAAGGGCAGCTGGGACTTCTCAGTGGGAATACATTAAAAAATGGTGTATGGCATTTGACATTTAAATTAAGGCTGTTAAATAATACTTTTCTCCCAGGTGGCAATTCTCTATTACCTTGATCTTACCTCCTTAAGGAACACCTCTTCTGCTTTTGATTCCACTCTCCTCCCACCCTGAAGGTTTCCATCTCTTGAGGTAAATTCAAACCGATGGTGAGTTGTGCTCAGGGAGTAAAATCAGCAGCCTGGGTTAAAACTTAAATAGATCCCTCAGATGAAAATGGTGCAAAGACAGAAACTTGCCTTTAAGTAAGTGTCCTGTTCAGCACAGGTGACATCCAGGACGAATGTCTGGCCTCAGAATTGGATTACAGCTCTGGAAGCCTGAACCCCAAACAGCCTCTTGAAATTTTATCAGATCATTAAGAACAGTTAAGTTCCATAGTTAAAGTTCTGTATGTCCTGGGTTCAACCACGTGGCTCAAACCATGACACTGTAGTAGATTTTAAAGTTATACAGCTAGGCTTCAGGAAATTCTGCATGAAACATCATGCTGGTCTGGTTCAATTTTATATAACAAGCAACTTAACTTCATGAGGTAACTGTCTTTTGGATTATAAGTAGCAGGGTAGTACTTTCATTTAAAATCTCAGTTTAATCAGGTTGCAACTTTGCTGTATTTGTATTATGCATAAAAGTTCAGTGACATTTTTGACAAAGCATATTTTCAATTGCTTCAGTTCTCTTTTGTGAGAAGTAGTACAGTAATATTTGTCCTACTTTTGGGTACTTTTCAGTATTCATTTAATAGTGAGAAATAATTGCAAAACCTCTGGTGTGGAAAATGAAATTCCAGAGATGCTTACATGGGGTAAAAACTGCTTTTTAAATACTTGTAATATTTATGAAGTGATTTTTATGAAGATTTTGTAGCTGCTAGTTTCAGGAACTAAATCACCATTGATTTTGTTTGTAGAATGCCTGATGTTATCCATGCAGATGCATTGCTTGATATTTAACTACACAATAAAGGAACGATCCCAGAAATCTGCACCACCAGTGGACACTGTGAGAGGTATCCAGACTATTCTTGGAAGGTTTACCTGAGACTGCAGGATCGTGCTGCTGCTTGCACTAAATTAGTAGCTTGTGATGGCAGAGATGAAGAGACTCCATCTTTTTTCTTCCCACTCTGTGGCAGTATCTTCCTCTTTTTCAGAAGCACTTCAGAGCAGCTACGCTATATCAGGTGCTTTGAATCACCTTCCAGAGATTCACTTCTCCCTTCACTGACTCTAAAAGCAACAGTGTGCTCAGCTTCCCCAGGTACCACTCTTAGTTATATTACAGAGGCAAAGGATTGAATGATTGTGGAGGCTCAATTGTCTTAATTATGCCTGTGTGTGGTCAATCCACATCTGAAAAAATCAATACAAAGTCTTGCACAGCTCTTTTCTGGACTGTAGATGGTGTTAAGATGAGAGATTGTCAGTCTCCATCAGCATCATCTCACGGAGTAAGAACTTTCATGTAATAAATATAGTTGGAATCCATTTTACGCAGCTGGATTTTTTCTTCTTTTTAATATGCACTATGTATTATTATAGACATGTTGCAATAACTGCTAAAAAAAACTAAAAATAACTATTAAAAAATACAAATACATGACGTGCATCTCTGTCCTGAAAACAGGTGTCCAGTTTTTTAAAGAATTTACGTCCTAAGATGCCACAGCCTGTTTGGATACATCAGTAACTTTATACATGCTTGTTTCTTGTTGGGAAATCATGAGCGTGGTTTTGTAGAGGAGCATGCAAGAAAGAAGTCTGAAGAGGGAAGCTGTTAGGTGAAGTCTGAAAGGCAGGAGTGAGTTTGCTGCGATTGACTTCTATGGTGATATAGAGCTAGGAAAATGGTATTTTGGGTTGATAGGATTGCCAGAAGTAGAAGGTTGTTAGTGGGCAAAGGAAGGGAGTCATAGTCATTTAGAATATGCACAACAGGAGTGAACACGTTGTTGTGATAGTCTTGAGTCTTGTGCTGCAGATTTGGTGACAAAACAGAACTTTGTCTTCATTTGTTCTTTAAGAGAAGTGTAAGTAACTAAAGTAAGTAAACTGGTCATGACAGTGCTGAAACCAGTCTATGGATAAAGCCAAAACTAAGCTTAATTGCTAGCATCTGGACAAGAAATTATTGGAGTATGAATTAGGACATAGAGGAAATTTTTTGCACTGTGTAACTTCAGAAGTTTGGGTTTAAACTTGTCTCTGAAAATTCCTTTTGATTTGGGGAAGAAATTAGGTTATTCGGTTTAGGTGCTGTAACATTGACTTCTGGTAGGTGCACATAGTTTTTTACAGAGTAGTCATGAATACCTGTATTGTGTGATGCTGAGGTAAAAAAAAACAGAGATGGGTGTCAGCAACACTGAGTATAGTGACAATGTGAGAATGAATAAGGCCAGAGAGTGATGGGAGGATGAAGGTAGACCAGATGTAATAGTGAGACACTGCAGAAGAGAGGTTTATAACCCAAAAAGGGGACATGAAGGGGGCTGCTGGGGAAGTGAAAGGAGAGCCGTAAGAATAGTGTCTCATTTCATTTAACTGTCGTGCACAGCAGAAGTACAGACAAGGCCTGAGATTTGGCATGGCGATATGTTGTTTGAGTAACTTGAGTGAGAACAGTTTCAGTGAAGGAATAGAAGCCAGATAGTAAAACGATCAAAAAGAACACTCAGAAAAAGAGATTCAAGACTAGAATAAGTTCCATATTCAACATGTCTGAGAAGTAACAGCAGTACTGAGACGAGCCAGTAGGACATTTTGGTTGGAGGGAGATGGGTGGTTTTCTAAATGCTTTGAAGAGGTGAAATGCCATGGAAAAAGCGTTGACAGTTTCCCGTAAAAGAAGACAGTAAGAACTTTGGTCTTTTTGTCATCCCTGTTAATGGCTTTCCCTCCATAAAGATGAGCAGACCAGTCCTTAGCTTGATCTTTAAACTTTGGTTATGCTTCTAGAGCATGATGTCATTTGTCTTTGTCGTGGTTTGAGCCCAGCCGGTAACTCAGAACCACACAGCCGCTCGCTCACTCCCCCCCCCCCCCCACCTTCTTCCTCCCCCCGCTCCCGGAGGGATGGGGAGGAGAATGGGAAGAATGCAACTCCCATGGGTTGAGATAAGAGCAGTCCCGCAACTAAGGTATAACACAAAACCACTACTGCTACCACCAATGATAATAACGATTAGTGAAATAACAAGGGGAGAGGATACAATTGCTCACCACCCGCCGACCGATACCCAGCCCGACCCGAGCAGTGATCTGCGCCTTCCGGGTAACTCCCCCCGGTTTATATACTGGGCATGACGTGCTGTGGTATGGAATACCCCTTTGGCTAGTTTGGGTCAGGTGTCCTGTCTCTGCTTCCTCCCGGCTTCCCCTCCTCCCTGGCAAAGCATGAGACTGAGAAAGTCCTTGGTTGGAATAAACATTACTTAGCAACAACTAAAAACATCGGTGTTATCAGCGTTGTTCCCAGGCTGAAAGTTAAAAAACACAGCACTGCACCAGCTACTAAGCAGGAGAAAAATGACTGCTATAGCTGAACCCAGGACAGTATCCACCCCTTATTCCATACCATTCACGTCATGCTCAGATCCCACATCTCTCAGCACACCATCACCCCTGTCCCATATATACACATATATATACACCCACACCCACACACAGAGAAAGATATCGTTCCCTAGTCCATGGACCAATCCCTGTAAAATTGCTGAACTCATCCAGTCCATGATGTCAGGTTCCATCTCTTGTAATAGTCTTTCAGGGCAGGAGGGACGGTACATAGTGTTGGGTTGTTGCCTGCTGATGATACCGCCAAACTCATCTGGTCACTGCTGAGCTCGTCTGGTTTCCTCAAAATTCATTCTTTGTTGAGGTGATGATCGGAGGGAAGTCAGGGTCAATGGCTGGTGACCTGAAGATATCTAGCTGGTGGGCTATAAAAGTGTTATAGAGCAGGCAACAGCGTACAATTGAGTTCATTGGCTGTTTTCCCCCAAAATCAAATCCCCTTGAGGTACACATCGGACTTCCCCATCTTCCCGCATTACCCACCAAGTATATCCAGGTCCCTGAGCAAAAGCAACCCCACGAGTGGGTTTGCCTTTACCTGAAGCAGGAATAACCCAGACTGTCTTCCCCAACAAATTCTTTATGTGCACCACAGGAACTTTATCCCCCTCTACAGTACGTAAAAGTTCTGATTGGGCTGGGCCAGCCCTGTTGGCAGATCCCCTACTGTTGACCAACCAGGTGGCTTTTGGTAAATGTGTATCCCAGTGTTTGAAAGTCCCACCACCCATTGCTCTCAGTGTAGTTTTTAACAGCCCATTGTACCGTTCGATTTTCCCAGAGGCTGGTGCATGGTAGGGGATGTGGTATACCCACTCAATGCCATGCTCTTTGGCCCAAGTGTCTATGAGGTTGTTCCGGAAATGAGTCCCATTGTCTGACTCAATTCTCTCTGGGGTGCCGTGTCGCCACAAGACTTGTTTCTCAAGGCCCAGGATAGTGTTCCGGGCAGTGGTGTGGGACACAGCGTATGTTTCCAGCCGGCCGGTGGTTGCTTCCACCATGGTAAGCACATAGCGCTTGCCCTGGCGGGTTGGTGGGAGTGTGATATAGTCAATCTGCCAGGCCTCCCCATATTTGTACTTCAGCCATCGTCCTCCATACCAGAGAGGCTTTAACCGCTTGGCTTGCTTAATTGCAGCACATGTTTCACATTTGTGAATAACCTGGGCAATAGTGTCCATCGTTAAGTCCACCCCTCGATCACGAGCCCATCTATATGTTGCATCTCTGCCTTGATGGCCTGAGGTGTCATGGGCCCACCGGGCTAAAAATAATTCACCCTTATGTTGCCAATCCAAGTCCATCTGAGCCACTTTAATCTTAGCAGCTTTATCCACTTGCTGGTTATTCTGGTGTTCCTCAGTGGCCCGACTCTTGGGTACATGAGCATCTACGTGGCGTACCTTCACCACCAGGTTCTGCACCCGAGCAGCGATATCTTGCCACAATGCAGCAGCCCAGATGGGTTTACTTCTGCGTTGCCAGTTGCTCTGCTTCCATTGCTGCAACCACCCCCACAGGGCATTTGCCACCATCCATGAGTCAGTATAAAGTACTGGCCATTTTTCTCGTTCAGCAATGTCCAAGGCCAGCTGGATGGCTTTCGCCTCTGCAAATTGACTCGATTCACCCTCTCCCTCAGCAGTTTCTGCAACTTGTCGCAGGGGACTCCACACAGCTGCCTTCCATCTCCGATGCTTTCCCACAATACGGCAGGACCCATCAGTAAACAAGGCATATTGCTTTTCACTCTCTGACAGTTCATTATATGGTGGGGCCTCTTCAGCACGCGTCACCTCCTGTTCTGGTGACATCCCAAAATCTTTGCCCTCTGGCCAGTCCATGATGACTTCTAGAATTCCTGGACGACTGGGATTTCCTATTCGAGCTCGTTGTGTAATTAGTGCGGCCCACTTACTCCATGTAGCATCAGTTGCATGATGTGTAGAGGAGACCCTGCCTTTGAACATCCAGCCCAGCACAGGCAACCGGGGTGCCAGGAGGAGCTGCGCTTCAGTTCCAATCACTTCTGAGGCAGCTCGAACCCCTTCATAGGCTGCCAGTATCTCTTTTTCAGTGGGAGTGTAGCTGGCCTCGGATCCTTTATATCCCCGACTCCAAAAGCCAAGGGGTCGACCTCGAGTCTCCCCTGGAGCTTTCTGCCAGAGGCTCCAGGTAGGACCATTCTCCCCAGCTGCGGTATAGAGCACATTTTTCACATCTGGCCCGGCCCGGACTGGTCCAAGGGCTACTGCATGAACTATTTCTCGTTTAATTTGTTCAAAGGCTTGTTGTTGCTCAGGGCCCCATTTGAAATCATTCTTCTTCCGGGTCACGTGGTAGAGAGGGCTTACAATCAGACTGTAATTTGGGATGTGCATTCTCCAGAACCCCACAACACCTAAGAAAGCTTGTGTTTCTTTCTTGTTAGTTGGTGGAGACATTGCTGTTATCTTGTTGATCACGTCTGTGGGGATCTGGCGGCGTCCATCTTGCCATTTTATTCCCAAAAATTGAATCTCCTGTGCAGGTCCCTTGACCTTATTCCGTTTTATGGCAAAACCGGCCTTCAGCAGGATTTGGATTATTTTCCTCCCTTTCTCAAAAACTTCTTCCGCTGTATCACCCCACACGATGATGTCATCAATGTATTGCAGGTGTTCTGGAGCTTGCCCCTGTTCCAGTGCAGTCTGGATCAATCCATGGCAGATGGTAGGGCTGTGTTTCCACCCCTGGGGCAGTCGGTTCCAAGTGTACTGGACGCCCCTCCAAGTGAAAGCAAACTGTGGCCTGCATTCTGCTGCCAAAGGGATTGAGAAAAATGCATTGGCAATGTCAATTGTGGCATACCACTTGGCTGCCTTTGACTCCAGTTCATACTGAAGTTCTAACATGTCCGGTACGGCAGCACTCAATGGTGGTGTGACTTCGTTCAGGCCACGATAGTCTACTGTTAATCTCCACTCTCCATTAGACTTTTGCACTGGCCATATGGGGCTATTAAAGGGTGAGCGGGTCCTGCTGATCACTCCTTGGCTCTCCAGTCTGCGGATCAGCTTATGGATGGGAATCAAGGAGTCTCGGTTGGTGCGATATTGCCGCCGGTGCACTGTTGTGGTCGCAATTGGCACTTGTTGTTCTTCGACCTTCAGCAACCCCACAACAGAAGGATCCTCTGAGAGACCGGGTAAGGTGGACAGCTGCTTAATTTCCTCTGTCTCCAAGGCAGCGATACCAAAAGCCCATCTATACCCTTTTGGGTCTTTGAAATACCCTCTCCTGAGATAGTCTATGCCAAGGATGCATGGAGCCCCTGGACCAGTTACAATGGGGTGCTTTTGCCACTTCCTCCCAGTCAGGCTGATTTCAGCTTCCAGCATAGTTAACGCTTGGGATCCTCCTGTCACTCCAGAAATAGAAATGGGTTTCACCCCTTGATACCTTGATGGCATCAGAGTACACTGTGCACCGGTATCTACTAGAGCCTTATACTTCTGTGGGACTGATGTGCCAGGCCATCTGATCCACACAGTCCAGTAAACCCGATTATCCCTCTCCTCCACCTGGCTGGAGGCAGGGCCCCTCTAATAGTGATCACAAAATTCTCCACTTCTGTCTTGTAGAAAGGGATTAGTATTCCTTATCACAGGAGCTGGAGTAAAATCAGCTCTTTCGCTCCATCTGGGAAACTGCTCGCCAGAGACTGGAGCAGCAGCTTTCCTGGGAGGATCATCCTTGACCATTGTTCTCCTCTTCAGTTCACGCACCCGTTGCTCCAGAGCTGAAGTAGGTTTTCCATCCCACTTTCTCATGTCTTCTCCATGATCCCGCAGGTAAAACCATAGGGTGGCCCGTGGCGTGTACCTCCTATATTTTCTTTCTCGAGCAGTAGGGCGCCTTCTGTTGATAGCTGAGACATGGGTTGGTACGCGTGGAGAGCTGGATAGATCGGATAAATCGTCTCTCAATTGTTTGAACTCCTGGGACAGTTTTTCCACAGCTGAAATGATGGAAGGGGTGAGATTGTCTTCAAACTCTCGGAGTTGACGAATCAGGAAATCCACTGTTGGTGATACTCCGTCATTCCAGGTCATTGATGCCAATGTGTGGGCATATGATGATGGCGCACTCCGTGTAAGTTTCCGCCACATGGGTCGTGTACATTCGACTTCATCTGGGTCTACGGATGTGTTCCTGGAATCCGGCCTACGATAGATCATCTCTATAATGGCTGATTCCCTCAGGGACTGGATGCCTTTCTCTATCATGGTCCAGTTGGCTGAGCGATTCGTAATATCGTCTTTGTAGGGAAACCTTTCCTTCACAGCTGCCAGGAGCCGCCTCCAAAGACTGAGGGCTCGCTTCTCTCTTGCAATCGCTTTGTCAATTCCTCCTTCCTTAGCAAGTGATCCCAGCTGCTTGGCTTCCCTACCTTCTAGTTCATGACCGTCGGCCCCATTGTCCCAGCACCGGAGCAACCAGGTGACAATGTGCTCCCCTGGAAGACGGGTGAAATCTTTTCGCATATTCCGTAGTTCGGTTGAGGTCCGGGGTCGAGAAGTGACCTCTTCTTCTTCTTCCTCTTCCTCTGACCCACGTAGTAGTAACTCTTGTTCAGGTGCTGTTGCATATAGTAATGGCACTGGGTCTTCATCTTTCTTCGCTTCACGGGTTGCTCTTTGTGCCTTTCGTTTGCTTTTGCTTACAGGGGCAACAGACATTGTCACAAACTGGACATTTGGTTTAGCTGCAGTGTTTGTCACTGTGGTTGGAGTGGCTGCAGTGTCTGCCACTAGGATTGGAGTGGTTGCAATGTCTATTGCTGGGGTTGGTGCAGCTGTTGTGCTTGGGAGTTGAGTAACACCAACAGCTGCATTATCTGTTGCTGTCGGGGTTTGAGTAGCTACTGTGCTTGTCACTGGGGTTGGTGTAGCTGCAGTGCTTGGAGTAGCCATATTGTCTGTTGCTGTCGGGGTTTGAATAGCTACTGTGCATGTCACTGGGGTTGGTGTAGCTGTGGTGCTTGGAGTAGCCACATTGTCTGTTGCTGTCGGGGTTTGAGTAGCTACTGTGCTTGTCACTGGGGTTGGTGTGGCTGTGGTGCTTGGAGTAGCCACATTGTCTGTTGCTGTCGGGGTTTGAGTAGCTGTTGTGCTTGTCACTGGGGTTGGTGTAACTGCTGTATTTGAAGTTGGAGTAGTTGCGTTGTCTGTTGTGGTCAGGGTTTGAGTAGCTGTTGTGCTTGTCACTGGGGTTGATGTAGCTGCTGTACTTGGAGTAGCTGTGTTGACTGTTGTGGTCAGGGTCTGAGTAGCTGCTGTGCTTGTAGTTGGCATAGCTGCGTTGTCTGTTGCTTTGCCATCAGATCCAGAGACATTTTTTTCCCTTTGAAGGTGCTGGATAGTGTTGAGCAGGGCTCTGTAGGCATAGGCCAAGCCCCAGCACGTTGCCAAAATTTGTCCCTCTCTGGTATAACCAGGACGACAGCACACCTCGTTTAAGTGTTTTACTAGTTTTTCCGGATGTTGCACTTGTTCAGTGGTGAAGTTCCAAAGCACTGGAGGGGCCCACTGGCCTAGGTACTTGCCCATACTATCCCACACACCCTGCCACTCATAACTGTCCAGCCTCAGGGAAAATCTCCTGGTGGTCCTCCTATATCGTCGTCTAACCCTAGACCAGATTCGAACCTGATACTGCTGAATTTTTGACATTAAACGAAATAGGATGTTCCTACGACGGGATGGCCGTGGGTAAAACACACTCCGTATGTTTGCCAACATGCTGATCCCCAGCACAATCAGCAGGCAGGTTTCAAGGGTACTCAAAGGCCATCTAAAACCTTCAGAACTCTCAATTGCTGTTGCAAATAGGCTGGTGGGGGAACGGGGGGTGAAAGAGAATGCTTCCTTCGTAAGTTTACCCCCCGAGGAGAAAAAAAAAGATATGCAATTGCTAAAATATTTCATTATATACCTCCCAATGTATAGTGGTGATGGCCACGCTGGAAGCACAAACCAGACCAGTTTCATGATCAATGAGTCTATTGTATTACAAGTCATTACCATGAAGTACAGTGAAACAAGAACCTTAGCCCAGGCCCCCCAGCCCATAAACGCTAAAACAGCAAATAGTGGCTGTAAGTAAGGTACAACATGCTGAAACTCTGAGATCAAGCGCAACACGTCTGAGAGCCAAATAATCACCATTGTGACGAGTAGTAACAATGAATGCTTATCACAAATATGATTAAACACACTCTGGTCAGATCTGTCGTTATCTCAACCTTTCGTGCCCCACGTTGGGTGCCAAAAAGAACTGTCGTGGTTTGAGCCCAGCCGGTAACTCAGAACCACACAGCCGCTCGCTCACTCCCCCCCCCCCCTTCTTCCTCCCCCCGCTCCCGGAGGGATGGGGAGGAGAATGGGAAGAATGCAACTCCCACGGGTTGAGATAAGAGCAGTCCCGCAACTAAGGTATAACACAAAACCACTACTGCTATCACCAATGATAATAACGATTAGTGAAATAACAAGGGGAGAGGATACAATTGCTCACCACCCGCCGACCGATACCCAGCCCGACCCAAGCAGTGATCTGGGCCTTCCGGGTAACTCCCCCCGGTTTATATACTGGGCATGACGTGCTGTGGTATGGAATACCCCTTTGGCCAGTTTGGGTCAGGTGTCCTGTCTCTGCTTCCTCCCGGCTTCCCCTCCTCCCTGGCAAAGCATGAGACTGAGAAAGTCCTTGGTTGGAATAAACATTACTTAGCAACAACTAAAAACATCGGTGTTATCAGCGTTGTTCCCAGGCTGAAAGTTAAAAAACACAGCACTGCACCAGCTACTAAGCAGGAGAAAAATGACTGCTATAGCTGAACCCAGGACAGTCTTTTATGGTTCTTTCTTCCATTTCTTTGTTTGCTTTGGTCACTCT
Source organism: Strigops habroptila (assembly GCF_004027225.2). Taxonomy (NCBI): domain Eukaryota; kingdom Metazoa; phylum Chordata; class Aves; order Psittaciformes; family Psittacidae; genus Strigops; species Strigops habroptila. The sequence continues at coordinate 24,598,633 of NC_044302.2, forward strand.
CATTTTGCTTCATGTAACCTCTGTGGTCCTCATAGCACAAATTTAGATGATGATTTTCTAGGAGACAAGACTTTTGGTATGATGCTACAGTGCTGCATACAGAGCAGCGTTCAATTCTGGTGAGGCTTTTTGAGTGTCACTGAATTTGCCTGTATTGAATAGCAATTAAGAAGTGCTGTTTGCTGTGTCTATGGTATGTGCATCATTCACATCATTCTGTAGAAGAGCACTGGAAGAACATAGTCCAGGGAAATTTGTGGCAGAGTTTGGGAACTATCTGTATTTACAGGCTCTCTGTTTTAGCTGTGAGATGATCCTTGCTCCTGTTCATCCTTTTATCTACAGTAGTTGAACACTCTTATCTTGCTGGTATTTGGCTGCGACTGCAGGCTGGGTTTCCTTTCTAATGCACAAGCAAATCTGCCTAAACTTTGCAAGAGGTTCCGTGGTGGAGTAAAAGGGCACTTCACATGCCATCTTCTGCTTCCTTTCCTGGCCTGGGAAAATAGGGTTGCACTTTGTCTGCCCCAGACATTCCAAGGCATTGAATAAAACCGTGCAGACTCATCTGGAAATCAGAGCAGGCAGAGAGCCCTTCTGCCATCAGAAACAGTATTTGATGTGGAGCTAACTAGGGTGGGGGAGTTTAATGTGGAGTGACACATTTACACTAGCTCAGAAACTGACACTGTGTGTTTTGTGCACAAAAGTTCTGAGCTGTTGTGTTCATATCCTCTAGATAAGGTAGAGAAGCTTTTTTCTGAGATTTAAGGGTTTCATCACTTGCATATTTCTATACCAAGACATTCCAATGCATCATAGGTGAAAAGATTAACTTTTACTGTGGAGTTTGAAATAAAAAGGTAAACCTAAAATGTGGGGGTTGTTTTTGTTTGAAAGCCATGGTAAAAAAAAATTAAAAATCTGGTACAGTGTAAGTGAAACTTGTGAGGTTATATCTTCTATTCAATTGAGATTTCTTGTGTTAATCTAGGCTTGTTTTTTTCCAAAGACTGAATTCCAAATATGTTTTAATGATAGTAAGTGTGAAAATCTGCAAGAAGATTTAAAACTAAAGGGCACTTTCAAGAAACAAATGAGAATCCATTCAGAAACTTCTAATTTAAGCAAGTTTTAAAGTGGGATGTGCAGACACTTAGAAATTCAGCTTTGCACTCAAACATACTCCAAACATTGTTTTTGAGCAGGAGAAATCTAACAAAGTACAGCAACTGGTAATTCTGCTGCTTAGCACCAAGAAGCAGAGTAAATTAAAATTCTCCTCACTGTGTGCCTTGGAGCCCATTCCACCTGACTCATCAAATGAAAAATTCATCAATTAATCCTCTGACAATAACAATATATACAGAAAAATCAATCCAGGATTGATTTTTTGAGCCCAAACATAAAAACCAACCCCCAGCTCACACATAATGTGAAATTTCTCTTCATTTCAACCTTATTATTGAGTATAAAAGCTGAAGTGTTCATAGAATTATTTGTTCTAAGTCAACTACAAAGGTGGGATTGTTTGAGAAAGGGTGTGCATGCCATGGAGATGTTCTGGAGCACTATCGGAGCCGGCTGATAAAGTTGTCAGGTGCGTGTAAGAGCACAGCTGATCGGAGTCCCCCCAGAAGGCAACCGGTAGGGAGAGATACTGATTGCTGGGATCTGATGGGAGACCACCCAGGGTAGCTCAGAGCCTGCCACGTACCAGGCAGGATCAAAGAGGGGGAAGAGCAGTGTAAAATAAACTAAACTCAGGCACAGGGGTATGGAAACCATCTTGATGGGGGAAGCGCTGGCACTGCTGCAGCCGAATCAGTAAATCGTGAGGCTGAGGCATGTTGCTTGCAGGGATCGTAATGAATTCCCAGAGGCGGAAAACGAGATAATAATTTGTCAGATCTCTAACTTGTAATTCATACCACTTTTTCAATGGAAACTGCAGCAGATTCCACATGCGTTAGGGTGGCGGGTGCATTGCTATCTCTCTCTTTATTTATATAATCCACTTCTCGGTGTACAATATATGTAGAAATGATGATAGGTCTTTCCTAAAATGACAGTGTAGTAATCTGATGAGAAGTTAAAAACATCAGTTTGTATAGGTACTAGTGTTACTTCGTTTGAGATCAGATTGATGCTGGGAAGTATTTTTGTACCAGATTATATATCAAAACACAAAAAGTACAGAGTAGAAATCTCAGATAAAATCTCTCAAATATCTCAGGATAAACCCAGGTTGCTTTTTATTTGAGGTATAAAAGAAAAGTAGCATAGTTCCTGCATTATGTGTATAAGCTTATGGTTTTAACTCCTCACCAGATTAATATTTTAAGCAACCTTACCTCCAACATCAGAAACACCGATAGTGACTTCTTGAGTAGGTTCTTGCCTCTGAATGCAGTAAAAACGAGATAAAAATCCTCCAAGTGGAGGAACTCAGTTTTTGTTCTTTGTATCACCTCTGGCAGTGATTTGCTGCTTCCTTCCCATATCTAAATATCATTTGCAGGCTGTAAAGAACCACCCAGATGATGTTGAACAGTTGAAAATTGGCATACTGCAGCATGCAGACAATTATCAAATAGGAGATATATTAACTTTTAGATGGGTCTTTGTGAATGTGTGTATTCACGGTGCAGATCAGCATTAACATATTTATCAAGTTCTAGATGCGTGAAAAGTGGAAACACACTTCAGGAATATTTGATTGATGTGTATTTCCTCAGTCATAAAACTACAGAGAATTTTGGTAAGAACACAGACTGTGAGATACTGTGTTGTTATTTTTACTTTCCTAGTTATATGCTGAGACCACTGTCTTCAAAAATTGTATGGGTGATAGGAACAAGGATGTTGTCATAACTGTTTGTCAGTGTATTAAATATTCAGATCTATGCGATGAATTTGGCTCCAAGGAGAGTATCAGGACCTATATCTGTTCCCATTTAATATTTCTTTCTAAAATATTACTGCATAGTATGACTCATTGCAGGAGAATTTTTGTTTGCTCTTTCAATTTACAGTTCTATTAAGAGTCTTAAAGTGTAGAGTTTTCACAAATTATATTCATAGGTTTTGCCGTTGTCACATAATTAGAGGCTGAAGGAAGTTAGGAGGGAATATGGTAGTTGGTATAACTTACTTTTAGATATATTAAAGTTGAGTCTGAATTCTGGTCTTTCGTTTCAACTATGCTTCATACATTTTTTTATATGTATAGATTTACATAATGAATCCCTGTGGGAAATGTACTGTTACCAGAAAGTGAGTAATAAAGAGTAACTTGAAGGTAGAGAACATGTATATATTTCAGAACATGCTTCAATAATTTATTTTTATAATGTTTATTCAGATTTACCTTTGTGATTTATATCATATTGGCGATGTATATTTTAAATTTTATTCATGAATTCTTGTATGCATTGTTTCTAAATATGAGGCTAAAATGTACTATTACCATTTCTACAAAGCAGAACAATTTCTTTTTAAAGCAGGTTAACATTAATTTGGTTAAATAATAAAGTAATGCCCTTTATCTTTTAAGAGTCTGTTTATAGGATAATTTAATTTATAGATTATTTTAATAATCTAAATTACTTTAGTGTTGGGGAATTTTTTGTTGGTTTTTTTTTTTCCCCTTCATATATAAATTTCCCAGTAAATTGGGTTGATCTTGTGCCATCAGCTACAGATAAACTGCCATATTGCTTAATAATGTCAGAGCCATTATTCAGGTGTGACACATTAGAACGGATTAAAATTCTTAATTTTCCATTTTCTTAAAAGCACTATCATGCAAGTTTTCTTCTTTCAGCAGGGATCTCATATCTTGTTTCTGAACTGGGTATTTGCAGCGCATTTAATCCATCCTCCACCCCCTGTGCTAATTAACTGCTGCAGCAATGGAGCGCCAGGCGAGGAAGGTAGTCAGCAGGGGCCGGTCCCAGTTGACAGTGGTGTTGGATCCCAAAGTATCACTTTAATATGTGACCTAAGAGCATTGGTCATGTCAAGAGGCTCTCAGGGTTCCTCACTTTGTGGTGGGGTTGTACCTGCCTGTTGGAGTGAGCACTTCAGACCCACTAAACATCTACAGCATTTTAGTGGTTTTCAGTGGTTTTATTTCTATAAATTCTACTTTTAAAATTAATTAGTTAAAAATAAGTGCTAAGGTTGGGTTGGTTATTTTTTCCAATCATGCATACATGTGCTTGTTATTATATGCAATTTGGATTATAATTTAAAAGACTGAAATAAATGAAGAATTTACCTACTCTGGGGTTTTTTAGACAAATTTTTATGCTCTGTCATACACGGTTAGGTCAGCATTTTCAGATGCATGTGGTAAATTTAGACACCAAATCCATATCAAAGTATGAATTAAATGAAAATTGGATTAAATTTGTATTAAATTAAAATACATTATTTTCTTATGATTACACTGTGAAATCTCACAAGCTCCAAAAAAAGAACTCCCTCTCTTACAGGAAAGCCATTTTTTTGTATGTATCTGAAAATATATATAGATGTCACATATTAGGCAGGTGGTTTGGGAAATACCAGGTGGGGTTTGTATTTTCAGTCCAATAGTATGTGTTTCGCAAAGCTAATATGAAGATTATATTTAACAAAAAAGAAAATGCTCTTGCATACAGGCACTATCTAAACAAGTTGTTGTTAAATTGCACTTGAATATTCTTGCTCAGGGGGAATCAACTTGTTCTTCTGCCTCACAAATGGAATAATAGAATCAGCTGGGTTGGAAAAGACCTTTAAGATCATCAAGTCCATCCATTACCCCATGACTGCCAAGGCCACCACTAAGCCATGTCACTAAGGGCCTTGTCTACATAGTTTGTGAACACTTCAGGGACAGTGACTCCACCACTGCTCTGGGCAGCCGGTTCCAATGCCTGAATACCTTGAGGCCGTTTCTACCTTTCTAATTTCAATTTCAGGACTTGGACCTCAGTTTAGCAAAGCAGCTCTATGTATGTAAAAACACATTGCAAGCCATTGCGGCATGGTCTGATGGATGTTCAGAAGATAGGGGTCCTGCTCATGCCTCTCTCCATGTCCCACAGGGTGATCTGGGGGCAGACCCAGCACCCTCCTGTTACAGAGGGAGAACTACCATTTTTCCGTGTAAAACTCTTTTGATATCTAATGATGAAAACCACATTTATAACACCCATTATTATGAAGGTGATACTTAAATATGATTTTGTACTAATGGAAAATTAAGATCATGCTTCAATTTTATCGCACACTTGTATGTCTTGCAGAAGTATGGCCTTAATATCTCAGCCACTTTGAATTCAGTTTGGCTGAGACTTGGGCTTTGTTTCAATATGCTTAAATTTCAGCATATGTTCAGCTGAATGAAAGCTTTGGTGTACAGATGACAAGTCTAGATGTTACCATTTGCATCATTCCTTCTTCATTTAAAAAAAATCAAAATATGCATTACAGGTGCAGAGTTTTGATTGACACTGAGGTGGGAATTGGGGTTTGGGGCCATCCACTTTCTCATTTGGCGTGCATGCTTGTTTTGTTCAGGCTCTAAATGAAAGTTAAGGATTTATGCTGTGTCCTGGGATTTTTTTTTAATTTTTTTTTTTTAACAAATGGTACTGAGGTTATTTGTGCTCTTCTCCTATCTTTGTATAATATTAGAAATCTTACTGTACAGCTTGAACCTTGAACTGTTCAAAAATGAACCTTCCTAAAAGGATAAAGAGCCTGTAGCAGAATCTTCTGAATTTGTGTTCTGTATCGTTCTTTTTCATACTAATATGCTGTAGTTCCATTTGAATAATAAACTGACATTCACGTAACAAAACAGGATGGAAATTCATTCAGAGGTTGGTATTTTGCAATAGCAGCAGTAGAATGGGGAGACACTGCAATCTGTCCTTTCCACTGTTCACTCTGTTATGTGTTGGCTCTGCAGCTGATATGGCCCTGCTCCAGCTTTGGCTTTGCAGCTGATAAGGGTCTCTGAACAATGAATTATTTTAGAACTGTACTTTGCCATGTGAGCCACGTTACCTAGGTAGAATGTGGTGAGTTGTAGAAAAAAGATAATTCCATATTCTGTGGCCAGTTGGAAATAATTTCCTTGCATTTGTGAGATTTAGTCTTGTATCATTTTGGTGTGGCTTTTGTACTCTTTCTGAAATAGTTGCTACTACATTTAAGGTATATATCACATAGTCGATAAGCTTTGCTGACATGGGCTTACTTTTAATAACATCTTTGCTTTATTAAAGAGATGTGTCTTTTTACATGAAAAATATATCTCTTTTAAGAGATAAAAATGGTGGGATTTCTGACTAGACAAGCAGCAAATAAAACAGTTTTTATCTTATGTCACTTCTTAACTGCACATTAAGGTTTATCGCAGACTACAATAATAATGTAGTTGTAGGGATTTTCCATAAGGTTTATTAGTAGAACTTGAAACATGTCTATTTTTGTGAAGATGTAAGCCTATCAGGCTCAAATTCATAACTGAGAATTTATATGTTTTGCAAAAAAGTAAGAGACAATAAATTTGGCTAGGTATATCCAGCCACATAGTTTTTCTATGTGTGTAATACAGACGTGTGTGCGTTAGAATTCATATTCTGTCATTGAAGCTATGATTTTTCACAAGTGCCAAGATCAGTTTTCTAACTCAGCATTGGGGTGAAGGTCGGGTAGCAGAAAAGAGAAGGAAAGAGAAGAAAGCACATGGCAATATTTCCACTGCAAAAAACATTTACAGCTGGACATAATTTCAAAAAAGGTTGTATTCCTATCCTTTTCCAAGGCAATTTCTATTCCAACTCACCAAATTCTCCTTTTTAACCTGGGACTAAGTGGCACTTTTGCTATGGGATTTTTTCATGGCATCAAGGAGAATCTCTGAGAAATAAAGGAGGACACTTGGTAGCCAAAATAGCTGTGGAAATGGCAAGGGTTACCATTTCCACCACTGTCAGATGAGTGGTTGCTGGGTGATTGTGTGTACAACATAATGACATCCCCAGGGAGGTGGATGCCTTAGTTGGGCTTTGAGGACTAGGGATTACAAAGACTCGTTTCTGATAGAAATGAAAGGGTGCCTACAGATATTTGCATAAAAAGTAAAAATTAACTGCCCTCAGCTGAAGTAATGTTGTTGTCTCTCCAGGTAAATTGCTTCAGAAAAGCCTAAGTACAACAAAAGTAAGCAGCTTTCATCCTCCTCAGCAATGACTGCCACACATGCTTCATCGTGAGCTTTGATGGGAAAAAGGCATAGCCTTCAAAGGCACCTTGACCCATTTATTTTACGTAGTATAACATTCATTATCCATTGTTACACTATGTAAATCCACTTTTTACCCCTAATCCACCTCTCTTCCATATTCCTCTTGAAAGACACTTCTCATGAGAGCCTTTTACAAGAGAAGTGGCCTTGTTGCTCTGTTTAGACTCATAAAACAAATTGCCATCATAATTCAGGGGAAGAAGTTTTCCAAAGGAAAAACTTCATTGTGTCTTCGACCTAAACTGAATATATATTCCAGCCTATTCAGATTACCATGTTTGCCTCCACCATTCCATATCTTCACCTATTTCTTTGGTTTTGACTTAACTTACAGCTATTTCTAACTCATGACAGTACATGAAATACCTGAAGAGTTGCAGTAGGGTCCTGCTCGTGAAGATTACCAGCCTTCAGCACTGCTGCATCGCTGGGAATATTCACAAAACTGAGGATTCTAACGGTAGCATGTGTACTAACAAAGGGAGTATTTGTCTGTTTGTCTGCGTGGACTATCTACTCCACTCCTTTTCCTCTCTGCTTGAATCCCTTACGAGCAAAGAAATAATCTTTAACAGCATTTCAGATGAGAGTGCTCATAGGAACTTTGATCAGCTCCTGCCTGCCAAAAGATAGGCTTTGCTACCTCAGTTATTGACAAGGGCTTGAACCCAGTATCAGTGGTGTGTGTGTGTCTGCAGCTGCTAGGTAAGTGTTGTGCATGTATGTGACATCATTTGTCAAACTCCATGTGTGGCTTGATAGCTGATGTCTTCAGTATTCTTCTTCCAAGCATTCCATCAAAACGGCGATAGATCTTGTGAGTTCCTGGAGGTTTTGGGGAATGGTAGCTAAACACGGAAAACATATGAAAGCATTTTCCCTTTTGACACTTGGCAGCCTAAGTTCGTGTCTAAGATGAGCTCAAAGTTTTATCTGAATCAGTTAATTATCTTACTGGTATTCTTTCCAAAGCCACTTTCATTGCTGACCTTGTTTGCAGAGTCTTGCACTGTTATCTAGGAAGAAGCCAACCTTTTATACCCTCCCCAGCTCTCTGAGAGTGTAGTTTGATTATTGAAATGCTAAGTTGCCTAGTGAAAGAGTCTTTAAATGAATTGTGCAGTGGGTTATGCATTGTGTCTCCATCTGTTATCAGTTAGAAGGTGAACCTTTCCATCCAAACATTAAGGCATATTCCAATATGCATTGTCTTTGGCTTGCTTCAGAAACATGCCAGAATGTGAAGTCTGCAAAGCACGAAGAAAAGCAAGCTGCAGACTTTTAGAAAATGTTGTGCCTGTGATAGGAGGGCTGGTTCTGATGCCAAGCTCTGACTAGCAAGTAATTGTTTGAATAGTACAGGTGTTGCCCAGAGGCACTTGCCCATTACAGTGCAATTTGTGCTACTCTGTGCACAAAGTAGGCAGGTTGCATGCTGCAACTGTTGAGTCATCAAGACCAGCCCCTCTACCATGCCTTCCCAAACTGCTGTTAAACTGCGAAGGGGCTAGGAGCGGGATCTTTCCTTTCATACTATTACAGGGTAGAGGACAAGGGGGCCTAAAGTGTCTATGTAGTGTCTGTATGACACTGTTCGGAGGGTACTGGACATGCACTATCTGCAGACATACAATATTTGCTGAATTTTTTGTCCTGGCTGATCTGCTTTTATCAGGCCTCGGTGAAGAAGCTTCGCAGTTCACATAAGCCCCTTCTTTTTTCCATGTTTTTCTCACCCCCCTCCTGCAGATTCATTGAAAAATGCTGCCCTTCCTGTCCCCCAAACTCATTTCCTTGCTGGTTTTTGGGAAATTACTTTCCTAAGCCTGTCTGCTTATTTTATAATCAGTGTCCTGAAATTGCTGCTCTTTATTAGTTTAAACAATCCATTATTTATTGCTTAACCATTACAAAGCATTTAGAAGAGTTCAGGAAGTGAATGTGTTCTTTCATTAATTTCTGGACTGGTATCATGGCGCAAAACAAATAGAAAAGATTGGTATTGAGTACAATACAAAGTACCCATGCTAGATTCCTGATACGTAAGCTAGATGCTAGACATGTATCTAGAACTTAATTTACTGTATTGCCCAAATATTTGCCCTCTTGCAGCATCCTAAATACTAATTTTATTTTGTTTTTTGTGCTGTCACTTGATTAGTCTCTAGAAGAGTAGGATGAGACCCATAACCTGCCCTAAAGGGTTTCCAGCCAAAGCTTCATAAAGTAAAAAGATAAATATTATTTATTCTCCTTTCACAGCTACAGATACACACCAGAGACACACCGGGCCTGTGACTTGACTGAAATACAGATGCTAATTCAGCAGCACAGCTGGTTTGCAGTTTAAGAGTTTGGCTTTTCTAGTTCTGTGCATAAGCCATTTGACCATGCTTGTTTTCCTGTATCTTTTGGTAGGCAATATTTTTAACCAGTCTATTTCTAAACTACTTACGAGTAGCTCATGCATCCTAACACTGTTCCTGAAGCAGCTGATTATATTAACTGCACTCAGAGCATCTGTAATAAAGAAAACCTGCTGTTTTCTGAGCCATTCACTCTAAATTGTTTGTGCTCTGATTGTGGGTAAAACTGTGTGAAATATAATGTGAATGCAATATTCAAATGTAAGTGCATTCTGCGGTTGTATTATATTTTAAAATAAGTATCAAATATTGATTTTGCTTATATTTTTTAATTACAAGAGTCACATTTTAGGCTCTAATTTCACCAATCATTCAGCTGGTTTGCTGAATTGTTGAAAGGAGCTGCGCAAATGCCTGGATTCCTTCTTCACTGCTTTTACCTGGTAGAATTGTGCTTTGCTCTTTAACTTCGGTACAGCAGTATGCCTTGCTGCCAAACTGAAACGATGTGAAAAATTTAGTTATATATCACACTTATTTTTCTTCTAAGTGACATGATTGGCCCCACTAATCGTGTGACTAACCTCATAATATTCAGTCTCTTTTCCCCAGGAAACATGACTCTGTTCTTCCTCATTTAATTTGATGCCAGACCATGTGGTATTTCTTTCAAGTTCTTCTTTATCTCAGTGTTGTAGTGTGGGGGACCTCTCTAGGTTATTTCAATCTCTTCATATGTAAAGATAATGGTAACATCCACAATGGGAAACAGTAACTGTAAGAAAGCACACAGCTTGGTGTTTCCTCTTTTCTTCTTCTCCCAACTTCAACCGTGGTCTTTCCTCTGAAAGAATGAAAACCATGGAGCTTATCAAAATAACTTACCTCCCTGACTATTGATTGTCTCCTTTAGTAGCCCATTAGAATTAGATGGAGAAAATACCTTTTAGATCTTTTGGTGTGCCCCCCTGCTAATTCAGCATTGTTCCCTTCATTATGCCACTGAGTGTTTCTTCTAGTTTGTTGAGAAATTATTCTACAGTTTCACTGTCAGGAAGATTTTCGTGATAGGCAGCATGCATTTTTTCTTTTTCTTTTTTTTTTTTTTTTTTACTATTCCTTGTTATATTTCCCTATCATTGCAATTTTTCTTTCTTACCATGTACTTAGACATTTCAAGCGGTCCTGCATGACTACCTCTTGACTAAGCTAACAGTTTATTGGTGATTCAGCATTTAATTATTTTTTTGTGTTTCTCTTTTAATTATCTCTTATTTCAGTGTCTTGATACTGAAAGTGATAGGGAAGAGTACAGAACTGAACATGAAAGAGTTCTATTACCTGTGATTTCCCAAGCTTTTTTTTTCTCAGTTCTACCCTTGTTATTCTGCAAATCTACTCTGTTATTCTGCAAACTTGATACAAGTTTAGCAACTGATACAATCTCAAGGTCACTTACTGCCTTTTAAATTTGTTTCTTTCTTACATGTATGATCTTTGAACTATTTTCCCTGGTTTATTCAGTGTCATTTTCATGATCCTAATCTAATTCTTTTGTATTTTTCTGCATAGAGATCTGAATCTGAAAGCCCTGTTGATTCTTTTGTATTATTCCTGTTCTCTTCAGTAGTTACGTCTATGGCCAGTTAAGGATTTTCCATCTCTGATTCTGTTAACATAATTATTATCCTCTTTCAATTTGTAACAACATTAAAATAAGACTTCGCCAACAAATTTATTTTTAGCAGTATGGTATTATAAGATGTTGTCCATACTGAAATTCAGATGAGTTATTCGTCCTGCATTTTTAGTATTGATTTATTCATCTGGTATTTTTCATAGATCTACCTTATGTTTTATTTATGATTCTAGTGTCCCGTGTACTTCCCCCCCAACTTGAAGATGCAGGGCCATGTTGAAAATGGTTCACCACAGAGTTGTGAATGGTCCAATACATCAGTGGTGATGGGACACCCGAGCTAGTTGGGAATGGAGCTTTTCTAATCTCTTCTCCTCAAAGCTCCGTCCCCATTCAGAACATCAGTTCCCAAGCAAGTAGAGTCCGTCCTTCACAAAGGATTATCTTCCAGAAAATACTTGCCAGCAGTTAAAGATCTTCAAAATGAATTATACCTACGTTAAAAGGACTTTCCTGGCATCTTTTCATGTCACTCATCCTTGGTGTTGCTTTTCTCAGATTATAATTTTTCTTGCGTGTAAAGTATTCTTTGATATTTTTATATATGATTAATCAGAAATTCAAAGCATGTGGTAATCCACATTTTCATGACTAATCATTATTATATGTCTCCTTCTGCTGCCTAGCTCAGTTCAGAATCACGGAAAGGAAAAATGCAAATCTTTTAAAATAAGGTTTGGAGAAGTTTAAGTACCATTAGCAAAAGCCTCTATTTGCATGCTTTATTTTTGTAATATATGTTGGCTTGTAAAATTAATTCAGACAGGAGTTAATTTAGTTTTTTACCTTAAAATTTAGCTCCAACTTTATTTGTCAGTTCTGTAAGTTGGAGGGATCATCTTAAGTGTTGAAACACTGACAACATGGTTGCAATTTAATGGAGTAACAGAAAAGAATAAATTATTTGGGTTTACTCTGTTGATTGTGTGGCAGCAGGATAAGATTTCTTTTAAAACTGTAAGTTTAGTTAATTTCTTTTTAAATTAAAGCCTCAAGGTGCTGCATTTAGCTGACCATTGTCTTCTGTGAGGTTGAGAACAGACGTGCAATGACCTGTCAGCATTCTGCTGCAGTGCCAATGTGCATAAATAATTATTATTGCTTTTACTGTTGACCTGCTGACTGTAGTTGGTGCCAAAGTATATATCACAGCTACCATTTGCAAGTTTCGATACACGAATTCAGGCAATTCTTTTATTGTGTAGTAAAATATTACCTTGGTTTTTAGAGGCTTTGACCTACGAGATACAGGTAAGGCTGATATTCTGTCAAAGTCACTGTTGATTCAGGGTGGGGGCTGTGTTTGAAAATGCTGATTTTGGTATGTTGGGTCTGCTTCTGAGTGGTGTAGTGTGTTCAAAAATCCTTTTAAAGTCACTAAGAATTGTTTTCTTCATAGTTTTAAAGAAAATTAAATCCAGACTGTCCTGAGCTGGGTGTTTCCTTAAAAATATACAACAGAAATCAGCTATGAATCAGTGTGTAAAGGTCAGAAATCCATACTTTTTTTTATTCTCAGATCTTTGAGAACGTGTTCTGCACTGTTTCTCATGTTTATTTCTCTCCTTTTTTAATTCCCCAGGTGTTTGCTGTCTATTATTTCTTGCCTTCTTCCTTTATAGTTACTTTATGCCCTCCCACTTTCCTCTCCTGCTTTTCCACATTGTCCAGCTTGGGTGATTTTTACTTTCTTATTTGTCTCCTTCTTTTTCTTCTTTGCTGCAGAGCCCTGGGCATCTGGGGGCAAACAGCATTCAGGACCTTGATAGTGAGGTTGAGCAATCACCTTTGTAATTTTCATTTATTGTGCTGGTTCTCATCAGTTTGTGGAAATCTGTCTGGGACATTAACAGGACAAGGGGGAATGGCTTTAAACTGACGGAGGGGAGATTTAGAGGAGATCTGAGGAAGAAGTTCTTCCCTGTGAGGGTGATGAAGCCTTGGCATTGTCCATGCTTTTGTGGCTTTATTGACTTCACTGAATTGCACCCAGCAAGAAGCAGGCATGGCTGTGCTAAAATACATACAGATATCTGTAAATGGCAGAACAGGGTTTGAAAGAACATGCTCTTAAAAAAAAAAAAAAAAAAAAAATTACCAGCAAAAAAAGTCACTGATACAAAACTGAAAAAATAAAGATCCTTTACTATGCTTAGTGGTATGAAATATAGTATAAGATTGCCAAGCAGGGAATTATTAGAACAGCTGTGTAGCAAATCCAGTAAATTTACTCTTCATGTTAAGCTAAAGTTTATATTCAGAAGAGCTGCAATTGCAGTGTCTTTAAGAAGTGCACAAAAAATTGGTACATTTCAAGTGTAATTACTACTGTATTAGTTATTTCTTAACAAAATTTTTATTTCTTCATACAATTAAAATTGCAGTGTAAATGGATATTGTATTGAACTTATACATGCACCTAAGGACAACGTATTCTGCATTTAATATCTTCTCCCCCATCTCATTTTTCCTTTTCAATTTACTTTTTTATTGCAAGCCAGTAGAGTAGCGCCACATAATAAGTGTATTATTGAAAGTATTGAAAGTCTTCATTGATGACATAGATGCATGAATGTTTCACGCAGCAGAAAATGCAGAAGCTTTCCTGAAGGGATGCAAGGAAAGTGTTTAAATTTTAAGTAGCAAATATTGACAGCTCTCAGAGGGGGAGCACAGTATTTAAATATTTCTCCAAGTTTTCTGCCTGCTCTCACTTCTCAGGGAAAACTACCCATCTTTTTCACATGGCCTGATGTTATTTATGATCATGTCAGTGTTGCCGTGAGCTTGCACTTACTGTTACAAAAATTGAAACCAGATTTTAACCATACACTGACTTAAAGCTGTGAACCTTTACCTAAGGAGTAACAGGACATTTCAGTCTTCTATATGCTTGAGAAAACACTGAGGCTAAGACTAGTCGGCTCTTTAGGCAGCTGCGGTTTAGCCTCTATTTTTCTGACTACCAGAAGTAAAACTTCAGGGTAAGCCTTTGTCATCTGTCAAACATTGGCATGAGTCTTGCCACAGACTGCTACACTCTGCTTTCATTGAATCATATAATGGTTTGGGATGGAAGGGACCTTAAAGCTCATCCAGTTCCAACCCCCTGCCATGGGCAGGGACACCTTCCACTAGACCAGGTTGCTCCAAGCCCCTGTGTCCAACCTGGCCTTGAACACTGCCAGGGATGAGGCAGCCACAGCTTCTCTGGGCAACCTGTGCCAGGGCCTCAGCACCCTCACAGGGAAGAACTTCTGCCTAAGAGCTCACCTCAGTCTCCCCTCTGTCAGATTAAAGCCATTCCCTGCTGCTCACGCTCTGGGGATGTAAGAATGCGTACGGCTATAGGGGTGGAGGGAGGAATCTCACCTGAGATATCTCACAGGTCCAAACCTTCCTTTGTACAACTGCATGGATGGGGCAGGACTGATCTCCTTTTTATGAAGCAGTCTCTGTCTCTACTCTGAAATGTAGCCAGAACCCATTTTCTGACCCTGAGGGCAAATGACATGCTACAGCTCTTAACGCGTGCAGGTAAACTTTTTGCTCTCTCTGCCATTTTCCAGCACAAAGGGATGCTGCCTTCTCTATGCTGCCCACTGGGAATGGACTGGGATCCTGCTGCAAAGACCTGTGCCCTGTTTGGAGAGCATATGTTGAAAATGAGGCAGGGGATACAGCAATATGCCAGAGCTTGAGCTGGCATCCCTGCTGAGCTTAGTGTACTTGCAGGCTCTGAGGCTGTGCCACCACTGGAATAATTGTTTGCTAAAGGCAGAAAAGAACTATATCATGTTTACACCTATTTTCAAGCCAGTACCAAAACTAGCAGTAGTAACAGGGCATATGAAGCCTTTATATACAGAATTGCTTGTTGCAGTTCTCCCTGGGTAAAATAGGTGATTTTAACTCTATGCTGCAGGAGGGATGAGAGAGGAACAAGCTATTGAAGCAACCAGACAAAAACACCCCAGACAAATAATTAAAAGGAATTCATGTTTCATAGCTTTGTAATTTGTTGTAACTAACCATTAGTGTTGCTAATGGTTAAAAAAAAGTAAAAAAAAAGATGATTTCAGCAGAGGTTTTGAGAACATGCAGGATGCCGGCATTTTTTTGCAGCTAGAACAATATTCCTTTAGGGCATTTGGAAAGATGCAATAGCTGATTCTGAAGCTAATTTGACTGCATGGTTGTGTAGTGCTGTGTTTCTTAAGTGTGATTTGGGGAAGGGAACAGGTAGCTTAGGTAGCTATGAGTTAATGAAGCTGCAAACTTAAGTGACCGATGTAATTTTCACGCTTGTTTTATTTAAAGGGATATTGCCAGCTTGGACTACAGTCAATTTGCAAGAAGTGTTTTAGATACTTACTGAAAACACAGCACAGTGAGCTCGCCAGTTTTGGTGGCCTTGTAGTCATGTTTTCTAATGAATGTGTTTTTTTCCAAATATCAATGAAACTATAGAGGGCATCTGATCATACAAACACTCGGATGCTGTATTATTTCTTTGCATATAGTTTTATGTATAAAGTTATGCATTTGCCTTTATGCTTGTTACATTGGAACTTGAATATTTACGAAGGGAGTCAAAGAAACTGATTATACATAGCACAGTGTCAAAAACCACAGAGAAAACCTGTTAGAAACACAGGAGGGCGGAAGAGGGTGGTGGACAAGGACAAAATGTTTTTCTCCAGTCTCTTGCAGTTTTAATAACTTTGGATGTTAGTTATAACAGGAAGGATAAAAAGGTAGAAATGTGAGTTCCTATTTAAGCACTAATCAGTAGTTATAGTTCTTAGATGGACCCTTTTCTGGCACACACAGAATCATTTAAAATCTGTTTTATGAATAGTAGTACAACAACCACGTTGTATTTCCCACTGCTTGGAATCTTTGCAGGAACTTGCAATGCAGACTGTTGTAGCTGATAGTTATAATATATTGCCCCATGGGTGCCGTGTTAAGGTCGCTACTACAATTCACATGTTCAGCTATTTCCCTATTTTTCTTTTTTTTTTTTTTAATCTTTTTTTATTTGCTGTACAAAGTACATGTTTAATGCTATTTTGGGACAGAATTTTCCAGAGATGTTTGGCTGGAAAAATAAACCAGTAAAAGAAAAACCCATTTTATCATAGTAACTCTTGGGTGTCCCTTTCAAGATTGGTCCTCAATATTCAGAAATCCATGCAAGCAGAAAAAAAAGAGATTGTACATTGTCAGGTCTTGTGGCTGACAATGAAAGCAGCTTCTTTCAAGGTAGCACTGCTAAATGATCCTGTAATTGAGATATTCATTCCACCTCCACTGAAAAAATCTTACAGATAGGGGATGCATAAGAGGAACTCTCTGCTTCAGCATCTTTGAAATCTGCAAGAAGGAACCCTTTTTCTTTGAAATTTACTTTTCTCTCGTTCCCCATACATTATGTAAAGCAATGCTTAATCATGAGTGTTGACTGTTAAGCTGCTTAGTTCTGAATACATATGCAATGTGCTTTTCCGTATTTACAAAATTTCACAATTTCTCATGGAAACTGTGTAAAATATATCAATGAGGATTTTTCACTAGGTCAATACTCAATCAAATTGAGACTAGTTTTCCCGGAAACTCTCAATGGCATGTTTCTTCAGGGAGAGCTATTCTCAAACAAAATGCATACTTTTTTACAAACCATTATTTACTCTTTTGCAATGTAATATTTCTTATAAGCTGTCTAAACTTTATTGGCTGTTTCTAAGGTTCTTGATTTGGTCTCTTAACTAATGGTGCAATTTTGAAATGCACGAAGGTACTGTGGGTTTCCTAATGGAAAAGTACATTTTTAAAATCCGATCATATTCAAACTCTACTTTGAGCATAACCTGATGAAGGCACTTAATGCATCCAACTTTATTCACTATTACAGTACTATTTATTTTTGTTCTGTTACATCATCATTGGTATATCATTTAAATTGAATCATGTGGATCATCATCTATCTCTGTAATTTCTAGATCCTTAAGATAATCAGTAATTTCTGGTTGCAGGAAATAAATTAATGAAAACTTGCAAATTTTAGCTCTAAATAAGGAAAACACATTCCCAGTTGCAGAAATTGCATGTTCTTAAGAGTTCCGCTGTTGTCATTGATATATTTAACATCTTCCATTAGAATGCAGCCACATCTCAGTTCTTTTTAGCTGATTAAAATGTCTAATGTGTTATCAGACATTTTGTACTTTGATTTAATTGGTATTGACATCTCCTGTATTTGTATGATGATGTGTACCTTTAACTAAACTCTTAATGCCTTATAAAAATCAGAAATAAAAATCACCCAGCATATCAGTTTTGGATCTTCATAAGATTGAATTTTTTTGTGCTAATTTTGCATACACGAATTAATCTTCCGTTATAAAAAGAGCTTCCAGTCTAGGCAACTAGACTTTGCTAGGACACAGCATATTCTTCCTTGCATAATCCTCTCGGCATGCAGAACCCTTCTTCCCAAACAAACTGCAGTGCCTGAACTCCCTGGGAAGTGTTTGCAGATATCTGCATGTCGGTCCTGATGATTTATCTCAATCTTTTCTGGAACTGAAATATTTTGAGGTATCGGGAGACTTGCTTCTGTTAACCAAAAACAACAGAGGGTGCTCTTTCATACTGCATACTAACATGTACATTTCCATAGCACTCTCACCCTTGCGTTCTCTTATCTCATTTTTCCTATGCTGCTTGCCTGAATATCTCAATATCAAAAAGTTTAAAGTCAGACGTGACTGTATTAAGTCTTGTGAGTTTTCTACATGTCCTTCCCAAGTGGCACAGTGTGATCAGAGTTACCCCTTTCCTTTCTTTTCATTCCATACCGAGCTTCAGAATTTCTGCAGGGGAAAAAAAAAAGAAATCGTAGAATAGATTATACAAGCCTTATTCTTTCACAGTACTTTTTGTACCATAAACACTTCTTCCAGTCTACCTATTGGCTGGTGGCCCTTGGAGTTATTGACAGCAAAATCCAATTAGACCTCCCTACTTGTCTTGTTGTTCATAGTCTCCAAATAGTTACTTAAGAAGTAGGGTTGGGAGATCTGGATTGCGTTCAGACCTCTGTCACACAATTCTTGTAAGAATTTAGGCAATTCTCTGAGCTTCGTTTTTTTCCATCTGTAGAATAGGAGGAATGATAATTGCATGCCAGCTGTCTTGTGGTGGGCAGAACATTCAAAAGTTTCTCTGTTCCCATCGTACTCACAGCTCTACTGAAACACTCTGCTTGCAAAGGTCTGTGAAGAATTTTCCACACTGACTGTTCATCATCCCCAGGAGCCAGCGCTGAGGACGTGAAACTGTCTTCAGTGCTATCTATGCTGCTCGGGATAGTGCCCGCTTGGGAAGGAACAGGAAGCGATGGTGGCAGAGTGTGTCATGCTGGGCTGAGATGCAGAGGAGAGCAGCAAAGAGAAGCAGATCTGGAGAAGCTGTTGGGACAGACAGGGTTACCTCAGAATGCAAAATGATTTGCCTCATCCTCTGAAAATCTGTGGTATTCAGCCACCTTGAGTTAGTCGCAGTCACTAACACAAAGACTTCCCTTTTGGTGCCACTGGTAATAGAAAGTACACAGAGTGGCATGAAATGATTTTTCTTTTAATTTATTACTTTATTACACAGCACGAGCTACGGCTTGATGTTTTCCTTAATGCAGTGAAGGTATTTGGGGATCTCAACCTTTATTACTGCTTCCATTACTAGATGGCCCTGCAAGTGCTTTGTGAGTTTTGTAGGTAATATGTGTAAGTGCCCATTCCCAACCTGGAGTGAACCGCCTTGATGCTCACTAGTTACTCCAGACTCTTCAAAATACTGGTTTCTCAATGACTATTCCCCGTCTTGCAAAAGCCAGTGGCATTTCTGAATCTTGGAGATCAGTTTTCTGAAGTACCTCTGTAACAGTAAAACTCCAACAAGAGCAAAAGGCATAACAGGCTTTCAGGGTTGTGAAGCGGCTGGTGTTCGGATGTGAGAAGTTTGTGTTTTATTAAATTAGCGTTTTGCAAAACTTAAGGTGTAGAAGTTTTCTTTATCTTGGGATGGCTTTAACTTTGACTCCTGCTGTTTAATAAAGGAAAATGAGTGCACACTGGAGCTGTTGCAAAAAACATTAAACATGATATCTCCAAAAGCTAGCTCATTTCTCAAATGTATTTCTTCTGATAAATTCTGCTGTAAAATAGTTGAATTTAGAAAATGGTATGTACAAATGTTTTGAATTTATTTTGTTTTTCCAAACCTTTCTGTTAATGTACGTACAATTAACACAAACAGTGAATTCTATTTGCACCTTTGGACTATGTCCAACGAGACTGTTTCACATTTCTCTTTTGTATGGTTGTTACGTTTTGCTTGGTTTCTTATTAAAAAAAAAAAAAAAGGGAAGAAAAATCTCCTACAATCCAGTATTTTCATGCAAAATTGCATCTTCAGAAGTGCACAGCATTCTGTTCAGTGTCCCTTGCACCTGTGGCCTGTCTGTGTAGATGTAATTACAAGACCAGGTCCAATATACTTTAGGCAAAAATCCCCACTGGCTTTTTGACAGGAAGAACTCCAGTGGCTTTTTGTTGCACAAACACTTTAATTTATCAGTTTCCTACACTGCAAAATATTGTCGTTTAGAATATGCATGCACTTGGAGTTTTAATTTCAGAGTTACTTTGAAGCACTGTAGAACTCAGAAAGATATTCATAGCTGTAAATCCATGTTTCAGAGAAATGTTTGATAGGTTTAACTTAAAATTGCTTGGTTGGGTGGTTTGTTATGTTTTGGGTTTTTTGGGGTTTTTTTTCTCTAAATATTGCATAAGAGAGGAATAAAGGAGCATAACACAAAATATTTTAGATCTGTCTACTGTTTTGTTATGGTTGATCACTTAAGCACACAATTTTTGCTTTGTACATCTGTAAAATGGGTGTAGCAGCACATAAGTTACTCAAATGATAAACGGTGTAATTAAGTACCGTGTGTAAAATGAGATGATTTATTAATATCTGATGCCATTATTTTAGAAATACACAGATCTGTTAATCTGTAACTGGAAAATACATTGGTTTAAAAGAAATGTCATGTATTAAAATGTTAGGCAAAGATAACATCAGTGGCAAACATTTTGTGTCTTATTTAAATAGCATGCCTGCTGCGTACTTTAGGGATGTGTTTAACATCTGACATAACACCACTTCCCAAATTCTGATTCGGCAGATTTGAGTCGTAATTGATAATTTATATGGCTTGCAGTGCAGGTTCAGTTTTAATAATGCAAGTTCAGAAATAACTGTTCCTCAAAAATTACCACGAAGTAGTTAACAGCACAAATCATGTACTTTAACTTAGGTGCAGTAGGTGTGGATGAGAAAAATTACTATAATTTCTGTGATTTACCATAAAAAGTGTATCAAACATGCATTCATGGTGTGCAAGTTGTGCTAGGGATTAGAGGTTTATTGGAACAGTGCTACTGACAGCAGTGTTACAAAGTCAAAGATAATTTTTTAGTTTCTATTTGTAATAATGCCACATTGGAAAATTTGAATCAGTTCAAATATTTATGTCAGTATTTTCAGTGTGGTCTGAATAGTGTTTAACAATAGTAAGGCCTGAAAAACTAGTAGACAAGATAGCATACAGTCCAGCATCTTAATTTCGTTAAAATGCTTCCCATTTTTGCTTATTTTACCCGTCTATTGATATCCACTTGGCAAGCCTGGGAAGGAAAAAAAAAATCTCTTACATATCCATGATCAAAAATGAGCGCCTGATGGCCTGAAGGTTGAAATAATTATCTCTGGTGGCCGTGCAGATCTCAATGTCAAAGCTAAGAACCACAGGGCAGCAAAATTAAAGCATGAAAACTGGCATGAGCACAGACAACTGCTTGAGGCTCTTTATTACTGTTTGATACAGCAGTCCTTTGTTGGAAATCTTGTTTTTTTAGGTTCGAAAGCAACTGTGTGTGTCTAATCTCACATTTTCCTTTATCATCAATTCCATTCCTCTGATATTTACAAAACTAAGCAACATCACATGTGTTTATCCCGATTTCTGAATTAGTGTGTCTGAGGCTTTCTGCTAATCTGCAGATAGGTGGCACCGTTCATACAGATTGGAAAAGCAGTGCTTTACCCGTTCACACTATTCCATGCTGTAAATTAACCTGTCACTTTATTATTTGACAAGATCTTCATTTTTATTCATCAGGACTTGGGCCAGGATGGGTGCATTTATGGCCATTTGCTTTGCACGGCTCTCAGCTGAGTTTGTAGGTATTGTAAGTGAGATCCATTATCCCCGTTACAAGTGCACACAATGCAGATGCTGATCTGCGATGATGATGAGAAACCAAAGTCAGTAAAGACCACATAAGCCGCCCTTGATGAAAAGATAAATGAATGCATAAATAACATTGTGCTCCGCTGTGTTTGCTGAGATCAAGGATAGATTTTGAAGGTTTTGAGAGATCAGACATACAGAACGTGGAGAAATTCGCCCTCCCTCGCTTTGCATTCAGCAAGCATTTCACTGTGTACAGAGGAGCTGAGACACATTTTAATGCGTTACTGGAAGACCAGAAATGTTTGGGCACTTTCTTTTCTTTTTTTTTTTTTTTTTTTTAAAGGCAAAACCAAAGAAACATCATCAGGATAAATCATAAGTTTAATTAAATACGAAACTGAAAAAGAACCCCCGACCTGTTTGCATTTTCACTGTTCTGAACTCTGTTCTTTATGTAAATACTTCCACATCTATTGTGTTCTAATTGTAAATGTAATTATAGAGATAAATTAGTAAATTGTGTTTGTAATTGTATTCATAGAGATTAGTGACATTTAAACAGCAAGAAGCATGCTAGCACAAGACCCATAGTTAAAAGGTATGTTTCAACCATATATATGGCTCTGTGTTAAAATATCCTGTAAAAATAAAACCTAGCTAACTGAATATGTTGTTTAGGTTGGCAGCTCTGCAGCAATTTTCCCATGGTGTATGTATGAGTGTATTAAAACAAGATTTTTTAGAAGGAACTTAGTCATATTTAAATTGTGGAATCCCCTGATTAAAAATAAACAAACGCATAACTTTGTCAACCCGAATTTTGTAAATGGGTGCAGGTAGGGTTCAGGGTTTAAAAGGAAAGGCTTCGATCTCTGCCATCCATCCCAAAATGCATTGTAGCTCACATTCCATGCAAATTGCTATTTAAAATATTTTGTTTTTCAAAGACAACATTTTTAATATAAAATACATCATCAAATTAGTACGATCATACTGCAGGATGGAATGGAAATGAAATATGACCTGTCAGGAAGTACAGTGCAATGATATTTCGGTATTTGTAAAACAAAGTAAATACACAAATTCTACCATAGAACTTTCCCGATTATTAAAATCACTTAAAGCCCTTTCCTGAGCTGTGTTGTAAAGAGCTGGGTGACATTTTTGCAGCCGGGGTGGGGGGGTGGGGTGGGGGTGGAAAAGTGAAATTTATTCCACTTTATTATTTAGTTCTTCTATATGTGTGGTAGATAATAACATGGCATTCATTTAACCATTACTGGACACCCAGTGACTAGTCGTATTTTCTGTCAAAAGACTGTTTGCAGTTAATGTTAGCAAACCCACCACAGTCTGCCAGTGTAAGCAGATTATCAGTAATTGTATGTGTGTATGCATTTTGGGGGAGGGTAGGGGGCAACATTTTCTTCAGGTCTGAATAAGATATAGATTCCTGCTGGCTGTTTTGTATTTCATCATAAAGCCTGTGAGGAGGCCGCTACCCATTGAGTGGCTGTGGCCCATGAAGTTGCTGGCGTGCTGTGCAATGTTTTGATCTCGGCAGTGGCAGTTATGTTCCTGATAAATTTGTAACCCCCAG